>NC_073726.1:17211892-17514922 GCF_023634155.1 Falco peregrinus
CTCCCTGCATAAATCTTCCCTGATCTTAAGAGACCATGTCCGATTTCATTCACACTTCTGCTGCACACAAAGTCCATCACAACAAAGTACTGTAGGGAGAGGTTGCGGAGGTGCAGTCTAGCACAGCACTGCAAGACACATTCTGGCCATGTTCATCGCACAAGGTGTCTCACCTTATTCAATGAACTTCTATAAGTAAGGTGCATGACTTTTGACTTAGAGCAGTAAACACAAGAACCTCCAAAGGTTTCACAAGTAGCATTTTCTAAACCTCTAAACTCAGAATGTTTGTCTTTGACCCTGCAAGTACAACATGTCTAGCTTTCTTCTCTATAAACTTTTCCTTTCTGAAAGACAATCAGAAAAATAAGGAAAGTAGAATGTGTGACAACTCATCAACTGTTTGTAATAATTTATTTTAAACCATTTATTCGGTAGCTCTCTCCTTCTGATGCACTCTCAATTACTTGATTGAATAATTCTCTGAAATATTCTCTGAAATAGCACATGATGTGCTTGTGTCAAAGTGGCTCTCCACAGAGGCCATCAGCTACCTTTTAAAATCAATGAAATTCATAAATTTGCATCTGGCTTCTCAAGGAGAAAATAAAGCAACCTTTTCCCCTGGTACGTATGACCTACTCATTCTAAGGCCAGCTTTTTTCAAGTCTGCACTATCTCTGAATGCCAACATGAAGACAGATAATATCTTCCTTAGAACAGATAGATCTTGAAGTCTATTATATTCCCCTTCTTAAAGATTCCAGCTGTAATTCTCTCTTAGTAATTGGGATTTGCACACTGTTCCACACAGTAATGCATATTCTAGCTATTCACTCTGTCATGCTGCCACTGCATTTTTTAACAATGCTGATAGCAACTGATGTTATCAAATTCTGCAGACTTTTCAGGCTCTTCGCTTGCTCATGTCTTTTTTCCATTTCACCATTTCTGAGCAAAAATGTTTTTATTTTTTCCTTTGTGATGCCTCACTACTGTGACCCTGCCATTCCTCACAGCTGGATCTTGTTAGTTTCAAATATTGAGTCCACACTGCCTGATCACACCATAGATTTTCTGTTCTGATATGTTTGCTCTCTTCATGTTTGCAAGATCAAAGCTAATGCTGTTTATGACACACTGCTCAAAAGGTTCACTTCTCAAAAAAGGTAGAATAACCCTAGTGTTTGAAACCTATCCTTCCTTTTATACCATGCCTTCTACTGCCACTAATATCCATATGTTTCTCCTCTTCTGGCTTCATTTTCCCATATAGCCATTTTCTTCATTAAACTTTTAGAAGGAATTTTTGAAAGAACTCAGCAGCAGACATATCTATGCCAGTGATGCCCCTTCAGGTGCAAGAAAGCAGAACTGTGCCAACATCAGCTGCTTTCCAAAAGCTCACCCCCATTTCTCTTTCCCAATGGTATTCAAGTTCTCAGCGCCCCACATTTCTATAGGTGATATACCCCTCTTCTGAATTCCCTCTCAGCTTCCTTCTCAACTCCCATACATCTTTTTTTCAGTGAACTGGAATTTGGCCTCAAATTGCCTAAATAACTTCATATATTTCCTTTTATATCTTACTATTCTGTTATCTTAGTGTTTTTCAAACAGTGGGCCACAGCCCCCAGGATGTTCATAAAAGGCAATTGTCAGAGTTATAAGATGCTGAAATCTTTATTACACTCTAAAACAAAAGAAAATATAACTTCTTCATTCCCAACACACCTTTATCCTTCAAAAACAAGCTTTGCTATCAAAATCTCAAATCACTCATACAAATAAATGATATACACTTCTTACGTGATACATTTTAGCCAGGTTCCCTCTGGTATCAAGACTGATGCAGCTGTGTGACTTTAAGCCTGATGACCAACTTCAAACAAAGTTGACTGATGCTACAAGCCTCCAAGATACTAAAATTCTGCAAGTTTTGTGAAAAAGCTGGCTCCTGGGCAGAGCAGAAAGTATTCCTAATTCCCACTAGTGGAAAGACAGGGATAGTTTATCCTTTAACAAATCTAGGTGGCAGCTTGAGGACATCAAATCAACACACAAACAGCTTTCTGCCAGCTCTAACACATGCTGTGTCCTTGTCAACTACACAGATGAAGAGCGTGTGAGTTTAGCTACTGAAGGCAAGGGATGACGGGATGCAGGAAAGAACTTTTAATACTGTGGGCACAGGGTATTTTGGGGAAGAAATTACTTTTGGAGGGGACACTGAGGCACATTTCCTTCATTTCCACTGTTCACAGGACACACCTTTAACCTTCATTTTTATAGCCAAAGCATGAAATACATCAAAATGTTTACTTCAAATAAAATAACAAAACTTCCAGTTCTTCATCTTTCCAACCTACCCAGCTAACCTTCCAACTCACATTAGAACACGAGCACTTCCAGTACTCATCACAGCCAGCATGACAGTAGCAGAGTGCAGGCTACCATGGGGCACTCCCACCCTAAGGATGAGGAACCCTGGGAACCTCTATTAAGCCTGATGGGAAACTTTCCTCTGGAGCTGAACGGACAGAAAATCATACTGGCAGCATGATTTCTCCACTAGGAAAAAGAAGCACATGCACCAGGGCCCACTCAATTTAGGAAATGTCCTTATAGGCTTGATGAGACAGTCTACTTGTTAGCAAGGAGAGCACTCAGCTCTTTCCCTCCTCCCTGCCCACCTGCCCAACTCCAGCACCCCATTTCACCAAGACGCAGAGGCAATCCTCATTTGATCATGGTCAGAGCCCTCAGCATCCCTAATTTTTCAGAATTTTCTCCACCAAAGGTCCAGCTCCCATTATTGCTCACAGACCACTAAATAACCTCAGTTACCTCACCCTGCGGGTGGGGTGGGGGTTGTTAACATTCTTATTAAAGTCAGCATCAATGCTGAAATGCAGTTCAAAATTCTGGTTATGTTCCTGGATTTGCCCTCCTCTCCCTTTGGCCTCCCATGCGCCTCTCGCTTTACAGCTGAGGTACATGTTGGGAACAAAAGCTGGCAGCCGCATTGGTTAAGGTCCTTTGCTTCTGGTGAGTTAGGCCATGCCTCTTAGAAAGAGGCAGCCAATCTTATGTAAAGGCTTCAAGTGAAGAAGCAATCACTGTAAAGATAATTAACAAATTAAATTTAACAGGTTAAAAATGTATATACCTCATGGCTCATGCAAGTTTGTGTAACTTCAGCTTCCAGACATAGCATCTGTCAAGTTAAGGAGCACAGCATGACTTGAAATCTCCCCCTGTAGGTCCTGATATACCATAATCTGTCAAATTCTAATCTTCTTTTGAATAGCAAGAAAATTCATCCTTTTAGGTCTTCTTCTTTCATTTATTTAAACCAGTCCTGAAATCCTATCTCCTTTATACTTGAAAGGGAGTCTTGACAGATGTTTGTCCTGGACAGAGTGGGCATGGGAACCACTGTGGTAACAGCAGTCCCATTGTTTGCGCACACATTTAGGGGCCACATCGGACTTCTTAAGTGCAGCACTGCAGTGAGAGCTCACACGCAGACACACATCTACGACAGCCTCTAATTTCTCTTCTAAATAACTGTTTTCCATAACACGTAACTTCGGTAATTCTCCCATCAGTAGGATGTCTCCTACATTTTGATCCCCAGAAGCCTTACGCTGCATTTGATGTATTACAATACAGGCTGTTGAAGCAAGCCTAGGTTATTATGACATCCAAATCTGTCTATGGAATTAGCTATCCTTACTGTAATTTATTAAACAAATAACTATAATTTATTAAACAAATAATTTTTGTACCACCTCCAAAGTTCAGCAGCTATAAATGTATATTATTCTCCCAACTGATTTTTAAAGACACTGAGGCTACAGGCAAGCGCCTTGCCTGACCCCACCAGACATCCTGCTCAAACACTGGTGCAAGACTGGTTTTTCATCCAGCCTTCTGGAATCTACCCCTATACCAAGATCTGACAAACAGCAGTAACAAAGGCTCTGAGAGCATCAAGGTCAAGGCATTTAAGACTTACATAAAAGTCACCTGGTCCTGCAGACTGATTTCAAGTCAAACAACACAGCTGCAATGAGGAATTCCACCTTCTCATTCTGAAACAATTCTCTGTTTTAAATGAATTTTTAACTGTGGCATGTAATAACCTCTCCAAAGAACTGGCAATTGAGTAATATGGAACCAGTTTTAAAAACTGGTTTCAAACAGGTCCAGGTAAAACCTGGGGAACCACAGAAAGACTGATATCTGCACCATGTACATCAGCAACAACAGAGTTATGTTGGCACATGCACAAACATAGCATATTTGTGTGACAAAAGGGAGTAAGGTAGGACCAACACACCTATTTTAAGTAATTTTTTACAAAACTACCAGAGCTCTCCAAAGAAGTAGAAAATAATGCGATCTGTGGAAATTTTCATTAACAAAGCCCACTTGGACTTCCAAAAGACATTTGATAAATCTGTCATTCATAAGTCTTAAAAAACCTAAACTCCCAGAGGATAAAAATAAATGTCCTTGCAAGGATAAATAATTAGAAACAGATGGTAGGAGAATACTGACAATTTCCCAGGCGGAGAGAGGTCAACGGTGGAGTCCTGCAGGGATCTGTGCTGGAACCTGGGAGCTGCTCGCTTATTTATAAATGAACTGGAAAACAAGGTAAATGGTGAGATGACAAAGTTTGCTGCTGATGTTCATTCAGGGTAGCTAAGATAAGGGAAGACTATGAAGAAAGACTTTACAAAACTGAGCGACTAGGCAATAAAAAGGCAAATTAAAGTCAATGTAGATAAATAAATACAAAGTCATTTCCTTGAGGGGAAAATACCTAACTGCACAGTGATGTACTCCAAGGTGACTATTACCACTTCAGGACTAAGATCTTGGGGTTGTAATAGGTAGTTCCATAAAAAAATCAGCTCACCGTTCACTAACAGTGAAAAAGTGAGTATTAAAAATTACTAGGAAAGGAACAAAGAATGAAAGAGAGATTATTATTATGCCATTGTATAAATGGCTGGTTTGCCTGTCTTGAATGAAGTTCTCATCCCATCGCCTCTGAAAGGATACAGCAGGCTGGAAACGGCTGCGGGCAGGGCAGCAGGGATGACCACAGGCCTGGTACAACCTAACAACCAAGGAATGACTAAGAAGCCAAAGATTCATCAAGTCTCAAAAACAGGTAGCAGGGAATACAGCAAAGGTGTATTCAAGGACCAGCACAGGGAAGGTGTCTGGGAACACCCTGCTCACAGCCTCTTCCAAAACATGAGCTGGGGGATCAAATTAAATGGGCAGGTACAAGGTTTAAAACATAAAAACCCACTACTGAATCTTCACATAAGACGTATTAAGCTGTGGAACTCCTTGCTTTGGAGCACTGTAAACACTGTAAGTTTACACAGGTTCAAAAAGTGACCAAAGTAATGAAAAAGAAATTAATTCCAGCAAGAGCTTTTAAATGCCAAGACTTATCTTAGCAAATCCCTGAACACAAGTGCTGGAGGACAGAGAGTAGTGAAGGCAAAATGAGCTTTCAAAGCTTTGATGCTTCTGTGGGCTTATGTGACAGACCACTGTTGGAGATCACTGGGCCTGTGGTTTGACAAAGTACAGAGGTTTTATGTCGTTTTGTTCAACTGTCCTCTTACTGTGGCATGGGCTTAGCCGTGTCCTGAAAAATATGTACATTGGTTTCATCCTACTTGTCCACGGGATGCTTCTATGCCTTTCTTTTGCTTACTTTACTTTTCTTTCCTGTAACTTGCAACATCCTAGCAAAGACAAAAGTAATGACATGTCTAATAATGAAAAAAATCACAATAACAGAACTGAAGCATTTAATTTATTTAACTTACAAAGGAATAAATCTCAAGAAATGTCTTTGTAAGGTTTCTTGCAAACTTTAGATGCAGGGTAATAAAGAACAATAATACCTCATTTCTAACTTTCACTAAGTGTGTTCATGCAGCTGCTCCGATTTGGTAAGTGTACGTGCAAGTGTTTGTACATGATTTTGAAACTGCAGAAGGGGAGACTAGAGGCTGGAGAACAAGGCTGCCAACACTGGCTCTCAAGATATCAAGTGTACCCTGACTGCATTATGCACGTGAAACAGAAAAAGCAGTCTAAGTCATGGCAAAATCGTAAGGGAGTCTAATGTTGTCCTCACGTACACATAGGAAACTGCTTTTTTCCTAGGATTTTTCTGCTTGATCATGTCATAGACATGATTAGACAGCAAGGAGGCCTGAAAATGTGTATGTCCAAGATATTGTTTATTTTTTCCCTGTTTAAAAAACATCTCTTCAAAACAAGAGCTATATCATGCTGACAATTTATAATGACTCATGCAGGACAGAATGTGAACAAAATCTTTTTCTTTTAAAGAAATTAGCTCCTAAGCGTTCATCTGCAATCCTAAATCAAGCATGATCCCAGGTCAAAAAAAAAATGCTTCTTAGAAGATTTAAATTAAATTTTAAGTATTATATGATCTGTGATGAATGCTAATACTACTAAGGTACATAATAGCAAGCAAAATCAAAGTTATACTAACACACTTGCTTATTTCACTACTTCAAGTTCAATTTTATTCCTGTACTACAAAGAACTACACACATATGTAGATGACATTACTATATTATTATCTGTGAGATAAGCACCTTAAGCTTATTATTGCCTATTACTTATCCTCTCAAAACAGTAGAATAATAACAAAAGTAGGTCATATAGCTCATAGAAAACCTAGCAGAACTCATTATAACTCTCTTGTCCTGCACAATTTTTTCTAAGGTTTCCTTCTGTCCCACCACCGATGCTTTCTTCTTCAAAGGGTGTAACCCAAACCGATACGGATTTTCTGGTAGTTTCCTCTCCCTTTGAGGAAACTTTTTTGAGGTAATTAACAGTCAGGGAAATGCTGAATTAAGGTACAACTTTCAGCAAAACAACAAATTCAGGTTCTTTCAACACCCAACATTGTTCTAGCTCTTCCAGGGCATTTACATACAAACCAGGAAAGATGGCCAATAACCACTTGGCTATACATGTATTCCCCTATTATTTTAATTTTGGAGGTAAGCAGTCTGAAAAGTGATTCTACTGCTGACATAAAACTCCTGATGTTGAATGTTAATGCCAACAGTGCATCTACCAGCTTTGGAGATGACAAAAATTCTGTGTTAATTGCCTGAAAACGTATCTTCGGTGTCACACCTGCACATATGCAGCATGCTATAGACTGGTAGGGCTCCCACAGATCAGCTGCATGCAGTGGTTTCTAAACGTTTTTATTATTAATCATTATTCACCTGTGCAGAAATGCAGTAAAGGAATCAGATTCATTTTTATATACCTTGCACTATCTTCTTGGTATGAAGCAGTGGAACCATATAAATAAAACACCATTATCTCCGGTGCTGGAAAATGTAAGGGATTTGGAAACTGTGCTGTCCTACTGCATACTGGGCATGAACAAAACAGGCTGAGGATGCACCAAACCAGTGAATATTCATGCCACCTTTTACCAGCGGAGCCATAAGGAGAGGAGACAGCTGAAAGCAAAAGTCCTTAACCGAGCAGAGGAGACGTCAGTGGTGCAAAGATGAAACAGTTTGCTCTGCCTGGAGCCAAGTGACATGACTGTGTACAATTAATAAGATCATACCAGAATGCATGTTACTGAACAAAGTAGCCACCAGCATCAAAGAGGATTCCCATTGCAGAGATAATGAGCCCAAACCTAGCCTGACTGGAATTGAGAGAAAATCTACCAACCTCAAATGACTGCAGATCAATCCCCAAGTGATAAAGAAAGAAACCATAAACATGAGTGATGGAAACAGCATAAATATATATATATAACAACACATAAAACCAGCATCACAGAGAGAAATGGTTAAAGCTGTTTAATCCAAACCAGAAATTTCCACTAAGCCTCATGGACTAGGTGGCAAATTGAATAATGCTGAAGCTGCTCAGCAAACAACTCAGAAGAATTATTGCTCGGAAACTGAAATGAATATAGGTCAATTCAAAAGTGATTGTGAGCCCATTTTGGAGATATTTTGCTCAGTTTCCCTAACAGCTTATTCCTGCAAAGACAAAACTTCTCAATTTCAGGGTTTTATCAGGAGGACAAGCAAGAAGGTATGCTTTGATTTTAGACTTTTTTTTTTTCAAATTATTGAAGAATTAATCTTTACTATCTTGCTAAAATTGATTTTGTTACTATCTCAAGTCTACAGACCATTCTCTTCTCCTCCTCTGCCTCCCAGCTGCACACAAATCACCCGTTCTCTACTAACTCAGAGGGGAAGCTGTGTTGGGAATGCAGAAAGGGATGTCCTGGTGTTCTCCCTCCTTATCATGCGCTTTCCCCAGGGAGACACTGGATGTGATGGGGAAAGTCAGAAGACCTTCGGAGGCAAAACCAGCAACCAAAAGGAATTCTTTCTTACACTCCTAACGTACAGAGAAGAATACACCTTGCACAGGCGGAACGGACCCCAACCAAAACTCACGCATGTAACACCCAATGACCTCGGCTGCCCTTCCAGTTGGCCAGCAAAAGCCCTCGCCATCCCCTCCCGCTGAACTGGAGCGGGCTCTGCCTGGACCAGGGGGCCACCCGGGCTCAGGACTAACCTTCAACAGGCGCTGAGTTAAATTCACCCACCGCCGCGCCCTCGAAGCGTCCCCCACGGCCCCCACTGCCATTTTCTCCCGACCTTTAGCGACAGACCAAGCGCCGGAGGACAGCCTGGGGCTGCCACTGCCCGCCAGCCCTGCCCGCAGCTGCCTGATGCTCACGGGTCGGTTCCCGGCCCGAAGCCGGACAATTTCTCCGGGCACCCCCGCTCCCCGGGGCGGTGCCGAGGGGCGGAGGCTGCGCCTGACCTGGGCCCGCGGCCGGTGCCCACCCGGGCGGTGGGGCGGCCCCAGGCGGCCCCCGGCACCGCGCCGCAGCGCTGCCGGTGCCGGCCCCGCCGCCCCGCCAGCCCCCGCCGCTGCCCCGCCACCCGCTCCCGGCCCCGCCGCCGCCGCAAGTTTCTCCAGAGCCGCCCGTGCCCCCGGCGGCGCCGGGCAGGGCCGGGCAGCGCAGGGCGGCGCGGAGACACCCCCCCCGAGCCGGGGCCGCTGCCCCTCACTCACCCGAGGTCAGCTGCATCCAGGCACAGATCTTGTAGACGGTGGCTGTGTTGCAGAAGAAGAAGAGGATGAAGCAGACGATGCAGGCGATGATGAGCATCATCGAGAGCCCGATGAAGAAGGAAGCAGCTTTGAAGGCTCCCGAGGGCAGACTGGAGAAGTCTGTGAAGCTGCCCCGGCAGGTGAGTTCCCGGCTGAAGCCGTTGCCGATGCAGTAGTGGAAGAGCCCGAAGTAGCCCGCCTGCGGCGTGTCCACGCCGTCCCCGATCCAGTAGGGCTGGATGAAGCACACCACGTTGACGATGGCAAAGCAGATGGTGAAGATGGCCCAGAGCACGCCGATGGCCCGCGAGTTCCGCACGTAGTTGGTGTGGTAGATCTTGGCCGCCTCCTGAGCCGGGAGCATCCCCGCTGCTGCCGCTCCTGACGAGCCTGCTCCTGTCGCCGCCGTCCCTGCAGCCGCTCCGGGCATCCTCGCCGAGAAGATCCCCCCTCCCCTTCCTCCTCCTCCTCTCCTCCTCCTCCTCCTCCTTCGCCTCCTCCTCCCCGCTCGCTCCGCTCGACGCGACGCGCTCCGCCGCCGCCGCTGCGTGCGAGAGCCGGCGAGCCCCTCCGCCGGGCTTCAGCGGCTCGGCGCCAGCAGCAGCAGCCGCGGCGGCAGCACCAACACGGCCCGCCGCCGCCTATCGGGGCGCAGCGCTGCCGGCCGCCGCGCACCGCCCGCCCCGCAGCCCGCCCTCCCGCCGCCGCCCGCGGCTCCCCGCCGCGCCGGGCGCCAGCCGCCGCCCGCCACGGGGCCCGCCGCGGGGCCGGGGGCGCCCCGCCGCCCTGCGCAACCGCCGCCCGCCAGCGGGGGGCTGGGGGGTCGCCGGAGCGCCGTGCCTGAGGAGAGGCGGCGGCGGGGCCGCTGGCGCCCTGTCGCCGGGTGGGCGGCGGGAAAGGCGAGCCCTGTGGGCGGCGGGGGCGCCGCGGCCTCCCCTCAGCGCCGCCGGCGTCGGGCTCCTGGGGCGCCGCTCCCGGGCGGGGCAGCGGCTGCCCGGCTGAGCGGCTCCCGGCGCCGCGCATGCTGCGTGTCCGGGGAGGCACGTTCTGGCAGCGGGTTTTAAAGTTGAAAACCCGTGTGTGGGGTTTGCCCCTTCCTTCACAGAACACCCGTCAGTCTGCAGCGGGGGGCTCTCCCTGCCGAGCCCCCTGGGTTGGGGACAGCAGCGGCCTCCGGCCCTGCCACCGGCGCAGCCCGAGGTGCTTGTCTCCCGCTTGAAGCAAACCTCCGCGGGGGCAAAGCCTGGAGCCTGGGGGCGCAGGAATCATCGGGGGCAGCTCCTCACCTCAGGAGGTGGGGTGGCAGCTGCGGGGAAGACCCCGCTGTGAGCACGGAGCAGCCGCGGGGCCGCGGTGGCGGCTCTCGGTGCGAGTGGGTGAGGTGGCGACGAGCAGCTGCGCTCCGGTCGAGCGACTTTGGCTGGGCGCTGGGTGTGCTGAGCATGTTGGCATGCAGCAGCGGTTAGCGTATATTAATGAGCAATTAGCAGCTGGTAATAATCATTCCTATGCCAGCGACGCTTGCGTTCGCAGTCACTGACCTCTGCGCCGGGCCTGAGTTAATAGCGGTAATTGATGGCGCATACACAGAGCGCCCGGGGAGCTGTCCCCTGCCGGGACGTGCTCGCAGCCGGAGCGCGGGGAGGCTGGGGGCAGGGGGCCGCCCGGTGCAGGCAGGGGGCCGCCCGGTGCAGGCAGGGGCCGCTCGGTGCAGGCAGGGGGCCGCCCGGTGCAGGCAGGGGGCCGCCCGGTGCAGGCAGGGGCCGCCCGGTGCAGGCAGGGGGCCGCCCGAGGCCGGCAGGGGCCGCCCGGTGCAGGCAGGGGCCGCCCGGTGCAGGCAGGGGCCGCCCGGCGGTGCGTACCGGTGCTCGCCAGTCCCGGGAGGATGGAGGGTCGCGTGGAAATTACTCCCGGCGCTCTTAAGGATCTTTAATCCGTTTCGAAGTTTCGTTTCTGCCCCATGACTGCCAAAAACCAGGCGCAGCTCAGCAGGGCCGGCACGCCGGCCCTCCCCGAGTTTGCCACAGAGGGGCTAGGAAGGGGCAGCACCTGCCAACGGGTTTCCAGGCCCCCGCG
The DNA here is from genome assembly GCF_023634155.1 of Falco peregrinus. Taxonomy (NCBI): domain Eukaryota; kingdom Metazoa; phylum Chordata; class Aves; order Falconiformes; family Falconidae; genus Falco; species Falco peregrinus. Next base: position 17,223,170 of record NC_073726.1, read on the forward strand.
CCATTTCTGGGGACAGTCAGAGCTTCAGGAGCTGCTGCCGAGGGGTGAGAGCAGGAGGGAGCCGCCTCAGAGCATAGCCTTGCCGCAACTGCCCTGCATGCGGGAGCGCTCCCCTCTGCGGGGGCAGTGGGGTGGCACGCATGGCGCAGGCTCGCTCAGACACAGGCGGCGGGGGTGGCGTGGACCCCATGTACTCAAGCTTGCCTCACTTTCTTAGGGAGGTGGGTTCGAGTGTGCAAAGTACAGCTGAAATTCCTGGCCATTCCCACCCAGTGTGGTGCGTGCAACACTGACAGGGGTGCCCCTGCATGCTCCACTGCCTCAGCATGCTCCTGCTGCAGCTGCTGCGCGTGACCGGACTGCTCATACACCACCTTCGGAGAGGGACTGCACTCCTTCCAGAGGGACTGCACTCCTTCCAGCCTCCAGCAGCAGGAGGAGTCGTGGCCTTCCCCTTAAGTGCTCGGTCCTGTTTCCTCCAGGATGAGGCCAGCTGGACCCCAGGGCTTGGTGCGGGATGCCTGCCTTCCCTGTCCTCTAAGGGGCCACAGGGGATGGAGATTAAGACAATACAAGCCAGACTTAAAAGGCTCTGGCCTGAAGTGGCCAGAGACAATTTAGGGATGGAAGGCGGAGTGAGGGCTGGGCAAGAAGTCCCGAGAGATCAGAAAGAGAGGAGGTAGTGGGGAAGGTGGCCTTCCCAAGGGTGAAGCGGCAACGTTGTCAGCTCCTCAGAAAAGGAGGAATACGTATCAGTCATCAGCAACATTCGAGCTGCTTCAGGGACATCAGTGTACCACAAAGGAACCACAGCAGAAAGCCTGTCTTTTATATGAAGTGTGCACCTGAGGTCTCAAGAGATGGGACAGAGGGGAGTGGAAAGACTGAGTGCATGAGCATACATGAGAGAAGCCAGAGGACTGAGAACTGCTAAGGATATATGCTAGCTTACATGCTAACAGCTGGGCCAAATGGGAGGTTTAGGGGTAGCGGGCCTGTGAACGTGCACACAAGGAAGATGAAACCTGGAATTGGTCTGGCAGGAGGAAGAGATACAGACCTGGGAAGGAGCCAGAAGAGGAGAAATGAGGTGCTCTGCAGGAGAAATCGGCCAAGGGAGCTGAGGAGGCCAAAATAACTGAGACTGGAGGAGAAGCCAGTGAAAGGGAATCAGGCTGGGGTAGGGAAATGTGGAAGCCAGACTGGGCATGAAAGAAAAAGGCCAGAAGCAGGGGAAGAAACTAGGATTCCGCTGACAAGCTGAGTAAAAGAGTGTGGGAAAGAAGACAAGGTTGCCTGTGTCCAGGCAGTGGCTGGTTTGGTTGTCCTAGGATATCCTGCCTGGCCTCCAGCACCAAAAAGATTTCACATGGACTCTTAAGTGATACCCAGTAGTCCTTCAGTTTAGCGCATCAAAAATGGGAAAGTGGTACTAGCTGTCTGGTTTTTGGAGCACCTGAGTCACTCCAGTTGTGTCCCTCTCTAGAGCTTTGAATCCTCTAGTCTTACTCTTTGCTATCACAAATTTCTTCAGAATATACAAAAACAAGCTCAAGAGGCATTCTGATGCTTCTTACCACAATTACATGTGTGCTTCAGAGTATTAGAAAATATCACGTCTCTATGAGATAAAAGGATGGTGTATTCTGGACAGAACAGTGAAAAGGCAGCTGGGCCCTCTTTTCTCAAAGCAGAGCTCCTATGGATTTTGGTTGCAGCAGTTCCGCAAATGAGGCCTCAGAAGGAGATGTACTGAGTCGCTGCTCATCTATAAAAAGTTGTAAGCATCTTGCCTAGTAACATCACAGAAGAATTCTGTGGCAGAAGCAGGGATAGTCTCCAGCTCTTCTGGACAGCTTTCATCATCTTAATCCTCAGAAGATTATCCTTTCTCTCAACAGCCCTGTTGTACCTCCACTATTTTTCTCCCTGAGAATTAACTGCGTCCCAGCCCTGTGGCTGCCATCTAGTCTCATCTAAAAAAGTCTGAGTCTTAAGCCAGGATTTTCACCAAAAGCTTCTTCAACAGGTGAAACAGGATTCTCATCATCCTGATCTTTCCGGACAGCAGATGCAGTCTCATGCACCTGATAAGGTAGGATCCTGTTCACCAATTAGCAAATGAGCATGTGACACAGAACAAAGGGGATATAAATCAAGTGGCATAGACAGCTCATTTTTGGCACATACTTTTCAGTACTGGATTTTACAACCACAACATTGTTTTTAAAAAACATTCTTGTGTGCACAGGTGGTTAAAAATAGGCACATTTAAAGACAACATAGATAATCTTTAAAAATACACTTTGTGCCCCAAATTGGCCTTGACCATACTGTTGATCATTTTTTCTGACCACAGATGTGCTCATTTTTGTATGTATAGATCATTACACAAAACACTACATAAAAACTTATTATTTGGTTAGTGTTTCTAATCCCAGCATTTCTCTTTGGAACTAGCCAATTTTTTGCAGTGGTGGAGCTGCAGTGGAGAACTGCTTAAACATTTTTGGTGTGCTGTGTGGAAGGCCTGTATGTTGTACTGGGGAAACCCTTGGACACGGTGGGTAAGAACAACAGATGAATGCAGTTCCTGGGCCATGGCTGATGCCTGGCAAGAAATGTACACCTGGGAAATCATTGGTATTCACGTGGTGGGAAACTAAGAGAAAGACAGTGAGGAGATGGAGTAAATGCATGGTTGGAGAAGAGTCAGCAAGAGAGAGGACTTACACAAAAAAGAAAGAAGCGTCTGAGGAGGGAATGAGGTAGTAAGAAGTTATGTGTTAATGAATAAATAGCAATAAAGGTGTCTGAAAATGAATGATCCATTTTGGTAGGGCTGGACCCTGCTAGGGTGACAGTCGAAGGAACTGGGAAGACCTGTTGAGCACATGAGAACATGATCACACAGACAGAGGCAAACTTCCATGGGAGGGAGATGCCCCTGTTCAGGCACATGACTCCCTCTTGCCCACCCCTCTGAGTGGTTTCCCCCATCTGACCCTCTTAAAATGCAGCTCTGCCTCAGAGGCTTTCCCTTCTTCACCTCACAGAGGGGTCTAGGTGCCAGATGGCTTTACATATCTGTCACTGCATGTAAGAGTACATGAACTGCTCTACCTTTCTGGGACTTACCTCCCGGGTTTCTGTGGTATCACTCACTGGCTATCACGTTCACCCAATGCCTATCAACAACTGGTAATTTCACTCTGAACCCACTTAAATAGCTACACGGAACTCTTTAAAACCCTTTAACACAACTGATATGGATATGTCCAACAAACAAATTCATCCGATTTGGACTGACCTAGATCCTGAGGCTGGAAGAGGTGGAAGGCAAGCCATGGTAGTCTTGATGCTGCTCCAGCTTGTGTCCAAGGGTATGTGGGGCATTTAAAGCAGAAGCTGAAAAAGCAGAAAGTCTCCACTCTGCTTCCCTATTTCCTAAACTTAGTGTGAGCTGAAGCTGGGACAATGCTAAAGGGACAAGCAGCAATTTTTGTGCCATGGCCAAGATAAGCTGAGCATGTTTTGGGCTTGAGTACAGCTTAACCGGGTGCCAGCACTGATAGGTAGCATCTTAAAACATGTCAGCACAGATCAATTTTTCCCTTGTCCCATGTTGTCTGTAGCCAGCTGCAAACAGTCGCTGGCTGTGTTTGCCCAGAGCAGCAGTGATTCCCAGTAAGCCCAGGACTGGGCAGTGGAGGGAGTGCTGGGAGCCCCGGTACCCTGGTGTGCAGCCCCATCGCCACAGCAACCCACAGCCTCTCCACCTGGTGTGCAGCCCCATCGCTACATTAACCCACAGCCTCTCCACCGATGAGCTCTTGCTGTCTATCAAAAAGCATTAACTTTTACATTATGTCTTTTTTTTTTTTTTAACTAGTTTCTGCACATTTTGGTTTTCTTTCCTGCTGGGGTCCGGCCACACTGGTGAAATGTTCCTTCCCAGGGAGTGGGAAATGGCATTTCTTTCTGTTTCTGTAGTGTTTACAACTGTGGGAGAAGCACAGCAAAGGACTAGCTAGAATTACCATTATCAGTATTGGTGAAACTGCTGTTGCTGTCACTGTTTCAGTCAGAAATGGTCCAATTTAGGCCTACCTTAAAAATTAGAAAGTTGATAACTTAGAAGATTTGGCCCACTTCTCTTGAATTTAGTCCTGCTCTTGGTGATAGCAGATGGGGAGTCCTGTAAGGCACCCATAAAGCAGGGCAGAGCCAGGAAGCACAGTGAGGCCCTGCTGGAGCCGCATCCCAAGCAGGCTGCAGGACTTGATGTCCTAAAGCACTGGGAAATGGAGTGCAATCATTAGGAAAAAGCCACATATTGCAAAGTCTACCCTGAATCAAGGTAGTTGGCTGCAAATGACAGGAGTCCACTTCAGCAGGCAGAGAGGGGGCTAGCAGGAGAGTGGTGGTTTGACAAGGAGCAGTGGCTGCAGTGAGGCAGAAGGGATGTGAGGAAGGTAGAGAAATACCTGGGTTGTATGTGGAAGCAAATATTGAAAGGAAGAAAATATTCCACCAGCCTTTAAAAGAAATAAAAGCATGGGAAAGGGATTAAGTTGCAGGTTCCTCAGTGACAGCAGAAGATTGTACTTTATAACCCAGGATAGATTCACCTGAGAAAAAGCGGGATGAGCAGTGGCTGTTGAAGGGGAAAGCGGGTGGGAGTACAGATGAACCGGGTGAAGTAAGTACAGGGAAAAAGGGAACATAATTAAGATCCATGGCAAAGAAGAAGAGATCTTAGTTCACTCCGATGCACAGCTTGGCTAAGACCTGCTTCAGCTTCCTTCCCTCAGCCTCCCTAACTTGGAGGAGATGCAGAACGACTCTGAAACACACTAGCTAAAATAAAACTTCATGGGCCACTTGGGAGCTGGGGATTTAAACTTTCCAGTCCCTGCCCACCAAGAAAGGCTTCCTCTCGGGGCCTGCCAAGCTCTGAAGGGCATTCCACATGGCCCAGGGCAGCCTCTAGGGCTTCTCTGAGCGAGTGGTCTTGCTCCCAACAATAACCACACAGCTCAGCGCTGCCTCACTAGCGTAGCCTGCTTGTCAGTGCTGCTAATAAACCCAGACAGAGCTTTCAGGTGGGTTGCTGTGTTGTGCTGTTCAGAGACACCATCAGCGACTCCTGAGATGATGGAAATTTCACCTGTCTTGCCGTGGCAGCTGTTTGTCAGAGGGTCGGTAGATTCAATACAAAAGGCACTGTGAAATGCTGTGCTGCAGGCTATATATTGCTTTTCTTCAAAGATAGCTGTACAGTTAAGGCTTGTGTCTAGACATGTTTTTCATATAATAACAGCTTAGTTAAGATATGTCTCCTAGACTGGAATTCATATGGAGAAAGACATATATTTCTCTAGACTAGTCCGGTTTAAAATAAGTACACAAACTCTCCTGCCAACAAGATGCGTTTTAGGTTTTCTTTCCAGATCCCCAAGCATTGTGTAGGTGGCTGCAACTTTACTAGCATGATCATTCAGTCGTTTGAATAAGGATTATATGATTTAAACATAACATTGATGAGACTTTCAAAAATTGTACCTGCCAGTACTGAAGTCCCTTCTTTGCCCTTAAGAAGTTAATAGTACTGCAGCCAGGAGGTAACTTACTATATTTTCAGGTAATTTTTTTCACAGTGGAGAATGACAAAAAACATTTTACCTCACGCTGGATAAAAAAATTATGCTTTGAGTAGATTAACATTCTAATTGAATTAAATATATGGTACATTTATTTCCAAATATTTCTTCCCGAGAGGTTAAACAACAGACCAGTGAGGATGCAGCAAGAGAAAGACCTTCTGATCTCCAGTAAGTCAGAAGCTGGCCAGTTACTTTACCCTAGTGACAAGCCAATTAGGATGCTGCATAGTGTTTCTGCTTGTTTCTAATTTTAGAGCTATACAATGGGGAGGCCAAAGTAGGTGATATTAACTCCTCTGGCATTGATCTGCTAGAATCATAGTCCTCCTGCAACCTAATACATTTTCAGGAAAAGCAGGAAAATTACCACTCTTCTAGTGTAGGTATTGGGGAGTATGCAGACCTTTCTAACATGCAGAACCTGATCAATACTTGGATAGAAGAATCTGCAAGGGAAGCTTGAGAGCTGCAGAGAGTGATTTTGATGCTGCACAAGATGATATTCTAGCATAAAGTGAGCATTCACCCTGGCATTACACAACACAGCACAACTAAATCTGCTGTGTTTCCAGGAGGATTTATGGTAAAATGTTTAAACATACCTAAGTGATCTGCCAGTAAATCAGCATCTTGACTTGGAGCAAACTGGGGAAGGAGATTAAATGGAAAAAGTATGGAATTTCTCTCTTTCAGAGTATCTCTGTGGCATAATGCAGTGCCACTCAGGGGTATCATAGCTACTGCAAGCAGTGTGGTCACATTAGCAAGATGCTAATATGATTAACTAGCCCTGATGACAAGCAGGTTATACTAACCTGGGCGCACCATCATGCTTATGTACTTAACTGCTTAAGTCTCCAGAGTGCTTGCAGCTCACTTAGGTTAATATAATCTCATGACTTAATAAGCATATAACCTATTTAATTGTTCAAGCCATTAATAACAGTATTGACAAACAGCAAACCCGAGGCAGACTCTTGTGGAACTGCTAAAGATACACACATCCAATATAGCGGTGAGCTACAAGTTACTACTTTTTAAAGGGTTCCTTGCCACCTACCTATGCATTCACCTTCCAGGAGCTTCACCTAAACAACCTTTTCTCATCTGGCTATGAAAATGTTACATAAGAGAGCACTAAAAGCCTTAAAGATATAGCACACCTATATCTTTGTCTTCATCTACAAGACAAGTTATCCTGTAATAGAACAGAATAAATTAAAATTGACAAGATTTTTCCTTGATAATCCCATCTTAGCTGTTACTCATCCCTGTTTTATCTTCCATGTATTCATAAAAAAAACATTGTTTATTTCCATAGTAGGAATTAAAGCTTGGCGGACTGATCTGTAACGCCTTCAGTTCTATTCTCCATGTTCATACTCCTCCCTCATCTTTTTCTAAACACAGACACTATATTTGTGTTTTTGTAATCTTTCTAATATTCTAAAACTTCTCATCCCCCATGCATACCATGATATTGTCTCAGCCTCTTGCCTGTTAAGATTTAGAGTTCCCTCAGTAATTTCCATGGGCTCCCTTGATCAACAAACCCATATAAGTGGTCTTTAACCTATTCCTATGCCTATTCCACACCTGGAGTTTTACTTCTTTGTAATGATGATAATATATGATCAAATTTAGCATGATGAAGCAACACCCCCACCCCTCCAAATTTCAGTCCTCGTGTCATCTGTTATAAATTTTCCCTTTCCACTGAGAAGTAAAACACCTTCTGTAGTGTCTTAGTCCTTCTCCTGATGCTAATGGACTTCTGGAACATCTCCTTGGTTTTAAGCCCAGGCTGTCCTTTCAATAAATGTTTACTTCCTGCTTAAATGATCTTTGGCTCAAAAATGTTTCTAAACTGATTTTTCATCTTAATGGTGATAATAAGGTAAACAACTGTTGAGTGGAGCCAACACTTAAATAGCTCTCAAAAACATATCAAGAGTTTCACCGTGGCAAATTGGCAATATTACACACTGTGCATAAAACAAGTGTGCGTACAATGATGGGGAAAACAGATGCAGATGGCCACTAACATGAAGAGGTTAATGAAAACAATGAGCAGTAAACATAGGATTTTACTAGTAAATGTTTTATCCAACATATTTCTTGCCAATTAAATGGCAATAGGAAGGAAGGGCAATAGCATTCTGATTTCATTGAAGAACATGATACTGTGTTTTGTAGTGTCTTGTCCAAATTATTCTAAATTACTTGGATGGGCTCATTACAATGTGTACTGAAAACCTTTTGAAAGACAATGAAAATAATCAAAACCAACATTTAACCACGTTGGAGCAATACTTAGTCACATACCCAGTGGATCCTTGTTAGATACAATTTTAATTAATAGCTTCATTATCTGAAGGAGGCAATAAACATCATGTTAATGAAACTTACAGTAGAGGCTAACTAGTTATAATCACGACTAACAGTAGAAAAATTTAAGGGGAATGTATATGAATGAAAATATCAGCAAAGATCATCTGGGGAAAACCACAAGTTAGTATTATCTGGTGAAAGTAAGAGTCTCCATAAAAGAGGAGAAAGCTGTGCAGAGCAGTATGTTGGAAGAGAGGCACTTATTTATAGTGAATAGAATTGTGAGTATAATTGATTTTTCTGTTTGGTGGCCAAACTGGAAATAAATTAGGGAAAACTAATATCCAGTCAGATACATTACTGGCTTTTCACATATTTTTACCATTTATTAACACTAAACATAGACCAATTTTAGAGTGAAGCAGTATTAGATAACAAAACCAAGACCATTTCATTTTGAAAATATTGAAACAGAGCACTTCTGGTTTGTTTTTTTTTCCCCTGGTACTATTACTCAAAATGAATTTCTCAATATGTGAATTGATTTTTGATTCATAATGTGTCTTTTTGAGAAATGAATGTAATAGACTCATTTGCAAAACACAGATTGTAATAATTCACCAAGAATGCCCTGCCTCCACACCAACAACTTGTGCTTGGTCTTTAGGGTATGTATTTCGGAGAACATCTCACAGTTTGGGAGCTCTCCTTGTCAAACTACAGGTCCCGTTTGGTCTTGCAAAAGTCCTGTAGAAGTCACTGTGGGCTGGAGCCCCACCTGACAGTGCTGGCTTGGTCCTTGCCAGCCACCAGGGATGGGGAAGATGAGAGAAAGTGATCAAGGGCCATCAGCATCATACAGGTCTTCACTGCTGTGCCGTGGGGGTTTTTAGAACAGGGCCACGTAGGATGCCTCTCTGCAGAAGCCCGCAGTTGGCCAGAGCAACCTCAGCCTGCAACACCTCTGCCCCTGCCACCACCATGGGAAATGCCCTGGCCAAGGAGATGTAAAGTGCTGGCGTGCCTGTGCTGGGGAGACCTGGCAGAGTAAGGCTGCCTTCAGGCATTGGCTGTTTCAAATGTTGCAGCTCATAAATAAAAAGAATTCTGAGTAAAAAATAATGTGATTATTTCCTTTGTAGTGTTCCTTGCTGTGCCTCGCCTGCGGGGCCCAGAGCTAAGGACAGTAACCCGTCTGAAGTTGAGTGTGGGTCTTGAAATCAAGATGCTACACTGGAATGTTAGGTCTGTTCTGCAGATTTACTTGCCCAGGAAAGTGTCTAGGGACAGCCTGTTGCAAGACCCCAAACAAGATTTAGGATATCACATAATGGTAATTATTTGTCCAGATTCAGCTTCCAGGTATTATATATTTTCTTATATATGACAGAACTGTAATGTATCAGAGGCTGTCTTCTTCCTACATAAGGACCTTGATCAAGTGACTTCTTACTCATTGAAAAGCTGTCAGAGATGCTTAATCACTGTAATATGCACTTCCCAGATTTTGGATTACTCGCCCAGCTCATTTCCAAACTTTTGCCAATTTATTGATAATTGTTTGACTTTTGAGATGGAAAAAACATTGAGGCTGGCCCACAACATCACTAACTATGGAAATACAGAAGGAATGACAGAAAAAGTGAAGCATCTGGCTCAGGACCACTCAGCTGTTTGGCATCACGGGAGTGAATGCTCCCAGACTTGCTCAGGCCAAGGGCTCCATTTCAAAGAGGCTAAAATGTTCTTGCTTCCCAGTCCAGCCCTGCAGCAGCAGTCTTATCATCAGCGCTCCTGTTCAGTTGATTGAGCTGCCCTGACCCATGAATATTTCCAGTCCTGTTTATCCTAATACAGTGCCCCAGCCTTCACAGGCAGAACTGCAATCTCTGTTTACAGACACATTAACCTTTGTCTGGCTCTGTTAAAACAAGTCATGTAAAACCCCATCTCTGTCAAAGGCAGCAAGTCTTGTCATTGGCTGCAGTAGGTTTTATTTGTTCGGGGTTTTTGTTGTTTTCTTCCCCCTGCACTATGTATTCAGTTTACAGAGTGGTCCAGAATCACATTATGTAAGTTCTCCTAATGATTTACTATTCTGCTACTGCATGAATTTTTACAAACATTATTGGCCAGTTCCTATTTTTATTTCAAAAAAAAAAAAAAAAAGAAGAACAGTACTGGGCCATCACTGTGAGAGCTTTTCAGACAGCTTCTTCTATTAAGCATTCTCTTTAAGAAATACCCCATAAAACATACCAAGTTACTTTTTAATCCACTAAGTACTTGCAATATTGATATTGGATAGTGTTAATTTTTAAATCAAAATGTCACACAATAGGAAGTTAAATGCTGTATGGTATTCTCACTCTGACACACTAATCTGATAAAACCCTATTCTTCTGTAACTTACAGGTTACATCCTTTTGCTAGAAATCACTAACATTGACTGACACACTTGCTGACCATTCGTTCAGCATGATTAAAAAATGCCATATCTATTTTGAACAGTGTTTCTATTTTTCCAGGATCTGTAAAGAAAAATTAATGTTAATGGTTTGCAGAGTTTGCTGCTCTAAGTATGTGCTCAGTTATCTCAAGAATGTTACAAAAGCTTCGCAACAAGTATAATTAAATCCCAACTCTTCTACAGAGCAGACAGACCTGGAGTTAAAGACCTCACTACAAATCACTTCAAATTATTTGTAGACAGCCCTTTCTGTACAGAGCTTGCTTGGATTTTCCTCTCCTTCAGTCTCTCCCAGGGATGCCAGGTGCACAACAAGGCATAGGGAACTGTGAAGTCCCACAGTATGATCTTCTCCTGGCCTTACCACATTCTCTATCCATGCTTTAGGTCGAACTCTGCATCCACAGTCTGCTCCACCAAGGTCAATATTGGCCATGGGACTGATTTTTGTGCCCAGAGGTAATAAAAGTGAGAAGTTTGAAATCACAGAATAATTCAGCTCATAAATGCGATATAACCTTATTGAACTGCCCCGTTTGCAGAAAACAAAGTGAGAAAAATAGCAAACGTATAATAAACATCTAAATATAGATGATAATTGTAAGGAATTAAGCATAAGTAAGATTCCATCTCAGCCTTGAATTTTTAGGATTTTTTCTTTCAAATGTTATTGAAATTGATGTAATCTTTTAGCACGTTTCAGCATAATTACATTTCTAGAGGAGACAGCTCCTGACTTTTTATTCTTTTCCTGTACATTCTGCAAAATTGTAAGCATACTATGTTGTTAAAAGGGGGAGACATGACAGTGCCTGGGGTGCCAATGTTCTCTGCAGGAGTCTGAATACAACCATTTGCCCACTTCTGCAGGAGTTTGAAAAAGGTTGTTTGCTAACCTGTGCATTACAAATCCTTTGCAAACCGTTATATCAGCTACATTTATGTAGGTGAAGAAGGTGTGCCTTCCTTTCTCTTGAGACATTTATGAATAAATTCTTTTGCTTAAAGTGGATGGAGGTGTTTATCTAATACATCCTGGCTCCTCTGAGCTGGTTCAAAGGGCAGCAGTGCTGAGTGCTGCTGTGCTCTCAGCTCTGTCCCTACCTTCGGGGCTGATGAGCCACACTGGCGGCCGCAGCCTGCCCTCCACAGCTGCAGGGCCAGAGATGGCCATTGCTTCAGGCAGACTGTCAGACCTGCTGCAAAGATGCAGCCACTTTCATAAGCAGTTACGGGTGTTTTGTTGCCCTAGGTAACACCTCATCCCCTCTGTTTGGCAAACCTGACCCAGCTGACAGCTTCACTGCAGATTGTCGTCCCTCTTCTGTATTCAGTGGTGTGCATTGCAGGGCAGCCAGAGCCTACTCTTCTGGGTTTTGCTCTTTTTTTGAGGTTGGTGTCCTTGTCTGCATATTTGCTTTTCCTTGTTCTAGGATATTTTTACTCTTTTCCAGGGCTGCACTTTCTGTTCTATATCCTTTTCCTGCTACCAAACTTCCTCCCGGCCATCTGGATGCTCAGCAAAAGCGTTGCCTGAAAAGTGGGTGTCCTCACCCCAGGACACAGTTGGTCTCAACAAGCACTTTCGTGACTTCCCACCCTCAGTCGTAGTGGCACATCCTGTGCTGCCTCAGTGGCAGCCAGTAAGTGACAGCGACAGTGGCACCATCCTAGGAAACAGCAGTTGGCAAGCTGGGGGAGGACAGGGAGGCTGCAGGCTTCTCATAATAAGCAGAACTTAAGCTGTCCCTTAGGTACGCAGGGGAAGGAGTAAGCTGTGCCTTTGAACCTACCTAACTGCTCAGTAGTTACATTTTCCTTGCCACCTGGAGAATTGTCTGATTCCCTTATTGCTCTCATGTTTTTCCTCCAGCTCTTGAATTGCCTCATACTGAGGAATCCTTACCCTTGACTGCCTGTGCAGGGTGAATGAAGCACGCTTCTGAGGTGGTGTTCTGGGTAGTGCTGCAGCAGAAAGCCACCATGCTCCAAGCAGAGCCATGCACAGAGTCCTGGCCTTTTCCACCTTGCAGACCCATAAACTTTTCCCAGGGAAGGTACAAAGCTGGTGTAGCAAGTTTTAATATACCAATCATAGACTCACTTTTCTTTGTCACTTTTTGCAGACACCTCAGAAACAGTCCATGGTCCAGTGGTTACCAGCAGGTGACAGTCCAGCCTCATCAGGCTGTGATTTATCTAGCATTTACCTTTCAGGAGAAAGCAGAAATCTACTGGTGGAACCCAGTCTTCACCATGCTAAACATCCTGCTTAAGCCTCCTAAGACACAGCTGCTGCCCCACCAAATGTGGGCCATTTGCCTTACTCAAAAGCCCACATGTGGTTGCCTCAAGCTTGCAGAACTCTGGTCACTCCAGGACTCAGTAGCTCATGTGCTGCTAGCTCCTGGAGCATGACATAGGTCTAATGCTGCCCACAGAAGTTGTGTTTAGGAGCATGCAGATCTGCTGAGCTGGATTTTGCATATATGAATCCCTGAATCCAAGAAAAATTTAGTTGACCAGGTTGTTTCCCCCCACCCTTGGGTTTTTTGGGTTTTTTTGCTGTTGTCCAGAGAAGCAGAGCAGGGAATATCACATAGAGATCTGCCTGCAGAGAGATTTCCTTACAGTCTTTTTGTCTGCTGCCTCTTCTTTGCTCTTTTGCATGGACAGTGTATGATATTATTTGGCCGTCAAGCAGAGGTTGAAACACTTCCTACAGGAATTCAGTGGTTAGATCTTCTTTTCTCAGTGTGAAGTATGTCCTTGTTCCCTGAGTGAGATGATGTTTAAATATTTCATCTTGTGTGAGAAGGTTACTGAATCTCCTCTGGTTACTCCTTACTTGTTTTGTACAGCGTGACTCCTGAAACAAAATTGTTGCAGGCTTTTTATTTCAATTTTAATACATTTCTATATCGAAGCAAAGTAAAACCCTAAAAACTCCTTTGTAAGAGTCCCAAAGAAGAGAAAATACCTGCTGCAGCTGTTCAAAGATATGCATAGACAAATGGCCCAAAAAAAGAGACTGTTCTTAGTTCCTCCATATCACATGAAAGCGAAACATGATAATATTTGCTAGTCAGAAGTAAATTCAAGTCTATAGCAAGTATAGAGTGAAAAAGCCCATTTTCTTCTGAAGTGATGCATTTCTTCCTGATGGGAAAGAAGAACAATGCTGGAATGGCTGTGGACATTAGACTAGGTTCTTGGCACCACTCAGGTACAACTCCAGCACGTTGACAGTGACTCCCCTGAACTTTGAAGCGCTTGATCAAACTCAGCTGTATGTTTAAAAAGCCTCATTGATACAAAAGCAGTGAGCAGCTTCCAAGCAGGAGTTCAGTTCATTCTCTGCAGCCTTCTTAGATGTGCATCACTGCGTGAATTTTCCCTGCTTTTCCAGAGCCCATATGCATGGGAAGTTGGTGTAACTCTGGTTCTCAGTGAGTGGCTGTCTAGATGCCTCCCTTGACCGTCTGCAAGCACTATGTGTCTGTGAGCGTGCAGGTTAATTGTGATATGAGCGCAGGGTAGTTAGCACCTCACAGGAGCTGTAATCTCTCCAGGACAGGGGGGACAGGAGCTGCCATCACTAGCAGAACTGCCTGTCTTTGCTGAAGGACTTGCACATTCAACCCTTCCGCATGCTTCTCACAATCTCAACATGATAGTCTGTCACTGAACAGGCTAATAGTTGTTTAGTATGATAATGACAAGTCTCTTAAACACTACTGAAAGTGTCCAACAGATGCATTTTCGCAGGCTGGCTCAGTCTCTAAACATTGCTTCTTTCTATATGGCAAATGTACACTCAAGGGTCAGTATTTTAATTTTGCATTTTGTATGGGACCAGTTTTTTTGAGTGGTTTCCATCATAACAGCTCTAAACCACCTGAGCATTTGAATCCTTACCTATTCTTGTCATATGCCTTAACACCAGAGACAAAAAGGAGTGGCATCTCCCCCCCCCCCCCCCCCCCATGGTTGTCATAAAATTTCCTATCTGTCTGGACAAATAAGAAATAGAAGCTCTTTTTTTTTTACATTTGCAAAATGTCATCCCAAGGTAAAATTGAATGAAAACCTTGAAGGCATTAAAATATGAAAGAAGAAGAGTAATGTCACTATATTAGATTTGTAGGACTAGCAGCATTAACTGTATTATGCCAACAAAAGAAACTAATTCTCCATAAAGCCGTTTTCCTAGGATCACTTCCAGGGACAGAGACCATGGTCTTTAAAAGTCCTACTCAGAGAACTGTACATTATAATAATGTAGTGGTTAGATGTTCTTGAGACAGACAAAGCATTAAGTCCATGTAACAATTTCTTATGGGAGTCGGACCAGCCTTCAACACGTCTGAAAAAAAAATGCAGTTGCATCTATATGATACTCAATTTAGTAATATACAACATTTAATTTTACAAATTTAAGTTATAAATAATCTAAATCACATAGGAATGATGGAAAACATCTCTATAGATGTGATTTTGGGATGCACATGCAGAAAAAAATCAAGTGAAGAGTATTTGGAGGTCATGCAACTGGTATGTGTAACACTAGTACCCCAGGTAATGGAGAATATTAATTAATTACAAATGGTTCACATAAAGATCAGAACAGCAGTGAAAGGAGAAAACATGCTTTAACCTGAAAGACCCCGCATTCCAAATCCATCTGATTAGCAAAGATGAGGCTACAAGAGGACTCAATCAATCCACACATATATTCACAAAATAAACTTGGTAATAAATGTCTTCTTACCATTAGACAAATGCAGATGATGATTCACTGGCTAGAAACTGAAGTCAGATAAATTCCAGCGACATATAAGCTCTTAAAAGCAGTGGCAGAATTTGAGAGTTGCTCTTGTGATTCCCACATGCAAGGAACCCTGCAGATAATGAATTGAGGTCATTCTAGAAAATGTTCTCTCAAGTGCTTTTCATTCAAGGAGATCTGGCCTGAACTATGCGGGTCAAGTAACTCCCACCCTGTTTTGTAATGGCTTGAGGTTCACATACTCTTTCCCAAAGAATGCAGCCACCTTCAAACGCATCTTAATTTTTAATGCACGCTTATATGTGCTTGAACATTTGAAATGACATTGTTAGATTTATTTGTATTAAATAATCTTCAGGACCACGGTGCCATGGTTTCCCTTCGTATTCCTCACTGAGAACACCTGCCAGTGGTGGTTCTCACCTCATTGCAGCACATGCTGCTGCAAGCCCGCAAACCCAAACTTTCCAGACGGTGAGCAAAACATCCCATTTTTTGTAATTGCCAGACCTGCTCCCCTTCAGCAGGTGCCTGCAAGGTGAGCTCTCCCTGAATTCATCTCCTCTGAAGCAATGCATGCACTACAGATTTGCTGGATTCACCTCAACTTGAGAAGCTCAGGAAGTTTTCTGTTGAAACAAGCTATGTGGAAAAGCGAAGGTTAAATTCCTCATTACAAACCAAGTTCTGGAAGGGAAACAACAAACAATAAAAGCAACTTCCAGTCTACTTGTCACTGTGAGATTTCTCTGGGGCACAGAAGCCAAGGAAGCAAATCAGCAGTGCTCAGCTCCTTCAGAGTTATCCTAAGGAATCAGCATCTCTCTTGCATTTCTGTCCCCCCAGTGACAGTGACAGTTGTCGGGTTGCCTCTTGAGTGCAAATGAAGTATCAAATAATTTCCTGGGGACTTCAGCTCCCCTTCCTCCTTATCTTCTAATTTAGGGGAACTTAACCATGTCACAGCTTTGATTAGCTCTTCTCTGTGAGAATGCAAACATCGTCAGGCTCATCTGGGACCAGGATGCCTCTCTCTGCAGTCTCCTTGCAACATTGATTCCTTATCTGTGCTTTACCCCCCAGGCAGCTGGATGTGCAATGGATATCTTTCATGTTAAAAGATCTTATAAATCATAGCTGATAAGAAAGTGTTAATTGTGCAATGCCCTGGGTAGGCTTGCAGTGTGTGAAGCTTCGCTGGCTTTTTGCAAAAATAACACCTGACATATTTGTTGTAGAGATAACCAATTCGCCATTCAGAACATCTCTCGCCACTGATTTACCCTTCTTAGGCAGTGTTCACCATTTTTAGGGGATTCGACCACCACAGATAGTCTGCAAAGTATCTCTACGTAATATTAGAGAAGGTTTTGGTACATACACTGAAACTATATTTGGGGTCCAGTTGCCCACACCTAGGTGCTGTGGACTATTGAACATCGCCTAGAGAATATAGTTTCACCTCCCACTGTCATCTCAGAAAGGTCTTCTAAAAGTCTCAACTAGTGTTTGCCCCCATGTTTCTGATACCATAGGATATTTTACAACCTATTTGTAGGAAACCAAATATAGACCCCATAATGTTCGTTGCTGCAGAAGAAGCCAAAGCAGGTATCTCTTTTCAGAAATACATGGAAATCCAAGTACCTTTCTAAAGAAATTCATTCCAGTGACTAACACCAACCTCACAGAAACTTTACTGTAGACTTTTACCCTGCAGACATCATGAATACTTTCAGTGACTTCTATACCTGAGCAGAGAAGTGTTCAGCTTGTAAGAAAAAGTACTTTTCCTATTCAATAGGTTTGCTAATTCAGTCAGGAGTCTGACAGTTAATGTGTTCTCTGGAACTGCCTCCGCGGAAGCAGTAGTGAGGATGAGTGGCTGTGTTAGACCCTAGATCTGAGTCTATAAACACCAGCAACACAAGTGTTGCTGGAACTCCAGCTTATTTCTGTTTAATGCAGAAGCTATATGCTTTTAAAACTGAAAAAAACTGACATTCTGATCCTGAACAATTATTTACTGCTTCACCAGCATTACAGTTGGAGTAGCTCTGAGTCACTTTTAAGGGCCCTGATTCATACTCAACAATTCTACACCAAAACAATCAGAAGAAGTATGTCAAAACAAGGGCTTGATCTTGACAAGCACTTCAACTGCTTTACACCTTGAAGATAGTATAAAATTTACATTAAGTCAATCTTGGTAGGAGAAATCTTTGGTAGCATATAGGCACTAAGTGGGCTTCCGTGTTATTCCCCCTCCTCAGGCACCATTTGGAGCATGGCTATGAGACACCAATCCCCATGATTTTGTGGAATCCATTGATTTAAGTGATTGTAGCTGTGGGGATCATCAGGGCCTGCTTTCATTTCAGGTAGTTTTTAGGCTACTCTGAATTGTCATAGGAGATGATACTAATACCTCTGGAGGTAACCTTATCTAACATCTGCTTAAAGTTGTGCTGTCACTGCCCTCAGCAGCAGCCAGGAACTGCAGCCAAGTCCTCAGTCTGCAGAGTGAGTGATGGTAAAGTCAGAAGCAGAGCAAATAATGAGGAATAATGCAATCTGCTTCCAGAGGACATGGATCATTAGGTTGATTAGACCAGCAGATGGTAAAGGAAATTCAGTGTAGAATTCTGTAAAATAATTGGTCCAAGATTGAGGAAACAGCCCAAGAAATTGGTGCTAAATGAAACAATCAAATAAGACCCGGAGCTTGTATGAAAGCAATATTGGAATTTTCATGCCCACTAATGCCTCAGAAAGAAAAATACAACTAATGTACCAATAAAAGACAAACTATAAAAAGGCGATCCTTTTTCTGGATAAGACACTTGTGAAGCACTATTTCAAATACTGAGCACTACATCAGTCCCTGCACACACTGACAGTTCATTATTACTTTGCAGTGGGTACAGGCTAGATCAACAAAGATTGCACTAGCTCTGCAAAACAGGACATAAAGAAAAGTTAAAGGAGCTGTGTTTCTTTCTATTAAAGAGGCTTCAAGGGGACATAGTGAGAGTATTTTCAAGTTAAGAACTAGATCAATAAAGTCAATGTAGATAAGGGTTTTAAACAAGTATGGGATTAAGACTATTTTTCAGTAGGACTGGAACAGGGTACACATTATAGTAAAAGGGTAATGTACAAAATGAGTTATAGGAGAGGCTTGTTGGTATCTGAACTGTAACATCACCATACCCAAACAAAGTAGAATTAATTGTCTGGTCTTGTGAATAGTAAATAGGTAATGAAAAAACAGCCAAGACTGGTCTTTTTCTCTTGTTAGTATATACAAAAGTCCTCTTGATGGTTAATGATTTTGTTAACTGATACTGCACTACTTACCCTGATGAATCTGAACTCCATAGGCTTGGAGCAGAACCCAGGGATCAGAGTTACTGGGATCCTGTTCCGGATTTGCCCAGACTGAATGACCTTGTAAACGTGAACACAAAGCAACTCAACTTCTTTGGCTGCTGACCACTTTGCAAAGTGCTCCGATGTAATTCAATAAAAGGCACTAAAACAGTGTTAATTGTAAATTATTTTTTGTGCTGGATTTCTTACTAGTGAAAGAGAGAGCTAGCCAATTTCTCTGATAAAACCTTGAACACTCCCTCATACTTTTCACAGGAACTTGTTTCTGCCTGTAATAAAGGAAATAATTCGTATGTTATATTCCCACTGCTGTCACCATCTCTACTGAATGTCATCTCAAAGTGGCTAAATCACACAAAAATGAACAAAAAGTTCATAGCATTTTCCCAAGCCACAGAGCAACACTTGTGACCTACTCTTTAATAAGGAAAGACGACACACCTCTGTTTTACAGTTTTTTCTTATTTTACCACTGGTTGAAGTAGGACTGACTGGCGCGCAAGTCACTCACACCACACAGCACTCAAAGTGTGCATGCCAGCACCTCCCCAGGTACTGCCACAGCACAAGTACCTTTTGTATTTGCCTTTTTAAATTTGCATCCTGGGGCTTCAGATCTCCTGCCTCCTCTGTATCGCTGGAGATGGGATGCATCAATGAGCAATGCCCTACAGATCATTTCACTGTCAAGTTCCCTCCCCCTATCCTAGCAAGGGCTGAATATGGCATGTGTGAGTGTAGTCAGGAGCATGAGGTCTGTATGAGACCAACAACCACTGAAGCTTTGGGACCAATGTTAACAGAAGTAGAAGCAGTGCTTGGTAGGATCTGGTCTATAACAGATTCTGCTTTGAACAGCATCAGTAAGATAATTAGATGGCTGGGACAAATATATGGGGTGTACCTTGCGCTTGTCTGATGCTCAGTAGGTGTATAAAGGAAGTGTCGTGTATGCTGGAAGAAGGATAGAATAATGCTGCGTTGGTGCAAATCTAGGAGGATGAGGTGCTTAAGCAGGCCCCGTGCAGCTTCACAGCAATGATCCCAAGCATTCTGGAGCATGATTTCGTGCCTGCTGGAGGTAGGCAAGAGGACTGCAACTGAAGGCAGCTGTGAGCAAGGGATGATGAAAAGGGAAAGTTTCTTGCAAACTGCCCTTCACTGATCATGATCTTGTCCTCATTTTGCAAAACTGCAATCCTGTTAAGGTTGTTGGATGCTTTGTGGTGCCACGCAGGCAAGATACTTTTCAAAATACTCTTAATCGACCAGAGCCGGGCAATGATGAACAGGGCATAGCCGGGTTTCTGATCCTGTGGGCTGATCTGCTCTGGCTTTGCCTTGATTAAAAATATCCCGATGTAATTTATTGAAGACAAGACAGATTGACAGGCCCAGGATTTAATTAAACTAGCTTTAAGTCAGTTTTGAATTCTCAGCTCGCACTTAGGTGGCACAAAGGCACAAATTCAGGAAGGAACAGAATCTGCCTAGCAAAGGTGGACATACTCACCCCAGTAATATTTCATGGAATTTCCCTCCTTTCCTCTCTTTGTACTTATTGTCACATTTTTCATTCTTGGAAGCCAGGTTATTCAGTGGGGAGCATGGAGCCAAAGTGAGGGCTACATGTGTGTATAATGCATGCGCATAAGTGGATCTTCAAGGTTGTTTCTTCTGTTGTCTGTCTGAATTTGCAGGTTAATGTAAAGTAGGCTTTCCCACTTTGTTCTTTAAGTAGGTTTTGCCATCCTCAATTCCTTTTGGAATTAACTTTGAAGTTATGGAAAATAATTTTATAAAAGCAGTATTAGCAAAAATTAAATGGAGGACTTGAGGTCTGTTCAGAGGAAAATCCTTTCCATTTCTGCAGCATTTTCAATATTATCTGCACGCCCTCACTTGTGTTATTTGCAGTAGGATTATCACTGAAGACTGGGGAGGTTTAGGTAAAGAAACAACCCGCATAAAGAAATAAATCACTTTACACACACTTCTTTAAAAAAATGGTGAAATCTTGTGGTAGCAGAGTTGGAATTTCTCCTGTTCAGTTTTTGCTTCTGTTGTGGGTTCCATGACTGTGAGATTTCATCCTTTAAGACTTTTATGCGATTTTGTTTTGCATAAGCATATTTCATTTTATATTATGTGAACCAAATTCAGACTTGGTGAGCTATATGCTGTTCCTTTTGAAGTCACTGGGCTATTAACTCTCATGGAAATGAGTAGTGAAACTAGATTTTTGTCTTCATCTCAGAATCGAATCTCTGCATTAAAGAAAATAAATAATTAATTCCAGAAACAACTAATAATGAAATCATGCAAGCAGTTCAAATTCTTTGATTTATTCCTTGGACATTAAAAGAGCCTAAACCCTGATTTTGGTAGATCAGGTTTTCACAGCGTTTTGCATCAGTCTCATTACTGAAGGTTTGTGTGCTTGCAATAGAATTTGCATCTTAAAAGTTCTGAACAGAAATGCAGATAGTAATTTTCCCAGCTACTTGCAAGAATGGTCTTATGATCCCCAGAAGTCAATTATTTGTTCACCTTTATATGGAGGGTTGAATAGGAAAAAATATCCTCTCGTAATAAACCATCTTCTGGATTTTGTCTGGATTTAGAAAAGCTAATAATTAAAAGAAAATGCACTGGATAATGTTGCAGACTGTAACCTTCAGAACTGTCCCTTCTGAAGATTTCCTATCACTGCCATGGTCATGCTCCAGGTTAGGAAGGCTCCTTAAAACCTTAAAACCAGTTGTAGTTCCCAGAAGTGAGCAGTCACCCAGCACAGCCACCCAGCACAGTCACAGCGTGCTCTTCTGCAAGCTGCAGCAGCCACCTGAGTGGCTCCCAGAAGGGCATGGGCAAAGGAGCCCATGGATTCCTGCTGGGATGTTCACCCAGAAGCCCAAGGACATCTGCTTACATGTCTTCTTCTTCACTCCTTAGTCTGCAGTACTCAGTGCCCCACAAAGAAAAGGGAATGAAGTGGCGGGAGAAAGAGAGGACTTCACCTCCTGAGTACCCAGATCTTCAAATCCACATGGATGATCCCACACCTTTTGGGTATGGTGGGATGATGCCCCCACACCATCTCCACAATGAACAGAGTCTCCAGTGCCAATGGACGGATATCCCCTTTGTAATTTCCAGCACTCTGCAGCACTCCGAAAATATTTTATTGTAGAAAGTTGAAGGAAATGTAGAACTAATAGAAACAGTATTTCTAATAATATTTAGCATAATTAAATAATACAAGGAATCATTCCTATTCATGTTGAATACAACCCAAACCTTTTAATTCACCTGAAGTTACTGAAATGTTGCTTTGGCCCAGAGCTCATAATTTTTCTGCCTCAAAGCCCAGTTTGGCTTTGGTGTGCTACAGCCTCTGTAAAGCCAGACAGACAGAATAAAAGATGAAGTAATCTTCCAATCAGCCATGCATCATAATTACTTTTAGTACTGCCATCTTCTGTAATTAATACAAACTGCAAATGAAGTTGCTCACAATTCCCGCTGTGAGAGAGGAGAGCAACACTGATGTCATGCCTCCTAGAAGGATTACATTATGAGGAACTGATGTGGAAAGATGTCATAAATAATTTATTTTTCAAGAAATAAAATGCTGTAAGATTCGGAGTAAAAAATTGTGTAGCTTTGGCTCTTAACTATCTTCATACTTACCTGCGCTCTTATATAACTGCCCTTTGAAATGCGTTTTTACACATTTTGTGATCATGACTGTAAACGAAGAATTTTTTTGGCTTGAGGCATACAGAGTGGAGGGGCTGGAGGTGGGGTGTGTGCCATTGCTGTTGTTCTGGTTCCTGAGGAAAAGGAAAGAGTAGTACCCTTAGGCACTCTGTCTCTAACAATACCAAGCTGTCTGTTGTGATTCACTGAGGAATAATTGCTTGGGGATGTTTCAAATCTAGTTTTTAAGTGAAGGATGCAAAATTACTTCTTAGGGGAGATGGAATGAGTCTAGCTGACACTTTAATATGTTTATTAAAAGGCATGTGAGGCAGGTGAAGCAGTAATAAATATCCATGCAGAGAAAGGCCATGCATATCTGTGGGATGCGATCCAGTTAAAAGCATCTTTGAAAAATAAGTGAAGATTCATTGGTTTCTCCAAAGTTTTATTTCTGATTTATTACTGAGACATTTTTGAAAATTACTATCTTTGATAAAGTGACACAAGCTGAAGGGAAATATATACAAACCAATTTTATTTCTAACTTTAATCTCCATATGTCTGGAAAAGTGCTTGAAGAAACATTTTGATCTCTCTGCCTTTCAGTGAAGTGTAATCTGTTTTAGGTTTGAGTAGTTTTGACCTAGTGCTGGCGCCTTCTCCACACCCCTTTCCTCAAACAAATGAATTACTTTCCCCTGTGGCTAGAAAACAGTAAAAAGAGCAGAGGTTCCATTTATTTTTATAAGGTGTCATGCATACAAAACCTTAGGAAGCACAATAATTGCAGCAAGGGAAAATGTAAAATGTAGCAGTATAAAATCAGAGGAGATAGGGGGCCATAAACTAGGGGACGCTTTGGTAGGAGGAAGGCAGGGTGTGGGGCACAGCCTGCAAGGCTGTAAGCAAGATAGAGTGGAGGACTTTGGCTGCAATTTTGAAAGAGATGATGTGTTAATAAAGGAGGTATATAATAGCCTGCAAAATGATTGTTTGTAGCTGGTGTGACAGCAGCAGTGAACCCTGTAATGGGAAAAGAAGATCCAAGGTTACTTGGTTCAGGTTCAGGCTGGTCTGAGGACTAAGGAGAGCCACCACATGGAGGTCAGTGGGAATAACTAGCAATATGCAGAGACCACCCATTAGCCCCGTTAAGGGACTTTGGGATGATTAGGGTGGTTTTGCAGATGATAGGAAGTCAAGAGAGGTCTTTTGAGAGAGGAACAAAACTATACTGATAGGACTTGCAATAGACCAGGCAGAAGATGGAAGTGTGTACAGATGCACAACAGGGAACCAGCGCAAGTGGTTTATTAGGAGGCAGATTAATGGGAAATTGTGCAAAATGCAGCAACTAGGAGGGTAAAGACCAGTTTCCAGGTGAGGGGACTCCAGAATGGTAGGCTTTTCTTAAGATGTGGGAAGAGATGATTTAGAAAGGTGATGGATGGATGAGACAAGAGTGTGACTATGGGGGTTTCTCTTGCCAAATGTACCGTTTCTTTCTGGGTGATGAACTCAGGGAAGCAAACCCATCCCACCTTGCAGTGAGATTAGTGTGGGAGAGGGAACAGACTTACCTGAAGAAGATTTCAAACCGGCTAGTGTCAGCAAGTGGTAATGAGAAGTGGAGGTGATAATAGATGCTATGATAAGCAATCTGTCCAGGTGGAAGGACATGAGAAAGAGACTACATTTTTTGATCTGCAACAACCACTTTGTACCATGCTAATGCAACTGAAAAGGAGAATTAAATGTCCTCTGTATGAAGCAGTCACTTTCAGAGAAGACCAAAATTTTGTGAGGGACAAAAGCAGATTTGAGTATGGCACTTGAGTCATTGGTATGGAATTCAGACTAATAGAAAACCAACCGTATTACTGTATAAATAATGAAAAATGGTGCACTTCCAGCTGGAGCATTACATAGTGCCAGCAAGGCCTGTTAGCTGGTGGAAATGCCCTTTGACCAGCCTGAGAAAAGTCTCACAGTGAAGTTCTCGTACCCAGAATAGGATGTGTTGGGATGCGGTGCTACATCAGGAAGCTGGAAGGATGTAAGAATACTTCCCCTGTTGTCCTGGAGGTGCTGGATAATTTAGTTAGGATGCGGCAGTAACACAAACTCACTAGTAAGGTGGCTTGCTTGGAGTCACATCTTGGTGCTCTTCTGTGTTTGGCAGCGTCTGATAATAGGTAAAGGGAGATGAACTGGTCCCTCATCCCTTGACACAGTGGAGACAGGGCACACAGGCAAAGTGCAGTGTGATCCACTAAGTGTCAACATGCTTCTGCAGATAAAGCTCACATTCCAGCTGCAATCCCCCTATCAGCTGATAGCACCTGCTCCCACAGCAGAAGACCTCTCAGTGCTAGAAATCTTTGGTAGCATTCATTAGGCTTAACTGCCCAGTTAAACTTTTCCATCTTCCGTTAGTTGAAGTATTTTGCTCGCTTTTGGCAATTCCATTCCATCTTTTGCTTTGGGGAGGACTGCAAGCAGCCAAACCAAAAACCCATTCCAACACTGAAACAAGTGACTATAAGCTATCTCTAAGCTGCAGATGGCACACTTATGTACTACACACTGCAGCTATAACTACAGCAACGAGCTTCCTCTGACCTAATACTTTGTAAAAATCAGTACCCACTGCAAAATCAGAAGATCTGGTGTTGTGTTCTGCTTCTGTGGACCCTGATTTTTATTCTGCATGTACATGGCCCTTTGTACACAGCATGCACATTTGCTACAGAGTCAGGTGCTATGGCAATTTCAAAATCGTATTTTCTTCTGAATTAACAAGACATATGTGCTCTACCTTATGTGAGTGAAAGCTGGCAGGGATTCAAAGATACAGTCACTCATCCCTGGGGATTCCCTGTAAATGCTTGTCTTGGTGAGCTGGGCTGCTACAGCCGTTATCCAAGGAAGTGGCACTCCAGATGGATTACCTCTGTGGACGTCAGCGGTACAATTGGATTAAGTAAGCTGTCTGCACACCTGCTTATTTCACTTACAGGCTCCTGGCATTAAATGACCCAGACATGTCCTAAAATATTTTTCCTCACCATTAGACTCAGCCACCAACTTGCATTTCCAGGTGGAGAGGGCAGCATGACCTGCAGCCCCCAGTGCTGAGGTCAGCAGAGGAGCACAGAGTAGGTAGGATGTGGGGACAGGTGGCCGGAGCTCTGTCACCTGGTACAATCTCCAGCATTCAAAAGCAACACGCATAGAGTCTGGGTCAAGAATGGCATCCCAAATATTTAACAACCCTTTTCAGAAGGTGGATGAATAACCTTCCTGTAAACAATTAACTGAAGGATGCTTTACTGAAGACACACAGGCCAACACTTCTTCCTGTTCTTCTCTTCTGTAGCATTTCCCTTTCTTCCACAGTGTTTCTAAAAATGCTTAGGTTACAGAAAATCTACAGCTCTCCTTTAACAAGAACTACATCTCTAACACAGATGGTACCCCTGGTTTCTGGATTGCTTTTTTCCCCCACAAACACTTCTGCTCCCCTACTTCCTTTTTTTGTGCCAGACTTTCTGCAAGCTTTATTGCTCTCTCTCTTTCTTGGGGGCATATCTTTCTTCCTCCAAAAGGAAGATGTATCAGGGTCTCTAATTTATCTTTTGTTCCACCAAACACTCTCTTTACTCACTTTTACTACTCTCTTTTTCTCTTCCTGACCTCTATTTCTCTGGCAGTTCTTCCTCCAATACCTGCCTTCCACTCTCTTCCAAACTAGTGAATGAACTCCTGTTTTTAATTCCTTACTGTCTTACTTCTCCTTCATTCTCTTTCCTCTGTTCCCATCTCCCTTCATTATCTATTAAGAGGAGGTCTGAAAACGTGGGGAAGCCCATTATGTCCTTTTTAAACTGCAAAACAGTGCCTGTGTATTCATATTGAGGAGAGCCACTGCAGTGTATCAGATAATCATGATGCTGGGAGCAAAGAGATACTAAAAAAGTCATTGACTACATTGCTAATTCTGTAATATTAGTAATAAAATTGGATGTTAACGATTGGAAGACAATGTGCAGGTTTACGCTGAGTACACATGGACTAATCCACTTACATCCAGACAGAGTGTATCTGGCAGTTGTAGAAAGGCATGGACATTAACTGTGTGCAGCGGTAATTTTTGGATCAAATAGGCAGATAGCAGAGGTGTTAGCATCTTCTCAGAACTACCTCCCTGTCCAGTAAGAAGCCCATACAGTTCTGGGAAAGGACTTTCTCCAGAGTGACATTTGCAGAGTGATCAAGCCAGAACAGGGAGAGGTCCCAAACAAAAGATGGTTGCATGTGGGCAGAAAGTAGGCAGAAAGTTAGAAGAAAAGGGCAAAGGTGGAATCTGCAAGGTAGTACACATGATGCTTGAACTGTGAAGAAGTTTCAGGAATGGTAGGGAGGAGATGGAAAATGAGTCCACAACTTACCACATCTTACTGAAATTATCCCCTATGTTTATGGTATTTGTTCTGGACCATAAATATGAGATCAATCAAACTGGGCTGCCACTAACACTGTGGTAAATACACAGGGTTTTGAAATTGAATAGAAAATCCAAAGAAATTTTACACTGAAAGGAATGCTAATGGCCATATGAGACAGCAAGTTGTGACTGCAGTAGGGTTACTTCATGGTTTCATGCCTGTGAGTCAGAGAAACAGCCCAGGTAATGCAGCTGATGTTCTGAGTAAGACTGAACATCTTCCATCATTGAACACCTGAAGTCTGGCCTCAGCCAACCTGGAAGCAAATTCAGGTGCTCTGAAACCAAGTGCCTACTAGAGCTCCCCTGTGGGACATCATCACATCGCAGATACAGAAGGTAGATGTCACCATTTCTGATGCTGTATTGGGAATACAAGTGATGCTGTAAGAGGACTCTCTTATTTTTCATTTCCATCAGCTGGGCCCAAATCAGAATGAGCGCTGCTGCTGGGTGTTCTGCCAAGGCAGCTCTCTGTGGCCATGGTTGTATCTCAGAGCCTGTGCTCAAAGTGATGCTGTTTGTTCAGGCAGATCTGAAGTCACCTGCCCCACTCAGGAAGCAGGGAGGGCTCATCCATCCCATGCACACAAGGACTTTGCCCGTTTGGGCTGCGTGCAAGCACTTACAGCAAAGCAACCTGCACCCATCTCACCAGCACAGGCTCTGGGGGACTTGAGCGCCTACAGTTTCAAAAATACAAACAGCTAATGAGACTTTCTGTTTCCTGCTTTCAAGTCTGTAGGTGAAACAGAATGACACATTTGTGAAGACTTCGAGGGAAAGCCAAAGCAGAATAAATAGCTGTTACCAGTGGTCTTAAAAGGGAAAAAAAAAAAAAAAAAAAGAAGAAGATATTTTTAGCAA
Source organism: Falco peregrinus (assembly GCF_023634155.1). Taxonomy (NCBI): domain Eukaryota; kingdom Metazoa; phylum Chordata; class Aves; order Falconiformes; family Falconidae; genus Falco; species Falco peregrinus. The sequence goes on from NC_073726.1 coordinate 17,250,898, forward strand.
TTTGAATGTTTCTTGCTTCTACCAAGAAGTACTGTATCATTGACGTCAATTGTACTCTTTTTTTTTAAAAAACTTTCACCGTGTCCCTGTCAAGAAACTTCTAAAAATGCCTGACTTCTGATCTTACCCGTGGGAAGTAACAGGATTAGAACCATCTCTCTTACTGTCTCCCTACAGCTAATTGTGTGAAAAATTACTTCAGCATAAGCAAAACTGATCAACTATTCAAGTACTACACTTCAAGATCAAACATGAATATGGGTTAACATGAGAGAGCGCTCTGAAGTTTATATGAATATGCCCCACAGTGGATGTCAAAACATTTTATAAACCAAACTTGAGTAGTGCACCCAGAGCCACAGTGCCCCAAAATGCCTTCATCTTCTGATTCAGACTCTCATGATTCTCTCTAGTCTCCTGGCTGCTTTAGGCAGAGCATCGCCAGCAGTCAAGGGGGTGATCCTCTTCCTCTCAGTCCTGGTGAGACACAGCTAGAGTGCTGGGCCTGTTTCTGGGCTCCTCAGTACAAGAGTAACGTGGGCATACCGGGGCAAGTCCAGTGAAGGGCCACAAAGGTGCTGAAAGAACTGGAGCATCTCTCCTAAGAGAAAAGGCTGAGAGAACTGGGAGTGTTCAGCCTGGAGAAGAGAGAGTTAAGGGGGATCTCATCAATGTGTATAAATACTGATGGGGGAGAGCAAAGAAGATGGAGTCAAGCTCTTCTCAGTGGTGTCTAGTGACAGAACAAGAAGCAATGCGCACAGAAAATCACGTATCGATATTGGAAAAAGCCCCAAAATTGTATACTTTGAGGGTGACTGAGCACTTGCACATGTTGCCCACAGAAGTTGTGGGGACTCTGTCCTTGGAGATATTCAAAACTTGGCTGAACACAGCAGACTACCCTGCTTTTGAACAGGAGGCTGGAGCAGATGATGTCCAGAGGTCCTTGCCAACCCCAGCTATTTGGTGATTTGGTGACTTTAAGATTCTGCAGCTCACAGATAATTTTTTTTTGCATTTTTAATAGTCTAAGTTAGAAAAAGAAAGGTAGCATATAAATGGGTATCACATAAATGACAGCAAAATACTGCAAATGCTTGGCAAAGGATAAAACCATGGTATTTTTAGAGGCAAATCATTTTGCCAGCTGCATTTGGCATTAAAAAGGGCTATGTTAGCTGGGTGTCATAATTTCATGGTTCTTTCTCAAGTGAACAGAAGTAATTCCAGTCCAAGCCTCCATCTGGAAACCTAAGGCTTTCCCCTATCTGAGTGGCGATTTTAAACTGGTTTTAAGCAAACAGAACTTCAAGAAAGGAGGAACATAGAAAATTTTACAAAGCCAATTGATAAAATAATAATACTTAGTCAAACCTCCACTGAAGTGGGTAGCAGTTCAAGTCAACTTTGAATCGCCTGATGCTGGCAGTGAGCAGCCTCCCACTGCCTCCCTGTATCTCCTCTCAAGCATCTCAAGGACACTTCTTCCTTACTTAGTCATGGTGACAGCAGTGACTTTCTGACCCTCTGGGACTCCAGACCAGCAGACACAGAGAAGTGAGTAACAACAGTCATGGAGTATGCCACATCTGGCAGGTGGTTTGCTTAGTGCTCTGAACATGTTTCGCCGTGAGCTCTATGCATGCAACCAACACAGTAAACTTCTTTGGCAGGTATGTGCTGGACATCTTCATAGAGAGTGGAAGCCATCAAAACAGTGTTAAGTGGCATCAATGGACCTTTGATCATGTTTTAATGTAGTGTTTCTCAGCCTATTGAATGGAAGACCACTGAATCTGAAAAGAATCCCCAGACCATCCTGTACAGTGTTGCTGTAACTATTCCTTTGCAGTCAGCTAAAAGCTGGTTGCATTGTGAATGCCCAACTATTGATTTTCTTCTGCACCATTCTGTTTGCTTCCTTGCGTATACACCAATTTTGTTGTAGAAGGCTGGTTTCGTAAGTCAACCTTGTGTTTTTACAAACAGATGAAAAAAAGTACACTATGCTGCAAAGGAAGTTGTTCTTGGGCTGATGGTTTCAATGACCCCTGCAATCAGGGAGGGACATCTGCCTATTGCATGGGGGCTCAACACATTCTGAGTTCTACTTCAGAGCAACAAACAAAAGAGTCAACATTTGGATTCTTCATTCATGATCTGATGTGACTAATCAAAACTCCAAAATAAAGAAACAGGCCTTGAAAGCCATGAATTCTTAAAAAGAAGATTGTTTGTTTGGGTTTTTAATTATTATTTGGCCATACACGCTCTATGTGAAGCAACCAGCTTTTCCAACTCTCCTGAAATTATTCGGAAAGAGGAGCTGACCTTTTACTGCTGCAGAAATCCTTGCCATTACACACACTTGCCACATCTTTCACTTTGGTGTCAAACTCCTGTTTTCACCAGAAAACTGCCACTTTACCAGCAGCATACCAGTTTTTGGGTACCTGGCGTTCTGGGCAACCAGCCACCTGGGTGATTCACATCCTGGGTGAATCAGTGCTGCATAGGGAAGCCATCCTCAAGCCATCCTCCCAGCTATGAATACCAAACAGCTTCCTTAACAGCTCTCATTGCCAGCTCCTCTCACAAGAAGTGGGCATTTGAGGCACAAAGGGGACTTCTCCCCATACCCAGTCAATACTTGTGAGAGGCTTGGTATTTATTGTTTTACAGCTAAACTGGCTCCAGCTCCCACTGCAATCCATGGCGTGCAAAAGGAATTGCAAGAATTGTTTTGTTGTTCTTAAAATGTAAAAAATAACCCCTTGGCTGTCATTCTTCTGGAGTTTTCCACTATCTGAACCATTCAAAAAGTTCTGTATAACCATTTAGTATATGCATAGTATTTTTCTGTATGTGCATAATACATATTTATTTCTTTCTCTATATGTAAAGAATCAAAAACCAAAGTAGCACTTAAGCCATCTCTATATTAGCCCCTACCAACCAATTCCATATTTCTCATTATTTAGTTTTATTTTGTGCAACAGCCTGTGCCATCTAGTCGCTTGTTTTTTGTGAGCTATTGATGCCCCAGGTACTGTCCCTGCTGTGATGGATGTCACCTATCTATAGGCAAAGTGCGAGCATTGATTTGTGTGCAGATGAATGAGCTGTGCAGGAGCGGGGATCGTTGGCAGTGTGTCTGTGCAAGGTGTAGAGACTTCCCTGTGAGAGCTTTCCATGTGCATGGCATGTACAGTAGTGCAGATCCCAGTCTCAGAAACCTGCAAGGCCTGGCTGCAGCCTTCCACCCCATGGTTAGTGGGGCAATACTTCTTCCTTTTTTTCCCTCCTTGCCTCTTCATGTGATCCACATTTGAGGTGAAACCAGCTAACCAATCTGCTACACTACATCAAGGTCCCATATCCCCAACATACAAGGGTCAAGTCTATATGCACATATGAGAACAAGCTCTCCTACCCTTTCTGGACACATACCTATTGAGGATTCCTGCCTCTCCGGTGTAGGGATGTAGGTTTTTATGTAGGTTTTGCTCACCAAGCTCTTCCACGTCAGCTTCAGGCTGATTTAGCCAATCCCTAATTAATCCCTGGCATCCAAAGGATGCAACTGTGCCCTGCAAGGATGAGGCCTCCACAAGGAGGGTCTCATGGACATGTGTTTGCATTGTTGGTGTTTGTTAAGGACCATCAGATCTAATGCATTCCGACATCCCACAGTAAGTCGTTTTAGCAAAGTCCCCCTTGGTTTGCATAGCACTGCAGAGTGACATTCTTCTGATGAAAGCCTTAAAGGGTTCTGCAAGAGGGGCAATTGCTGAATTGTTCACCTGTGATGGGCTTAGGAGGGGATGATTCCCATGGGCTGGGCTGTCTGGGTTCCTCTGATCACCGTCTGGCCTTGTTGTGTATTTGGGTTAGCAGTTAACCAGATTTCCCCACGGTATTAGCTGGGAATCGTCAGCTAAGGGAAGTCCAAGCTTCCTGACCATCATTAAAACACTGAACTGCTAGCTGCCATTCTAGCCCAGGGCTGAAGAAAGCCAGTTGGCTTCACTAGCAGAAATATTCTAATGTGAGGAAGGAAGTGGCCTAAGCTCAGGTCTTGACCCTCTAGGTAGCACATATGCTACCAACATTTGAATGCCTGAGGCTGTTTTCTCCTATGTGCTTCGAAGATCTCTTAGCAGGTCTTAAGGTCTTGCATCTCCCTTGATTCCATGTCAAGCTGCTCCAGTGTAAGACAACATCTCATTTCTGAGAAACCTTTTGGCACAGTAACCCATGTTGCATGCTCAAGAGATCCCTGAAGCTGTGTCCTGGTTTCAGCTGGGATAGAGTTAATTTTCTTCTCAGTAGCTAGTGCAGGGCTGTGCTTTGGATTTGCTGTGACAATAATGTTTATAACACAGAGACGTTTGTGGTCGTTGCTAGGTAATATTGATATTAAGTCAAGGACTTTGCACTTTCTCAGTCCCTGCCAGCGAGAGGGCTGGGGAGCCATGGGAAACTGGGAGGGGACACAGCCAGGACAGCTGCCCGAACCAGCCAAAGGGGTATTCCATACCATAGCACATCATGCTCAGTATATAAGCTGGGGGAAGAAGAGGGAACAGGGGATGTTTGCCATTATGGTGTTTGTCTTACCAAGTAACTGTTACGTATGATGGAGCCCCGCTTGCCTGGAGATGGCTGAGCACCTGCCTGCTGACAGGTAGTGAATTAATTCCTTGCTTTGCTCTGCTTGTGTGTGTGGCTTTTGTTTTACCTATTAAATTGTCTTTATCTGAACCCACAAATTTTCTCACTTTTACTCTTCTGATTCTCTCCCCAGCTGCATGGGGCTTGCAAACCATGATAAGCTGCGAGACTGGAGTTTTAGTCAATATTAAGATGTTTGCAAAATTGTGTAATTATGGAATCAGCTAAGAAGAGAGGTTACCACACCCAGGCAGAACAGCCAGGCAATGCATCGACACAGCAAGAAAGGTCTGTGCTGGCCAGCCCAGGACATGGCATTGGTTAGCCTTAGGTCCCTGTCAGTATGCAGAACATCTCAAGACCAACTCACATACTTAACACCATCAGAAATCTCCAAAAGCACCAGAAAACCTATCCACACACACTGTTTACATCAGCAAGTGTAGTGGGTTGGAAATTGAAACTGCCAGCCTTCTCATGGAGAGACTCTCCAAAGATCTTCTCACCACTAACTTTGACTGATGCTGTTGCCTTCAGAAAGGCTGCAGAAAACATTTCCTGGAAACCTAAAGGAGTGTATTTGACTTTTACTGATTCAGGAAATCTTGTTTATTTCCTGGAATGCTATATGTAATGGCCAGAATTTGCCATTGTCACTGACTTTTCCTTATTGTTCTTTGCTTTACGGATAGTCATCTGGATTCATGTATTTATCCAGACTGTAAGCATCTACAGGAAATGACCCCAGTCCCTTTGTAGTCAATAGAGTTGATCATGATTGATATCATCCTAAAGTAGAAGCTTACTTCTTATCAGATTAATCACACCGCTACACTAATTAACTGGCACTGACTAGATCACCATTGGCTCTAGTGGGATCATAGACGGTTGGCCATATGTGGACACATACAAATCCCATTGAGATTTCCCTATTTTCATCACAGGTTTTTACTGGCCACCCTGTCAAAGCTGACAAGAGAGAACCTCTAGTTCACCTGTTTGCAATGCACACTGTCTCTTGTCTTTCCTTGACTTTCAAGCCGTGTTCCCTTCACAACAGTTTGGCCCTCTGTCTGCATGACTGGGCTGTCTTGGACTTGGTGAAGGTAGACCTCATTGTCTTTTCCATTGTGGTGGAACAAGACAAGGTCTGCTGCAGTTTTTGAACGATATCCTCTTTCTGTTGTTTTCCTCGGCTCCAGCTGACCTTCGTGCTTCTTTTTCATTCCTCACCCTCCAGCCTCAAGCCTACTGCAGCTCCTGAAGTCATTTGTGACCCAGCTGCATCTGTTGGTGTGCACAGGTGTCAATGCCCATTGACGTATCAGTTTTCTTTAATGTAAATTCTGTCTGTTTCCTTGCATATGTTTTGCCATGTTGATGTTAAACGTGGGGTCTGATGCTTCAGCTTCAGTGGGGCCACAACTGCAGCTGAGTAACACACATGCAGTTGTCTGTGGTTGAACTCGATGACATGGTTGGACTCAGTGATCTTAAAGGTCTTTTCCAAACTAAATGATTCTGTGCAGTGCAGCAGCCATTCCTCCTCTTATACCTCATGTGCTTCTCTCTTGAGTCTGAGGGGACCACGAGGGAGATTTCAGCCCACACCATCGGTTTGCAGGCAGTGCTCTGTGGGCAGCAAGGCCATCCAAAGCAATCTGTAGCTCCCCTGGAGTCATGTCTCATTTGCTGTGTTTACAATTCAGAATTCTGTAAGGAGTCGGCCTATCTGGATTTTTGAGTGTTAAGACAGCAGCCTAGGTTACACTGTTGGAGTACTGTTACTTTACATGTATGGTGTTGGCAAATACAGGCCCATATATTTGGCCATAATGTAGAACAATAAGGAATCAGGCAGAGAGCTCATTTTTCTCTCCTGACCCTTTCACACCCATTTCTACTGACTCATCTTCCTCTGCTTTCCAGCAGTCATTCTTTGCCTTCTCCACCATATTTATCACTCTTTTTTTCAATGCAGTTTCCCGTTTGATTTCCTTTTACAGAAACATGTGTACCCTGACATCGTAGATAACTACCACAATTCCAGCTGTCTGAGCACTGATTTTTCTGTCTCTGAACTTGTGAACCATATTAAAAATTCAGGATTTATTGCAGTTGTTTCAGGAATTCCTAACAGACAGATGAGCATGATTTCAGAGGAAATAATTCTTCTGTAGTCATCCTGTCCTGTATTCCCCTTGGCACTCCTTGGGCTTGAGAATATTAAAAGTGGAAGAAAAATGGCTCACAGTTAAAGCAGATTAATGAGACTGCATGTCTTTTTGGCACACATGGAAACCACATGCAATTGAATACCAGTACCTTCTCATTAGCGCTAAGCAAATCTATTTTGAGATTATTCCTCTTGGAGGAACTGTGTGAACACCACAGCCAGCCTCCTAAACCCATAAAGATATTTCACTACTTATCACTTGCTTTCATGGTACTGGTAGACAGGTTTGCAGTTACCTTGGATTGCCTCCAGAGAGTGTGGCAGGGGGGTGTATGCCCATATCAAAGGGTTAACTCTGTGTGTGACTGTTGTATTGGGTTGCAGACAGCTCCTCAGCTGGGGAAGGTGACTGGCACTTCACTAAATGACTGTCACAGGTGTCCTTCAGCAGGTAAGGGAGGACAATTGTCTCTCCTCCGTTGGCCTGCTCCTGTGGGACACGGTTTTCCCTGGTCTTGTAGGGAGGATCAGGAGTAAACCTCAGGGTGGAAGCAGCAGCATCCCATTCCCAGGCTTGTGTTCCCCTCTTGCCAGGTGATCGTTGGGAAGGTAGGAAGCTCAAGTCCAACCAGAGCACTGAAAAAGCCCACCTAAGTGCCCAGGAGGTATGGTCAGGAGATCTTGGGTGCTGACTTGAGGTCTTGGGCTGGCTCTTTGAGAGAACCACCGGCAAGAGCTTTGAGCACATGAGCACCATATCTAGAGCCAGTCACTAACAGACTGAATGTGTCAGCCACGTGCTCATTCTGCCTTGCAGTGATTTGCTGAGATGAGGGCTTTTCTCAGGGAATGAACCCACATTTCTAGGGCAATTCCAAGTGAATAGTTCTGTGCCTGCTCTCTCCCGGTGATGACTGAGGAATGAGGAGCTCTTTTCCTCAAGTGTTTTCTACTGATGAGCCTAAATTACTCCTCTCTGAGCCCTCTGTGGCCGTCACAGGACTGACAGCTACCTCCAAGACTGGATCAGACTTGATTTGATTGAGTTGAGGGGAGAGGGAAGGAGGACCCGAACTGCACGTGTGCTGCGTGACACCTTACCTGACTGCTCTGTTAAGGGATGTTCCATCAGCTGCACAATCCCCTCTATCCCTGCTAGTTCAGAGTTAACATGAACAATTCTGTGCCATATAATCACCTCATTTACTGCAGCAGAGGCATTCCCTAGGTCTGACTGTGCCGACGAGATGATATTCAAAACACACAGTTAGGTGGGATCTCTGTGACACTTGGCACAGGAATTGCCAAGGGAATGCTCTTTGGTTTTGTCAACAAAAAAATCGGAGTTTACTGAAATGAATTTATTTCATCAAATTTGTAACTATCATAAATAACCATTTTGATCAGAAAAATTATCATCAATCAAAGCTATGTCTAATTTCTACATGTGGTTTGTATCAAGTGCTTGAAAAACGATTGCTTTTCAGCTAGAAATTAATTTGAGGCATGTGATAGATTTGAAATGTTGATTAGCGCAAAGGTAGCAGGTGCCTCTTTGCCCTTGCTGTACCCTGCTCTGTTAACTGCAATGGTTCAGGCTTTCTGCTGTTTCTACAGACTGAATTAACACCACCTTACCCCACTGAGGCAAGATTCTGAAAAGGGGAGCATGGAAAGAAGAAGCCATCCTGTGTTGCTCATGGTGGGGGCGGACAGAGGCGCTTCTGGGAGGTGGTAGTATGGACACTGCTGGGCAGATCTGGGGCTCCAGTTTTTCTTGCAAAGAGAAGAGGGTGTTTTATCCTCTCCTTCACTGTCCCCTGTCCCACTCCACATTCACTGTTGTAACTGCTGACAGGTAAATGGAGGAAAACAGTAGTGAGTTTGAATCTCCACTTTTGGGCTATATTGGCATGACTCAGTACTATCAGTGACATCTGTATTGTTTGATGATTACAGCTGCAGATGTCTCACCAGTTTCTGTTTAGATTTACTTTTAATCATAATGGGTATCTTGTCTGACAAGGGTCCCAGTGGCTGTGTATGGCACATTTGAGCTTTCTGTGTTAAAAAAGAACAAAGACAGCAGAGAAACAAAGAGCAGGGAGACAAACCCAGGACAGGGCAAGGGAGACACCAGCAACCGTATTAGGCCAAACTGTAAGGAGAAGAAAGTCAGTCTTTGGACACAGCAATCACTATGGAGTTGAATAAGGCTCATGTAGGAGACATTTGCTGAATGTGGTGGCCATCCCAGTATTCAAACTCATCTTGCACTTTTAAATCAATCTCCCAAGAGTTAAGCTTTTGTATTGTTGTCAGACTGATCATCAGATATGTGTGCGTTGTATTACTAAGCCATCTTTGTGCTGCCTATGAAACATCACCAGGCTGCATCCCTTCCTAAGAGGGGAGGATTTTCAATTGGTTTGACTTCTCAGGGCTGGATTATTGCAATTCTTTGTTTGCAGGAGTTACCGACTGTGTTATCTCCTGAATGCAGCTGATTCAGGATGCAGCAGCTCACAGTCTTCTGGGCGCTTTGTTGTTTCAACATAATGTTCCCATTTTAAAGTCTCTGTGCTGGCTTCTGGTGAAATTTTGTGTCAAGTTTGAAGTCCTGCTACTAGTGTAGAATATGTTTAACATTACACCAGTTCCTTTTGCTGTCTGATAGCATGTTCCTCACTGCTCAGCAAGATCCTAATTATTATTGTAAAGCTATGCGGAAGGAGAGAGCATCTGCTCCCTGAAGGGTGTTTGGTCAAGGACCTTCCCAATGCAAAAGGGGTGATAAGAAAAGGAGGAAGCCAGAAGCAAGAGGGCAAAGAGACCCAAACCTAAACTGATACAGAAAGCAGCGATGGGAGTCAGTCACACTGACTGTTAAGGATATGTGGATATAATAATGTTTATTGTTAAGGTTATCTTGTCAAATGGGATTATAAGGAAAAAGGGATAGCATTAAACCAAACAGAGACCCAAATCTGGCAGATAAATGCAATGGAGCAAAAGACAAGAAACCAACCTTGATGTGAGCACCCAGCAAGGCAGCCTGGTTAGAAGGGGAATATTACTAAACACAAGGAATTGTCTGTTGAAAAAATACTGATGGGGAAAGGCCTGACTGCCTGGAGCTGCAAGCTTGGTAAGGCAACCAGAAACAGCCTTGAAAAGTGCTGCTGGTGTCTTGGAAGTGCAGTCAGGGTACCTACAAACTGGAGACCTGGGAAAGGGCAGGCAAAATCATTGTCCCTCCTCTCATCTGTGTGATGTACTTACACTCCCTGCACATCACATCCATTTCTTGTGTTTGGTACTGACCCAGCATCTAAAACTGCAACAGCTGAAGTACTGTGGAGGTACTCATTTGTCACTGTCCTAAAATACCTCAGGATGTCTCAGCTTGTTCTAACTTTCTGCCTTCCTTCTGCTTTTTTGGTTTTGTTATTCTTTTGCCACTTTAATGATATCAAAAGTTATCAAAAGGTAACTCTGAAAAACATTTAGAAGGGAAACATCAAAATTACTCCCCTGCTTCTCCACGTCTATCAGCAATTAATTCTGATTCTATAGTGTGCTGCCTGGTTTTGCCATAGCTCCTTCATTTATGCAGCGGTACCCAATGTTTATGAGCAATGACACAGGCCTGTGACACTGGGCTGCTGAAATCAACCCAACCTGCATGCATCCACCCAAGTGCAGAAGAAGCTGAGATCCTATGGAAAGCTCAGAATGATGCACTCAGAGCAGTCATTCAGACTTTGCCATGTGTGAAATATCTTTTTATCAGAGACACCTCCATCCCCCTCCCCAAGCCCTACCAAAATACCTGCAAATGTTGAAGCAAATGACAGGTGACCTCAGCACTCTGGGCAAACGATCCTCCCTTGCCTTCAGTACCACATAACTGATGAAATGGAGGCTGAGCCTTTTCTTTCTAAATTACATAATTTTCCTAAATTTCTTCCTTCTCTTTGTGGGGGGAAGTATCAAAGTCATTTTGCGTGTTTGCAAATACTTCTAAGCAGCATGGGGTTAATGCTCCTTGAGGTGTTGAGGCACAAAAACTTGAACTGTTGTTACTGGAGAACCAGCAAGAAAGTTGAGAATAGTTGAGGATACACTAGGACTGTGTCTAAACACATGGGTATAGTGTCTTGCTGGTGAACAAGTGATTTAATACTCAGAAAGATGTTCCCCTTTTGAGTTACTCAGTTCTTTGGATTACTACAGAAACACAACCAATCTTTTCAGAGGCCTGGTCTGGAAGGGGAAAGATATTGATGTCTGGGGAGAAAGAAATAGCTGAATGCTCTATATTGCCTTAAAAACTGGCCAATGGTTTTATTATGTTTCAAAATTATCTTAAGATGATTCTTAATGCCTAGCAAATGACTGTCTCCCATTCCTTACGGACCTCTTTGCTGTGGTTGTCTGAAATAGATAGATGATTATTTATTATATTTAAAAGTTATTTGGCTTTTTGTCCTAGCCAGAACAGAAAACAGTATTCTGTGTTTGAATGTGTATTGTTTGTATAAAAGATCTAAGATTAGAAGCCAAAAGGTGAAAAATGATGTCACTAGTCTGAGACAGAAGAGTAGCTTATACCCTTGAATGCACTAAACCCAAAACAAACCAGTGGTGGCATTGCTGGTTTTGTTGTTGTTGGTTTGTTGTTTTTTTTAACCGCCTGCTAAAAACCAGAAATTTGGGGTTGGATTCCTAAACCCAATGGAAATTAAAATCCAGCCCTGCACCACAGAGGCAGCAGAGCTGAGCGGGCAGGCACTCTTCCCCCCATCCCTGCATCCCTCTCACAAAACCCTTCAGCCTCTCCAGTCCAGTTGTCAATCGCAGACTGTTCCTTCCAAATTCCTCTCCTAATTTGAGTTACCAGAGAAGCGGACTTATTTCCCTGTGAATTATACACCACGGACCAGGGCTGGATGCCTTGGTAGAAGCTAGGTTTTTGCTAATGTCAGTAAATGTCAGTAAACTTCTTATGGATCAGTTCTAGAGGAGGCAATACTAGATCATTCAGCTGTCTCCTCTTCATACTCTGGATTTTCTCTCTTTCCCCTTGCATTCTCAACTATTTGAAAATAATTCGGGTTATTTTAAAAAAATAATCTTTAAGTAGCTTGACCCCCTTGCCAGATATCCTCTTTTCTGTTCTTTGCTGTTGCTTTACCATCTCTTGCTTTCTCCCCCGAGGATGTAAGGAGGAATTAAAAAGAAAAACTTTGAATTGTTTTAATTTGACTTTTAGCTGCGTATTTATGCTTCTGCTAGGTACAATGATTTAGCTCATAAATCACTGTTCCCCTTTGTATTTAGGGGAATTCCACTGTGCTGTGTGTGATCATGTATGTCTTGGAGATGATTTGCCAAATAAATATAGATGACATAATTACAAACACACACTGTTACCCAATCCAGTCACCACTATAACCAAAGGAGAAAGTATTTCCCATTTTATGGATGTATATTCCATAACCTCTGAATGTGAGGGCTTGAGACAATCCAGGATTGTTGCCCTTGGAGCAGTAACAGGCCTTGGTCAGGTACAGAAATCCTAACCAATAGCAGATAGCAATGGGAAGCTGGGCTGCCCTCTAAACTAAACTTGTATCCATTTCTTAGGTCTTGCCAAAACTGGGATTCACACGATGTTACCCATACTGACTTAAGTACAGCAATATATCCTCTTCATGTGGAAATGGTGGTTTTCAGTATCCCCAGGGAAATAACGATTCTGGCAGAATAGGCACCCACACATCCAGAATATGCATCAACAGTATGTTTCTAGTGATGAAACCACATCAGTACGAAAGAAAATCACACCGGTCCAGTTCTAAGTCTTTCTGATGTAATTGCCTTGGGAAGTGAAAGCAATGGAAGACAAACTATACACTAAATATTTTCTGACAGGAAAGATTTCTAATCATTCAGGAGAAGAGACAGGCATCACCATCTCAGATTATGCAGTTTCTGAGTAATCACAACAACCCACCAGGGACAAGAAGTCATTTCCCTGAGATAGGCACCTGAACATCTTTTCATCATTTAGCATGTACACTACATTTCCAGATTTATCTGGTGAAGAATGCTAATGAACTTTCTGGACTACTTGTATCCTACGACTCCGACAACTGTGGTTTTGTATTAAGTAATGTGGCATATTAATTCATAATTTCCATAGGATCACCCCAAAGAAGATGACAGTTTAACTACAAGAGCTGTTATAAAAAGATGTTGGATGCAAAAAATCCTCTTCCAATCTCCCTAAAATCTACAGTGACCATGCAGGTAAGTGAGAGGAGATCTGGAGGCACAGGTACCTCTTTTGTGTGTTCTTGTGTAGGAAGATGCAAATACATTTCTTCTCTGAGCCCAGAGGCAGCCCTGCACCATGCTGGCACGGCACTGCACCAAAGAATATGCGGCTCTCTCTTAGCAGGGGGTGTGTTTTGGGGGATAAACCTTATCTTAACTGTGGCTGTGCAGTTTCTGCTTGGACACAGATCAGCATGGCTTGCAAAATTCACGCTTTATGCACATGGCATGAGCACTGAGCAGCACAAGAAGAATAGAGCCTGATTTCCTGACCCGGGGTCCATACTCCAGCTGATAAACCACACTGCCTCTTCTATGAGGCCTTTGGTCACACTGAGAAAAATAATAAAAATACTTGGAGTTTATTATATTGGTTATAGAAAGACAGTTTGCTTTAGCACTGAGGCACATTATTCTTTAAGTAGTAAATATCTATGGGGAGGCAACCTGAGTATGGAGAAATGGATTACTTAAAGCTTTCCAAAACAATTGGACTCAAACAGCGAGAAGAGTTCTAGGAAGAAAATCAACTAATAAATTATAGCAATTCCACACTAGAGCAGGTAAGGAGAGATGGTATTTCTTACCAATAGAGACAAGGCTTGTGTGGAGAAGTTACCTCTCCATTTGACTGCCTGATGCAGCTGGAAACAGAGAAAAGAGCTTTCATGCATGAAAGCCCTTTGGGTAAGATGAAAAGCACACCCCTTTTTTCCCAACTTTCTGCTGGTCTAATAAGATGTTACCACCCCCTCAAAGGCCCACCTTGCATGTATTTTTAAATCATCACAGATGTGACTCCTATTTAAACAACCCTTTTCTTGAACAATTTACATCAAAGTCTACTGAACACAAGAGAGCCTTTCTTAAGCCTCAGACAATGGAGCTGCAACTTCTCAGGCCTCGGCAGCCTTTGCACTGAAGAAAGACAAAACAGCTTTATTTTCTTCTTCAGACAGAGAAAACAGCAACTGCTACTTCTGAATATTTGAGCCTGGGTTACAGGGAAACTTTTGTATTTCATGTTCTGGCCTACTATCAGAGATGGAAAAGAGGGGTCCAAATGGGCCTGCTTGTTTGACATCAGTAATCCAAGGATGTTTTTCCCTTCCTGGCTGCTGGCTGTGCTCTGTGAGTGGGAACCAGAGCTCTGTATGAATCGGACTCGCTAAAAGCCATGCAAACATGGGTGTGATGACATTTACTAGACTGAAAGTTCAGCAAAGTGAAATAAAATAGGGGAAGCACTGACTTTCTTGCATGTCCTTCAGCAGAAAGTTAAGGTGAGGCTCAAAACATCAGATTCCAGAGTTTCTGGATCAATAACTGTAGGTTAAAATGCTATTGCATCAATTGCACAAATGAACCAAACTGCTGCAGCCCAAATCCCAGCCAGCTGGCTGTACAGCTCTAAGGCTCCTGGGATGAACTTTGTTAAAGTCTTCATGTACCTCTTGAAGATTTTACCAGTCAACACGCCTTTCTGTATAGTAGCAGTTAGTGAATCATATTATGCATTTTGCAAACTGTTATTGCTCTCTTCAGATTACAATGAAACAAAGTCAGCCTTTCCGCAAATTAATGTCCTTGTTCAAAGGCATTTCAACTGCCTTTTGGCCTAACCCAAGATTCAAAAAGAAAGATTTGCATAACTGAAGCATACTTGGAACTTACATTAAAAATATGGATTACTTATGATTTCGGTATTATTTTCTTCTGTATTCCTCTGAGGATGAAGATAAAACATCTGCATAAACATGCATAAAAAGGCAATTTTTTTGACTCACATACACAAAATTCATTAGCAGGTAGGATGGCAGTGACTTCCCTGGCAAAATAACCTACAAAACACACTGATATAAAAATTAGTGTAAGAAAATTCCTTTAGAAATGTTCAAAATTCTTCATGGTTAAATAGTAAATAATGAATACTTCCTTGTAGCTGCAGTATGTGTTACAGCTTTAAATTATTAAATGTGCAGCAGCAGTGATCAAAAGCCTCCTTCATTAATAACTTCTCATCGATTACTCTTGTACAGGTTTAGGAACTACTGTGCATCTGACCACATAGGCAGCATGGGCTCAGTGGGGCTGCTGCATCCCTGATGCGTCATAAATACGTTGCACAGAAATATGCAAGACCTAACTGCACTCTCCCATCTCATCATGCAGTTGTACCACCTACCCTTCATCTGGATCGCAGCTCTGTTGCTTATGACTAGTGCTATCTGTGCTCAGCTAAGGATCAAGCTTGCAGAGAGATGGCCGATACATGATACAAAATGTCTGGGGCATGTACAGAATATTCCAAAACTCAGCAGGCTTCCTATCATGTCTTCTCCTCAAAACTCACTCTTACTATCAAGCTTTAATGAACCTCTCTAAATACAGGACACTATTGCCTTTTTGGAGATTAGGAACCACCAGCCTTCAGGGTGATCTAGTGCCCTGTCAGTGGCCAGTCCACCTAAAAACGTGGCCTTCCTGACCTTGCAGTGCAGGAAAGCAACAAGAAATACTATCCTCAGTGAGGTCCTGAGTGATCAGTTATGCAAAAATCCTGATAAAGGATGGACACTTCCCACGCTCATTGTAAACACATAGGGATGTTGGTTTGACTGCCCTGAATTCTAAGTATTTTTAGCTGGAGCTCCTGAGCTGCAGGGTGTTTGACTGCAGTTGGCACTGATATAGGGAAATCTGGAAAATCCTTTGATTCCAAGATTAAATTTGGAGAAACTTTATTAGGGCTTTTATGTTTAGCTGAAAACAGATTGAAATAAAAGTGAGATGCTGTTTATTGTTACAGGAACCAAAATATGAGGAGTTAAGAGAATGGCGAAGGCAGACTCAAGTAGATGTTAATTCCTTGTGCTGAGACAAACGTTACTGACAGGCAGTACAGAACTCAGAAGAAATACAAAAAGCTTACCAGTGGAAAGCATTCTGGTATCTTCCCTGCTACTAGTGGGGAACTTGAATGGCTTAAGGTTTGTTTGATGTTTTCTGAAAGTGTCTTCAGATTTCTTTAGACTCTTAAAAACAAAGTGTGTCGGGGCCCCTCCAGCAGTATTAGATAATATACAGATGTTGAGACAAAAATCTTGTAGCATGGACTCTTCATAAATTTCAGTATAGAGGTTGGATTAAGTTAGACTTAAAATGACCATTAAAATGTTGTCATTATACTCACATTTCAGTCTCTGTTTATGTTCTCTGTGCTCATTGCTCTGTGTTGCTAAAAATATATTCAAAATACCAGGTTGCTGATGATTTGTGGCTGTTGCAGAGACTGGTGAATTATATGCTGCTGAGCATTACAGGTTTTTTGTGAGACCTGCTTTTTCTAGGAATGTAGTGGAAAGTGGTCATGGATTTTATTATAGAGATGATCTGGGTAAGATGATCCCTGTAAAAAATTGCTGTATATAAAAAAGATAGATACCTTATTCCTGTGGTGACAAGCAAGTAAATCTGCTGTCAGGTTCTCTTGCTTGTTTGGGCACTCAAAGAGAGCTTCCTACAGCTGTGGTGAAGACAGTTTCATTTTGGCTAAGTTGCCATAGGGATTCTGCAGCTGGAGCTGTAGGAGAGCAGGTTGTCACTTGTCATTAGCTTTGTTTTGATCCTGTGGGCCAGGATGTATCTCAGATACTGCCCGGTTAGCTCCTCTGCTCCTGACTTGGGGAAGGATGGCTGCTGAGGACAGCCTGTGAGCTGGAATATGTTTACTCAATTCCTGCCTCTGTTCGAGCTCACCTGGTCATTTGTGCCTTATCAAAGACTCAAAGTAAGAAACGACAAAGCTGTCATAAAGATTAGTCAGTCAGTGTACTTGAAATAAGGAATCCATCACAGCCAGGCTATGGTGTCTCATTGCCAGGACCCGCTCTCATTTAAGGCCATGCAGTGCATTGGAAGAGCAAAGAGGCCAAGGGATGATTGAAGTACTGTACTTGGTGTCCACAGGTTGTAAGGGATGCTAGTACATCTTTATATTATTTGAATAACTGCTTACTCTTAAGGTAGACTTAAATTTTGCTTCCAAGTACGCTCCAAGATAGGTTTCCCTCTCCCATGCCTGGTGAGAAGTATGCCTACATGATCTAGGAGACAGGCATATGAACCACTGAAAGAGACATGGCATGTAATTAAACAAGAATGGTTGGGCTTGCTTTTTATCTCACTCATTTCAGTTCATTTTAATAGTGTCTGACACTCAGCGCTTTGTGTGTATCTCCAGAGACTGGAATGGATGTGCTGGACATAGTCCGGACAACAAAACTTGGAACTAAAGAAATGCCTGTGTGGCAGAGAAATCCCAAAGAAGACAGGCTAAACTGCAAGTATTTTGTCATGAAACTAATGCTTAGTTAATTACTCTACTTAGACTGTGCCCAGTCCAAGTCTATGTGGATAGATGAGTAAACCCAGAGCATGGTGTGGGGTTTTGGCATGTAGTGCACTGCTCTGAGTGATATAAACAACACTATTTTCAAAGTTCCTCTTATATTGATGCTATACTGAACTCCTGTGAAATAGCCCCCTCTTCTTCTAAAGCTGATTTAAAGAATCAGTCACCAATATGCGAGCTGAGGATATCTTCATTCGGCAGTGCTGGGTGCATGGGGGATCGCCCCACCAAAGTCATGCACACCTAGGGGACTTTTCAGTCCCTTCTTTATACAGGCTACTCATACCTATCCATTAATTTTCTGGGAAATTGTTTACATATTCATTACAATTCTGGGAACTCATTTACATATCTCATGCCTGTGCAATATCCTTGAGGAGTGGTCGTCTGGGGGTCTTCAGGATGAAGATCCTGAGTCTTCCTCCAGTTAACTTTTTACCTCTTGTCTCTGCACAGACTCTGTTCCTCACTAAACTAGTGACCATGATTTAAAGTCCTTGTCTTTGCCACATTGCATAGACAACAAGAACTTAGGACCAGATGGCCTTCTTAAAGATAACAAAAACCCAAGGACTTAGCAATTAGTACATCCTTTATGTCAACAATAAGGGTCTTTGGACGTTTCCCAACTTTTAGATAAACATATTATTCTTTAGATAAGTGGTACATCATTCATCGTTCCCACCTTTTCTAGTAACTTTTGCAAATCCTTTTGCAACTACAGAAAATCATCGTTCCCTATGATAATTCCTTGGCAACACCAAATGAAACATCGAAGTGATATACATATTAGTATTACTAAAATTACTACTATAATTGTTATAACAAAAGTGTGTTTTAGCCATTCTAGGTTAGGCAACCACGAGGTTAGTTTATTCCGTATTTCTTTAAAATCCCATGATAAATCATCTTTGGCAATTTCATGTAAAACCCTTGTCTGTTTACTCTAAGTCAGTGGAAACCCTTCCACTTTGATCTATGTACATACAACAACTAGTATTAATAACTGTACATAATCCTCCTTGAGCTGCTAATAATAAATCTAAAGCCATTCTATTTTGCAATACTACTTGTGACAAACTAGATACCTCTCTTTGTTGAGCCTTTATTGCATCAATCGTTCTATTTTCTAAGTTTTCTGTTATTGCTGATATATTAACTATGGTCTTTTCCAACTCACTTACTCCCAACCATGGGATAAACCATTGGGCAAAGCTATGAAAAGCACTCAGTCTTTTTATCAGGGGGTTTTCAACATCTCGTCTAACTTTCCGAACATGATTTCTCAGGTACCCTTTTGATAAGAAATCATGCAAAGTCATATTAGGAACTACTGCTCCCAATGTACATGTCCCCATCCAATTTTCTGGTAAAACATTTCAGGCTGTATCATTACTACAAGCTGTAGAATTAACAAAAAATGAGGTACCAATACCTAAAGTCGTATTACAGACCATTTGAACCCTTACATAATTACAGAATTACAATCTAATTTTCCTAGTCCTCTGGGTGGATTACATCTTTGTACACATGTATAGTATGATTTCTGAATCTCAGGACTATTTATCTCCAATTTCAGAATTTCATCATTTTCAGTATCCCAAGCAGTATTTTCCCAAAGATTTATCCAGGATTGATTCTTAGGCAATGGGATTCCAATTAACAATACACCTTTTCCCCCATGTTCAGGCATATGAGTACATATCCAACAGCCAGTCTTATTCAAAGACTGAGAGATGCCTTGTACCAATGATAAATGTACATTTTTGTTCCATAAGGTTAAATTCAAATTTGGCAACAGTCCCATTATAATCACAATCTGAAGAACCGTAGTCCCGTGGGTCCTGCCTGGACGACGGCCCATGATTTCTCAGGAGCCTTCTTTATCCACGAGTAATGTATCCAGGATGGTTGTTCTCTTATCTTAACGGCAGTAAAGGTCATCAACAATACTTGATACGGTCCTTCCCACTTTTCTTCCAAAGGTTTTCCTGAAAAAGTCCTTACATATACATAGTCACCGGGTTTAAAAGAATGGATCAGTTGGTCTAATCCTCTGGCCCTAGTCCCCAGAACTTGTTTATTTATATTTTGTAATTGTCTCTGGAGGGCCTTCATATATTCACATAAATATCCTTCCCCTAACTGAATTAAATCTCCCGCAAATTGCAATTGGTAAGGCCTCCCGTATAATATCTCAAAAGGGCTCAAATTTTCCTTTGTTCTAGGTTTCGTTCGTATTCTTAATAATGCCAAGGGAAGAGATTGTGGCCAAGTTAAGTTTGTCTCCTGTCCTATTTTAGCTATTGTTTGATTAAATGATTCATTTTTTCAACCTGTCCACTTGCTTGGGGCCTATAAGGAGTGTGTAACTGCCAATCTATTCCTAGTATTGCACTCACTAGTTGTACTATTTTAGCACAAAAGTGTGAGCCTCGATCAGAAGAGATTGTTGTCAGGACCCCAAAGCAGGGGATAATCTCGTTCAACAATCCTTTAGTTACCTCTTTTGCCTTATTTGTTTGACAAGGAAAGGCTTCTGGCCAACCTGAAAACATATCAGTCATAACTAATAAATATCGATACCCCCCTTTTCTTGGGAGTTCTGAAAAGTCAACTTGCCACTGATGTCCTGGATAATACCCTCTGCTAATGACTCCCAGTTTTATCCTATTTGCCACATTGTGGTTATTGCGTAGACAAATTTCACGTTGCTGAGATACCTGTTCTATTGTAGTATATAAATTGCACCCTATTAGTTTCTGGTTTAAACTTTCAAAAACGATCTCTGCTTCTAGCTGTTCCAACAAGTCCCAACCTAATAAAGACTTTGGGGATCCTGGTAAATATAAAAATTTTGTATTCCCATCTCTTTTCCCAATTTATATTTCAGTGGTTTTAAAAAGAAGGCTTTTTCTTGTTGGCCAGTAGCCCCTACAACGGTTACAAACTCTTTATCTTCTGGTGTCAATTTCTGATTTAACACTGAATAAGAGGCCCCCATATCTATTAAAAAGTCTATTTCCTGTTCTATATTCCCTAGCTTTATTTTAACCAGTGGATCTGCTAGGGCAGATTCCCCTGTTTCCCTTCATTGATCAGGGGTAATGCTAGCTGTAACAGGCTGAGTTCCACTTAACTTAGGACATTGTCCTTTCCAATGACGTATTTCTTTGCAGTAGGCACGCTGTTCTGATCTTAAGGGCTGTCGAAGTCCTCGTCTTCCAGTTCCCCAACCTCTTCCTTGGAGGGGATCTTCCTGTTTTCTCAATGCAGCTACAGTGGCTGCAGAAATGGTTTTTCCTAATTTCTGTCTCTCATCCCCTTCTCTATTTCGGAATGTTCTCCAAGCCTCCTCTACCAGTTTCTCCAAATACCTTATCTCTGGTTCTTTCAATTTCTGAAGTTTCTTCCTTATATCCTCAGTAGATTGTCCTAGAAACAATGAAACCAACTGTTGTCTGCCCCCCTCAGGTGAAGGATCTAAGGTGGTGTATTTTCACATAGCTGTTCTTAATCGATGAAGAAGCTCCGTAGGGGTTTCAGTTTGTCCTTGTTTTACAGTATACAAGCTTGACCAATTTACCGATTTTGGTATTGCATTTTCAATGCCAATTTTTATCCATTCCTGATATCTCTTTAGCAATCGATAATCATTATAACCCCAGTTAGGATCTGTTCTTGGCACATGAACATCAACTGCACCCGGTAGAGCCCCAGCCATTGTCTGAATTTGGACCTGAGTCCGAGCAGTTTTAACTACTAATTGTTTTTCTGTTTCAGTTAACGCATCTAGCATTAAATCTGCATCTTTCCAATCTGGATCTAGATTTTTAACAATTGGCTCAAATCTCTTAGCAATTCCTTCAGGATCATCTCCATACCCTTTTACTGCTTCTTTCCAAGAATCCAAATCATTCGTTGTAAAGGGTACTTTAGTCCTAGCCAGACCAGCAGCCCCTATAGCTTGTCGTAAGGGGGCCTGAATTACTAGCCCAACCTTACTTCAGGTACGAGCTGTTATTGGAGTAAAACCTAAATCCTTTGAGCTCGATTCACCACTTGCTCCTTCAATACCTGCCTCTTCACTTACATTATTCTCTGGTTGTACCAGAGGCAAAGGTGGAGCAAAAACAAAATCCTCCATCCTTTCCTCTGGTTCATTCAATTTTATACATCTCTGCCCAATACTACATGCCGAACAGCATCTCTTCATCGTCGTGTGCTACCCTTCTGATCCTTCTCTGTTGCTAACACTAGAGGGTCTTGTGGAGCTAAATTAATACCGCAACTCTTTTGCCACTCGGAGTGATTCCTCAGAGTGAAAAACATGTCTGCATACGTTACTTCATCCCATTTTCCTTCCCGCCTTAAGAATAACATTAATTGCCACAAAGTATTATAATTCAGTGTCCCATTTAAGGGCCACTTTTCCCCATCTCCTCTAACTTATACAGGGGCCACCACTGATTGCAATACTTAATCAGGGTTTTCTTATTTACGCTTCCTCCAGGTTGTCCTCCTATTTCCTTCCAATGGCTCAAAACACATCCTAAAGGGCTCTTTCTTAATATTCCACTGCTGTTTCCACCCCATAACACCTTAACTGTTATCCCAACCACAAATCACTTTAATCTCACTTACAGCTCTCTCTTTCTTATCCCAAGGAGTCCAAACCTTACAATTGGGGCATTCAATTTCTTGCCCCCACTGTATATACAATATTTCTTTACACCATATACACTTTAAAACATATAGAGGTTTACACTCACCCTTCGGATGCTTAAGACAGTATTCACACACCCACATTTATATCACACCCAATACAGAAATTCCTTTACATTTGCAACATAACACGAGCAAAACAAGTAATATCAAGCCTATGACTATCAATCCTATATATATGGATTGACTCCAAATCATCAAAAGTATCTAGTCTTCAGACAAAAAAACCACAAATCATCTACATTAGCTTAATATTGAAACAAACACCAAATCAAATGTATACCTGGAGTGCTAGCTACCCGGCATATGCCATCCCGCATAAGTATATAACAGTCTTATGTCTTACGGATAGCTTTACAAACAGACCGGTCCCCAAAACCAGAAGTATTCCCAAATACTATATTTGAATAAAGATAATACCTGTTGCTTAGTAGGATGGAGTCCTTGTCTGCTCCTGCGGTGATCCAGATGAGACGACGAGCCCCTCCGGGAAAATCCTGGGGGTACCCTGGTTCAAACCATTGTGAAAGGAGGCAAAAAAGGTGGAAGGCAGGAGATGGGGAATCCAGTCCAGGTCGTTGGATGAAGGGAAGGAGAAGAAATGGCACTGATGCTAATCAATGAGTTTAGTCTCTTGCAGAGAACATCCTATAAAACCCAAGGACAGTTAATAGTTTTAACACTTAATGGAAACAGTAACACACCCTCTGGTGAATTCAATGATTCAGACAGTGTGAAGCAGCCCCATTTGTCTGCCCCAGAACAGGCTGCGCCCCTCCCTTCCCTTTCAATTCTAATTAAGACCTGCATTTGTAAGGAAGATAGGCTGGAATCCAAATTTAAGTTTCCTAATTTTGCCATCAGTAAGGAGCTGTATGAGCTTCTTTCAGAGCCCTTCCCTTTGCAGGAATAGCTGATAGTAGTTACAGCCTAAGTGATAACAGCAGAAGCGTGAATATTAGTCTTTCTCATACTGCACATAGTTCATGCTGGCTTCCTTCACATGAATTTTAGCAACTGATGCAGTACATTAAAAAATCAGATGTTTTTCCCTGAGGCTATCATATGCAGTAATTAAATCAAACGCGCACGGGAGTTACGCAGGGGGGTTGACAATACATTTAAACCCACTGTGCTTCAAATACAGGGTGATGCACATCAGTTCAGGCTGATCATTTTTTTCCAGCAGAGGTTTGTTCCAGTGCAGGTTGCTCAATTCTACAAAGATTTAGGCATCCTGGTGGCATTTAAGCATATGCTTTACATTAAGTATGTGAATAGATGTAGTTCATTTCAGTGTAATACCCATTTACTTAAAATGAAGCATATGCTTGCTCGTTTGCTAGTCTGTAGCCAGCTTTCCTAGGATGAAGCCCTAGGACAAGGAGAAAGGAACAAGAAAGAGCTTTTATGCCCCCTGAACAGGCTGAGCAGCATTCAAAGCAGAGGCAGACTGTGCTCAGCTAGAGCTCTGCTCCGCAGCATGGGGCCACTGAAAGGCAATGTAGCTGCAGTTTGAAGAAAAGAGGATGAAGAGCATCCCAGAGCCTGGAGCAATCTGGGCTGAATCTCTTTTCTTCCATCCAGTTAGCATGAGATCACTTTGGATGAGCCAGCTGAGCTAAATGCTTGGAAGCTGGTGTGAGTAGGGCTTTGGTCATCACTAAATGGTGCTGCATGTGGTCTTGTCCGGGTCTGTTAATGGAGACCACACTGCAAGCCCACAAATGCCAAATAGTTGCTAAGTGGGCTATCGAGAACCTGATTGCAATGTAAATCATACAATAGAAGTGTTGGAGAGTTTCTTTCTTCTCCCTGCCTAAATGCGACTCAAGTGAAAGATCACAGTTTAAAACCTGACTCGCAAATAAATACCTTTCTGCTTCAACATAAGGCTTTGGAGGTGAAACATAGAGTTGGGGTAACAGAGGGAGCTCCCAAAGGAATTTAGTATCAAGGCAATTAATCTGAATTTTGTCTTAGAGATGCACTGGAAAGCAAAAGTGCTTTCTTGAATAAAGGCCTAGTTACATGATAAAATTCATCTTTATTTAGGACAACACTAACAAAGGCTGAGCGAAATTCCTTCACTTTTTCTGAGTTGGAGCTGTAGATACAGATTCCTTGTGTTAGCAGTTAGACTAGATGGAGTCACTATCCCACACAGCTTTGAAGCTGTGAATTGAAGCTCTTAAAGAAATAGTATGAGCTGGTTTCCAAAAGGTTTTTAAGCGTTTGAGGTTACTAAGGAAGCCACAAGGGCCAAACTGGCAGTCTCCACCACAGAGGAATGGGAAAAAAGGTTACAGACAGGAGGAAATTTTATTTTTCTGTTCTGTGACTGGTGTTCCCTGGTGGCTATGTGTACTGTGGGCCCTGAAATGAAGCTGAGCTGGGGGTGCTGGACAGGGACATTAGGATGCTCTTCAAACCTGTTTTGAATAACCCTGCTTCCATTCTCCACAGACACATTTTTGGCAGCATGTAAGCACTGCCAAACCCTGCAAAGTACTGAAGCAGGGGTCAGCAGCAGGGGACTTAGCTTTTACTCTAAAGATACAGATTCCCTAATTATTTCTGCTTGCTTCCCCATGGCTTCTTATAATGCTTGCGGAGTTTCAGAATAGTGCTACTAAGAAATGGACTCCACCTGTGTTGCAGATTAAAGTTTTACTGAATCTTTCTATATTTTGTGTTTGTGAAACAGTTAGTTATAGAAAGATCTTGATTTTAAAGAGTTAACCTCCATGTTAGCTATGCTGCTTGTTATCCAAGACTGTCTTACTTGAAGTTCCTATTCTATAGACCATAATAACCTTAGTCTTTAATCTTTAGACCATAACCAGAGCGTCTAGGTTCTATTGTGTATAGGTTGAATTATTGGACAACTCGGCAAGGCAGATATCTAGCCGTCCAACCTGGCAACAAAACTTACTTTTAAGGTGTCCTGAAGTGAACTACCTTCTTTATAATACTAAAAACCACACCCATAGGTCAAGACGACCCTTGCCCAGGTGAAGACCCTTCCCCTGCACGAGCGTAGTAACAGAAGAGGATGGCACAGCAGATATTATATGCAAATTATTAACCAATCACTGTACCTGGGAGTGTACAACCTTGTAATTTTTGTGCATAAATGTAAGGGTGAAACCTGCATAGGTGTGCTTGATTTGTGGAGACGCCACCGAGCACCCAGCACTGCAATAAAGGAGTGCCTGCTGCTTAACACTGCATTGGTGTTCAGAGGTTGGATTCCCGATTTCAGTGATGCCTGGACTGAGCGCTGGCTAACAATTCCACTTCTGTTTTATGATCCATAATAATGTATATTTTGGGTAGGAGCATCAGGCATGAAGCAGAGTCTCTTTTTCTTTTTAACCTTCTGCTATCTTCTGGGAATATGCAGCTATTTATAATCCTGCCAGATGTTCCAAGGAGGCTTTTTTGCAGCATGTGTTCTTCCTCCATCGATAACTCTGCATGTAGAGTGTGGGAGCATCCCTGCAATCTGTACCAAGTTTTCTTATTTCTTGATTTATCTCTTACTGTCATGGAGTCAAGTGTGTTCTTTTAAGCCAGTGCTGTTCATGCAGTGACTGTGAAGGACAGGAGAAGGCTCAGGCTCCCCAGTGCAGTAGCTCATGGTGCCAGGAGTCTAAGCAGCTTCATTTTCACTGCTACAGCACTAGTCCAGCTTCATATGATGCTGCAATACAAACAGAAACTTCCCTTTCCCCAAACAGCATCGTGTTCTCAGGCAGGAAGGGTGAAAAAAAGTGATTTCTGGACTCACCAGCTACTTTTAATACACTTGCTGCATTGCAGATGATGAAGCCAGTTAGTATTATGTGGCTGCAAGTACCTAATCTGTGCAGGCTCATGAAATCTGTTCATTCACAATCTGCATGCTCTTTTCATTTAACACAGACTTCTCATGTGAGCTAAAACTTCATTTTAAAATCAGCTTTCGACAAAAAAGGCCAGTGAGAAATGGACTGGTTGGTGTATCACGAGAGGCATCTGTGTCTCAGCATTTCCCAGAAGGTCTCCCCAGTTACCCGTTGCTTTGTGCAATGCCTCAGCATGCAGTTTTGCAGTTCAAGTAATACATAAGACAGTTCTTTTTAAAACGTAAGAAGCAAAGAAGTGGCTCTTCTGGTAGGTGAAATGGGTCAGCCATGTCTTTCAAATATTTCTAAGTGTTGGGTTAAATTCAGAAAGTTCACAAAAGAGCAAATCATAATTCACATTTTTCATATATGGTCCAGTGATAGGAGATGATTTGGAATACTTACAATTCAGGGTGCCCAACATGAAACATTAGTGAATATTTAGACATTTCTGAGAATTCAGTTTTTCTAGAATGTTACAGAAAAGTGCCACATATCCATTTTTTCCCCCTTTTTTTTTTTCTTTTTAAATCCAGACCGTGCTGATTATTTGGTGATACCAAAGCACATGGTAATTCAGCACAACTGAGTTTTTCTCTCCCTTCAATCAATGTAATACAGTAACATCACTGACATAGAAGATTAGCAAATTGCCACAGCATTCTTCTGAATTGCATTTTCATTTAAAAATTTATAAATCTTGTATAACAAGATTAGGATTTAAGTTCACTCCTGTGCAGACAGACCATGTTCTCCTGCAGGATTATCACTGTGACTGTACTACTACAGCACTAGCCATGAAGAAGCAAAGCTTTCGAAGGACCACAGAGAGAGGTGAGCAAACTTGAAAATAAATTGCATGATAGAAACTTTTAAAACTCCATTAACTGAGACAATTTACATATAACAAATATATACTTAACGGAAGTTATTTGTTGCTAATTCTCACAACACCTAAAGGAAGTGGTTATGAAAATCCAAGGTTTCTTCCATATTTTGCTTTGTTGCTATTGTGAGAATCTGGAGCTTAAAATTTAAGTGCCTTATAAATAAGTTTAATGAGATGCAGGAAAAGGAATCTTACAAATTCAACTGAAATCATATAATTGACCATGTGATCAAGTCTCACTGGAGGCTAGAAAAAGCAATCGCATGTGATCTGGTTATTATTAAACTTGTAAATCTATTCTTATAAATGCTACGATGTGCTAGTATACATTAGTCATATCAAACTGACAACATAATTCATTAAACCTTTGAAGAAAGCTCTCAAACTCAAAAAGAATTAATGAAAAATATAAAGTAACATTTTACTAAGTTACAGCTTTTTACTTCATTCCTTACATGGATGAGCTGGACTTATTCATAAACTGCACTGACACGTATTGTGATGCAAATTTGAAAAAAAAAAACTTTGGCTGGCAAAATAATTACAGTGTCCTGTTGGCCTGAAGGTGTAACAGCATGGAAATCTGCTTCAGGAAGCCAGAAAGTGAGCTTTCTCCTGATAGATGATTACAGACACTTTGGTAGCTAACTCCGGTGGTGAAGGTTTAATCCTTGCCTATTCTCAGACACAGCAGCAGCCACCACGTTTGAAGACACAGGCGCTGGGCATAGATAAGAACCTGGGACAATTCTTTGCTGGGAACATCAAGTCACTGGCCACATGTATCACTGCAGGGCATCAGGGTGAGACAAGACAGCCCTTGCCCCACTGTTATCCCTTTTCAGAAAGATGATAATATTACACCTTTCTTCTTTGAAAATGACTGATACATCTCTTGTCAAATCTGTCTGAGTCACACTTGTGCCTCTTGTTTGATTATTCCTGATTTAGTGTTTTCTAGGTCAAGGCTATTTCACTGCCACTATGTGAGCTGTCACCAAAATGAGTTATATCTTCAATTACAGAAACACATGGGATATCACACCTTTTGTTCATACTTGATGTGGAAATGTTGTCAAGATTTAGTTGATCCTTACATGTTTCATTTCACCCTGAACTCCAGAAGAAAACTAGCATACTTCATCATACAATAACAGCATTTTGCTGGATGGCTTTCCACTTCTTTGCTCTAGAACTGGCATCTCTGTTTCTGGGAGACACTTTTGTTAGCATTAGCAACTGTTTTACTAGATGCCAAGGATATATTCATACCTATCACAGCAACTCCTGCACATTCTTATTTCTCATCTGATGCTCGCATCTCCAGGACTCTCCATCACAGCCCTGTTTCACCACTCTGCCCAGCGTTCACACTTGGCAAGCTCCCACTTTCTGCCTCCAAATATTCTTGTCTGCTACTCCCTAGAACCCCTCTGCTCTCCTCCTCCAGGGCCTGTTGCTGCCATCCATGCTGTTCCCCTCTGGGCTGCTGGGCTATTCCTGATTCAGACAGTAATTTGCACATTAGAAGATACATAGTAGGCATAGCAGACCGTAGGATGTCTGCCACTGCTATACATCTTTTGCAGGAAGATGGAGACAGGAAAAGCAGCAAAGATATCTCTCTGATTACTAACTTCCACTGGAAGTAACAAAAACATAGCAACAAAGTGTATGAAATATATAAGGCTTCTGGAGTATTCTGTGAACATGTGACAACCCACCAGGACATACAATGTCTGCAGTGCTGGGCATTTCTTCCATGCCTGGATTCAAGAATTGCTGATGAAGCTGGGCTTTACTTGCCATGGCAGTCTTGGTAACAATGACAACTTAAAAATGAACAACTTTGACATATCAGTTTCTGAATTATGCTGGGTTGGAGTAGCGGTCAGCTTTCCTTTTGAGCCATAGCTGTATTTTGATCAAGATTAATTCAATATCGTGACTTGATTTATAAATAATTGATGCATCTGTTACACCGTTTTGCTTTTGATCTTTTCAGAATGAAGTAGAATTCAACACATGTAGTGTCTTGAGACATGTAAACAAAACTGTAGTACCGGCAGAACACATATTGACACAAAGGCAGGGCTTGGCAGCATTACTAGTTTCACAGAGAGAACAGTTACTGTACTTCGGAAGTTTGAAATCATCAGCTGAAATGTCCTCAAATGAAAACTGTTTTTACTCATAGTTGAGAGAATTATTCTTGATAGAGTATCAGCAGACAATTTTTTTTTCTTTTAATTCTTCTGATCTTCTGTACGAAATACAAATTTTGCTCCCATCTCTATTTCAGCTCAGCAATACTAACTCTTTCTCTCTTCAAGTCAGTCCTCTTTTGTACAGAAGTAAAAATCACAGCCTCTCACATGAGTCCTCAGTGACTAAAAGTCATGCTGAGCTAAAAGGGTCTAAACAGAGTTCTTAACCTGCCTGGACTCTCCCCCCCTTTCTGGACTTTCTGGGACAACACTGCCATCCTGCTGGTCACCTGTAACCCAGGCACCACCATGGATCTCTGTTCTGAAATGATGTCTCTGTTCAGCACAGGACTTTTGCACATATAGCCCATCACCACACACACATCTCCACACTCTTTTAACACGAAATGTTGCCTGCATCTCTGATCAGGTGTCATGCTCTCAACCAAAATTGTCCTTCCAATCAGCACCACCTACACTTAAAAAGTTTTTTATAAATTTTCTTAAATACCAGCACAGCTACCTCTTTCCAATTCCTTCCTTAACACTGCCTTTTGTTATTATATATACCAAGGGGGGGGGGGGGGCGGGGAAGGAATAATTAGGCTTCTGCTACATTATGATTATGGCTTGTTCCGGTGATCAGCTTGATCTGTCTCCAGTTTGTCCGTCTCCAGTTTTTTGGACTGCAATCTCACACATACACATAGGAACAGAATATATAGGTCATAATCATGAAGTATGTGATTATATCTTGAAATTAAGTAATATACAAAGATTCTGGGGGATTGTGGGGGAGAGTAATCAAAACTAGCCTGTTGATTGTGAACTTCTTGCACACAGCTATAAAATAAGGGGCCAACAACTGCTGGACCTACAAATGGGGAATACCAAACAAAAGCTTGAAGGTGCAATATGATGCTCAGTATATGGTATCGGTGAAATACTGCATGTATATTCAGAATTTATTTTTAAATACTCAGTTTTAACTATTAAAAGAATAATAAGCAAAGATGCTGTTTGCATGTCACAAGCAGAGGGTATGCCTGACTACAAAAACATGCTAGTAAGTAAAGAGAAGAGAAAACATTTCTAAGTGCAGAAATTCTCAAAGGCAGCACAGATTTTTCTTTAGATAAAAGCTGAGTATAGGTTGTATGGGTTAAGTACTAGAATGCTTTGAGAAAAACTACAGTTGTTAAAAATATTGATGAAGTAGCTAAAAGACATGAAGAAGAGAGAAGTCAGTCCTACATGGTCATTTATTGCTACCCAAAGGGTACTGTAAGGAAAAAATACCAAGGTTTGTACAGCTTTTCTCTCCAAATCATGTATTATTTATTGTAGATGAAAGAAAGCACAACACACTGGTGATAAATTCAATGAAAGATCTACTACCTAAAACTATCTTGCATTCCTTTGCTTATCACTTAACAAACAGACACCTTTTTATTAATATAGTGAATTAGAAATGGGAGACTGATACATTGTTACTCTTAGTCTTGTGGGTTAATTGCTTTCATTTTATGAGTAAATTATTTCAGCTCACTACAAACAGCAAACCAATTTTTTGCTTACTGTCATTAGCACTAATCAATAATTAATTAGGATTATTAAAAATTGTTAGCATGGAAATTTTCTCCTCTGCACTTATTTAAATGTCAACTTTATTTTGCTGGGAGGTTGGCATAAGACTGAGACAGCTGCACGGTCATGGAAAATAAGCTGCAGAAAAAGTTCAAGCTGAGAAGTAGATAGGATTTCTTATTAGTCTCAGTAAGCTGTCTATCTGCCCAAGGTGAAATTCAGCTTTTTTTTTTACTTTTATAGATTAAAATTGTGATATTAAAGTTTAGTCCACAAATGTGATGACTCAGTTGCTGCTTCCTCCTGCAGCCTTGATATTTAGTTGATTTTCTATTTAAAGATTAAATTCATTTTCAATTCTACATTGACAAAAATGTGTTGGGATCTATCTCTCATAATTTACTGGAAGCTAGCAAAAAAAACCCCACAGGAATGATATTACTGTGGCTATGAAAGCAACTGACTCAACCACTTTTAAAATAATACCAAGCCCAGATGAAAGAAAACTGGCTCACAGTGGATGCTTCAGCAGTTACATGTCCAATTTAAGGAAAGGAAAAGTCTCCCAACAGATTGTGCTCCCTGGGATTGTGATTCCTGCATCGCAGATGATGTCATGGGAGATTAAAAAAAAAACACTTTAAAGTTTCTAGGACGTCATGTCCCAGCACAGAAGGCTCTGTAACTGGGTAAAGTTGTAAACCAAGACTGTCAGCAATCTCTGTTTAAGGTACCCGAGGATATGGGCAAAGATAAAAGCAGCGTGTTACTTCTTGGCACTATGGGGAGTTTAATATAGGTGAAAACAACTTCAGGTTTGCTTTAATTTACACTGGGATCTAGAAAGCTCCTGATGAGCCTACAGCTGAGGGAATGCAGTTAACCTAGAATTAATGATGGAGTTAATGAAAGTGTTACGAGTCTCTAACAAAGTGTCTGTGTAAACTGCCTGTGGTGGTACCCCAGTGGAAACCACGTGATTCAGTCGATGTGATGTGCAGCCCTTACCCCGCCCCAGCACTGCTACATGTATCTGCATTGGAGTAGTAATGACCAGTTGCCATGGTTTTGGTTCAAATGACCAATGAGAAATTGGGATTACAGGTTTTTCTTATAAAAAAATGCATATAGAGTGACATTAGTCATTAGCTACTCTCCCCACCTGGATCTGCATATTTAGTTTTGGTTCGTTTCATGTTAATCGAGGTGCCTTACCTTGCTGCCAGTCCACTGAACAGGCATGTCTTTTTCCATGTCGTATCTTAGGAGTGAGAGAATGGCAATTCCTTTTTAAAGTAAAACATGGCCACCAAACATGTTTTTTAGAAGTGCCAGTGTCCCACTTCAATACTCTGAACTATCACAAGCTTTAACGGGCAGAACTATTCCTTTTTAGTACACTCCTGACACATACACACATGAATACATACTCACATACGTGTATATACTCATATGCTCATAGTATAAATACGAGTGGTATAATAATTGCCTTTGATTAACTTCTGAGACAATGCTACCCTGGGCTGAATGAAAGAGAGAATTAAAACACTGACCTACAACTGAAAAATACATTTTCACTGTTAAAAAGTACATTCCCTGTCTGTAGGCCAATGCTTTGGCAGAGCACAAGTCCCCACCAAACAGCTTACAACCTCTGTCTTTGTACATAACACAGCACTCTGGCATTTTCCCTGTTCCAGGCAACAGTGATGTGGGCTGAGTCGCATTACATTGACTGGTTGCATCATCCCATTTTTATGGCTATAGCAAGGATATCCTCACATGATACTCAGCTTCCACCTGTGTCACGTGGTTCAGCTTTCACACGTTACATTTCTAGCAACTTCAGACATTAAAACAACGTGTGAAGCTATCTTCATCAATTGCGAATGGGTGATCTTCCTTTACAACGATGTGGTACCTTGTCAATATTTCCACTACCAGATTAGTAGGAGAATATGCATGGAGTCATGTTAACTATGTTTGGAGAAACCTGGCAAACGTTGCTGCATTTCACAGCAGAAACTTGGGAATTCCCATCAGCGAGCCATATAGACCAGGAAGACTTGGAGACGCAGGTTACCACCCTAACTTCTGCCAGAAAGTATTGCAGAGCAAAAAGTACTGCAGTATTGTGAAAGGGAAACATCTCCAACCATGGCAATCAGTTCAGATACAGCTTTGCTTCAAGGCTTCTCTGGTGCATGGTGGGGTACAAACTCAAAGAGGAATGTTTCCTTTGGTGGGGGCATTCCTGCTTGTTTTCAATAAACTTCTACATAGCTAGTACATAAATACAGGAATTGTTCTATAGATACATTTGAAATTGGCAAGTGGATAAAAAAATGAAATTGGCAGGAACGGCTGGGCTGACGGTGACACTCACACATGTATGCAACGCAAAACCGGACTGTAAAGTGAGCTGTATTAGGAAATTTCATTACCTCTCTGTGACACCAAATGGCTGAGCAATATGTCTTCATCTCATTTCACTGATGGGCACATCGGTAAGTACTCTACTGCAGATCTGGAGCAGTAATTTTCCCTGGGCAGTTGCATACTTTGATATTTTAGGAAGTAAGCAAAGTAAGGCATTACAAATAATGTCATGAAATGGAACATTCCTTTAATTTATGACTCATTAATATGCAGATATATGCTTAGTCTTTTGAAACTTTGCAATGAAAATCATAACAAAATAGAATTGGGGAAATATGACAGCAAGAAGACTCACTCCCATCTTCACAGGTTAGCTGAGACAAGTATTTCCTTTTTTGAACTACAGATAACAATATTTAGGTAGCCAAATGGCTGCTTAGCAGCAGATGCAGAATAACAAAGGTCTTTTCAGATAAAGGTGACTGTATTCTAACACATAACTAGAGAAATCTCTAGATGCTTGCTGGTGATTTGCTTAAATTTTGCATGCCATAAAAACTATGCTTTATACTGATTCTGAAAGAGGATTGGTAAGTCACTAACATGTCCAATGCAGTCTCACAAAAAAAAGTACATTTTTCTGCAGCACATACATAAATTCCAGCTATGGAAACTCATTAAGTCCAAACTCAGATGCTTAATTAATTCAGTCTAAGTTCAGGCATTTAGGCAAGTAAACCAAGAATTTCCAGGTAGAACTAACTTCAGGTAGAACTGGCATCACTTTGGTATGACTTTCATAACCTGAATATATATTGATAAATAAAAGGGCTTGGTTACATATATGTAGTGACATTCATCTCCCTTAGACCTCCTGATTTGTAAACAGCATAACGTAACTTACAAAAACTTGGCAGTTTTGTATGCAAAAATGATACACTTTTGGTAAAGCATTCTCTGTGAGGGGTATGTACATATATTACTGCAATCTGCTACATACCTTCTTAAGAGAAATACACATACTAATTAATACACTGATTTAACTGAGGATGTTGGTGCTAGGACATCATTTTCCCAGAAAAATAAAATGGAAAATAAACAGTGTCTAAAATTAATTGAAATGTAATTGAAAATTAAACTATCTACAGTGTGAATTGACTTTGTTTATTGGGAGTTTGTAAATTTATTTTCTCTCCTCACCTTTAATAGATTGGTCCCCTTGAGGCCTGAATTCTAAGTAATATGTTATGATACTATGCGACAGGCTTAGCTGTCACTGAAACTTAGCAGTGTTTGACTACGGTAATATTTTTATCAAATCTTGTTTGGAGATCTCAAACTTTAGATGGTTTGTCATATTTCTGTCTGCAAAATCCTCTACATTAGATACTATGGGAGTATTTCATCCAAAGAATTACTGTTTTTCATATTAATGAGTTATAAATGAGAGCTTAATTACCACTAATTGCTTGAAAATCCACTGTCAGTGATTATAATCACGAACGATTAGATTGTTAAACATTCATCTTTGTCTATCTTTAGCAAAATTAATGAGAAATTAGGGATCAGATCCTCAGTTTCTGATCCTACAGCTAAGTGCCAGTGGATGAGAAGCGCGGCTGGCCATGAGCAGTGCCAGGTCACCTCTGCTGTTACCCCCTGGCAGCAGCACAGGGGCTGACTGCGAGATAGCAAAAGACGTGAAAGGAATATATTGCACTCCTGCAATCTACAGCCCACAGAAACGTCTCCAGGGACTACTTTTCCTGATGGAACTCTGAGTCCTTCGGTCCAAATCTTCCGTTAGAAAGCCTAACTTGTTCCTTGTTTCAATATGGTATCGGGAGAGCCCATACCCTGAGGGCACCGAACAACTTCTTGCAGTTACAAGTGCAATGTGGGCACAGACTGATTGATCTACCTCTCTGTGACTTCACTTGACATTAAGTAATAATTGTTAGGCTTCTGGTGGGCATTTAAAATGTGTTTGTTATGCACCTGGCCACCTTCCTACAGCTGGTGCATAGAGTTACTACCTTCCCCAGAACGGCCTGCAGCAGAGTAGATGTATTTCAGATAGACCAGAGTTATCTGGTGCAACATACTTTTGCCCTTCAAATGTACTTTCAGTATGTATTTAAATATGCATTTTTTAAACAACCCACTTGCAAAATGATACCAATTGGACTGTCAGGTTTCCATCTGCATAAACATTACAGAGTTTGCTTTTATTAGTGTATTTTACTGAAGTTTGTGAACCTCCTTATTGCAGTATTTACTTAAAATATTTATTTGCTTTGTTACAACCTTGTCCTTTAGTTTAAGCAGCTCTTCACCCCTTTGTTGTCTATTCTTCAGAAAAGTTCACATCCCACCCTTATTTAGGATGTGTCAGATAACCATTAGCAGATAAAGCTGAAACCATTGTAGAAATTACTGTAGTTATCTTTTCTTTTTCATTGTTTAAGGTTAGTTCCTCTACCACAGTGTGCACAATGAACCAGTTGGAATCTCTTCATCCACTTCAAAGAAAAATCACTCAGTTTGTACTTTAAATAATCTCCACCTGGGAACTGGAGTTAAATGGATGATTTGTGTAGAGGCAGATCATGAGACTACCTTGTAGCGATGTAGTGATGACACTGGCTTGGCTGAAAGAGCTGTATCATCCAACAAGGCAGAAAACTTGGTTGCAGTAATTTCTTAAACACCTCAATGACGCTTTTAAGAGAACATCTTTCCAGACCAGTAATTTCTTACCTCCCTGCTCTTTGTCAGAGCCCTGTTCTGCACCTCTGTCAGCTTGAATTGACTTTTTTTGAATAGGAAGAGACTGCTATGTAATAATCCACACGCAGTCTCAATAGCATCCTGCACAATGGCATTTCTGGTAAAATGTGT
This sequence comes from Falco peregrinus, assembly GCF_023634155.1. NCBI lineage: Eukaryota > Metazoa > Chordata > Aves > Falconiformes > Falconidae > Falco > Falco peregrinus. The sequence goes on from NC_073726.1 coordinate 17,287,085, forward strand.
CTTGGAAAGACTGAGAGAAGTAAAAAAATAAAGCATATATTCTATGTACATAATTCTCTCACTATAGTTCCACATTCTTACATAATCTACATAGAATATGTAAGTTTTCTATACACAGTTCTATGTATGTATGTACGTATAGTACTACATGTATAAATTGAAGAATCTAATCCTGTAACTCACTTAGAGCACACGTTTGTAAGCTTAAGGAATGAGGAATTCCAGTGATTTGAATGAGATGAGTGTACTACATTTTATACTTAACAGATTGTTGCTGAACTGGAGCTATGGATAAGAAAACTTAAATGAAAATTAATCACTACTTGTACTGAAAATAAGTTTGACAAACAAAAAAGTATTAATATAAAATACCTGACTATAAACACAATGTGAAAGGATTCTCTTCTGCTGTTATATGCAAGTTTCAAACCTCAGTTTACTGTTTGCTTTCTCATTTTGAATGTATTTGATATGTAAGCAACTCATAGTCAGAATAAGATGAAGACATCTGACAGCTTAGTATAAAGAAATCATTTAAAGCTGTGCAGAAATGCATATTCAGTAACAACATAAATTAAAATTGAGGTTGATGAAAGATGTAAACTAAAACGTCATACACACCACATAACCAGCCAGATACTTAGGCATGAATCCTATCTCTAGCAACTGCTACTTAAAAGAGTTTTGACCTCCTGAATGAAAATAAAAAAACACACTTACTAAATTTAAACAGTTTTACTGGAAAGTAGAGATTTCCTATAGGAATATATGGACACGTATGTTAAATTCAACAAAGGCAAGTGCAAGGTCCTGCACCTGGGGAGGAATAACCCCATGCACCAGTACAGGCTGGGGCTGACCTGCTGGGAGGCAGCTCTGTGGAGAAGGACCTGGGAGCCCCGGTGGGCAACAAGTTGCCATGAGCCAGCAGTGTGCCCTGGTGGCCAAGGAGGCCAATGGGTCCTGGGGGGCATCAGGAGGAGCGTGGCCAGCAGGGCGAGGGAGGGGATCCTGCCCCTCTGCTCTGCCCTGGTGAGGCTGCACCTGGAGTGCTGTGTCCGGTGCTGGGATCCCCAGTTACAGAGAGACAGGGAGCTACTGGGGAGGGGCCAGCGCAGGGCTGTGAAGAAGAGGGCGGCACTGGAGCACCTCCCTGATGAGGAAAGGCTGAGAGAACTGGGACTGTTTCGCCTGGAGAGAAGACTGAGAGGGGATCCTATCCATGCATACAAATATGGGTGCCATACAAAAAGGTGGGTGCCAAGAGGACGGGGCCAGGCTCTTTTCAGTGCTGCCCAGCGACAGGACAAGGGGCAATGGGCACAGACTGCAGCACAGGGAGTTCCACCTGAAAACTTTACCCTGAGGGTGACAGAGCACTGGAACAGGCCACCCAGAGAGGCTGTGGAGTCTCCTTCTCTCGGGGCGTTCAAACCCCACCTAGATGTAACTCTGTGCAACCTGCTCTGGGAGGAGCTGCTTTTGCAGGGGTTAGACTAGATGATCTCCAGAGGCCCCTTCCAACCCCAACCATTCTGTCACAGTGATTCTGTGACACTGATAGGCCTGAGAAACTGGACAGAACTGTTCAACAGTCTTCAGTAACAGCTTTTCATCTACAAATTTAAGAGTCCAGGATTCTGTATTACTTACTTCAGGTCAGTCCTGCAAAAACAGCATTATAGTCCCTCCATTTCCATCAATACCCATATTCTTAATAATTTTAATTTACTAAAGCTATACATATATTTATTTTTCATTTTTTACCTCATTATAATAATGGTGCCACTTTGGATTAATAAGCAGAATTATTACTGGGTATTTTGTTTGAATTCCAGACTTGAAGCTAAATGAGACAGTAGTGGTGGTCCCACTCAGTTAATAAGTAGGCTTTCGGAAGCAAGGCTGCAATTACTGAAGTAGCTATTTTTTGGTTTGGTCTAATTTCAGCTGGACTGGTTCCCTGAGCTAGCTCTCTTCATAACCACCCAAATCCTAGACCAGAAAATGAGTAGAAGTGGGGGTTGAACAGGGAGAGCGAGACTCTCCTCTTCAAGGCAATACGGATTTATGTTGTGTTGAAGTGACCCTAGGAGGGACTACAGCCTCACAGAGTCACTAAAGTGAAAACTACTTTTTTAAAGACTGATCTCTCATTTTAGGATTCTTGCTCAACTCAAAGCCAAATTTCAGATTTGCTCAGTAGTAATCCATAGAAGATGCAAATTCTGAACCTCACTAAGAACTGCTTCCAAAGTATTTAATTTCAGCTCCCACACAGCCTATACAAAACGTGGATTTTCTGAGACTCCTTGCAGTTATTATATTTGGGTTTTTTTTCTGAAAGATGGCCTATCTGTACACAGAGAAATCTGCCCCAACAGATTCCACGGTTTCAAAAGCTAGAAAAAAGTATTTCACTCTGTTGGAAAGCATATGCCTTCATACGATGCTTTAAAATGTACCTATAATTCCAAATTAAGATTTTTTAACAAGAAGTGGACTAAATTAGTCTACTACATACTAAAACTTCTGCTCACTTATATGCAAATCCAGTAACATTAAAACCAATTTCATTTTATTAGTATGCTTTGGCAAAACTGTGATGAATAACAGGCCATTTGAAAAAACAAGGCTGTATACAAACTGGTATATATAAACATAAATCCGAATCAGCTGCATCTTTTTCTGCTACTCTTTCCCTAATTCCATTCAGAATAGTTTTGGTCCATTAATTTACAATATATAGCTAAATCTGAAACTCTGTTTAGGCCAAGCTATGATGATTGTGCATGCACCCGTATGTATATAAACAGAAAACCTGACTGGTAAAAAGAAACCATGCCTGATTCACACAACTTTTATTATTTAAATATTTCACCCAGCTTAGACCCCAGAGAGAGAATATCACTTTAGCCTTCATAGCCCAGGATGCAGTAGTCATTTATCCCTCTAATACGAAGTGCAACAATTATGCATAATATAACTTTAACTGTAATTTGGACGTATTGTTGTGCATTTTAGAGTGCCATTCGCAAAATTTGACCAGAGCGAAGGCTCCACTGTTGCAGATTGTCTTAGTGATTTACTGAATCTTTCTATATTTTGTGTTTGTGAAACAGTTAGTTATAGAAAGATCTTGATTTTAAAGAGTTAACCTCCACGTTAGCTATGCTGCTTGTTATCCAAGACTGTCTTACTTGAAGTTCCTATTCTATAGACCATAATAACTTTAGTCCTTAATCTTTAGACCATAACCAGAGCGTCTAGGTTCTATTGTGTATAGGTTGAGTTACTGGACAACTCGGCAAGGCAGATATCTAGCCGTCCAACCTGGCAACAAAACTTACTTTTAAGGTGTCCTGAATACTAAATTTTTTTTTAAATTATTTTTATTTATATTATAAATTTTTATAATACTAAAAAATACATCCATAGGTCAAGACAACCCTTGCCCAGGTGAAGACCCTTCCCCTGCGCAAGCGTAGTAACAGAAGAGGATGGCAGAGCAGATATTATATGCAAATTACTAACCAATCACTGTACCTGGGAGTGTACGACCTTGTAATTTTTGTGCATAAATGTAAGGGTGAAACCTGCATAGGTGTGCTTGATTTGTGGAGACACCACCGAGCACCCAGCACTGCAATAAAGGAGTGCCTGCTGCTTAACACTGCATTGGTGTTCAGAGGTTGGATTCCTGATTTCAGTGACACCACAGCCATGCCTTTAAGCTGTGTTCTGTGTTGGTATGTATCAATTACGCACACAATTTCTCAATGGCTTTCTTTCAGTCGCTTCTCTACCTGTAACATTTATTTTCCCGGTGTGCAGAGGGGACAGGCCCAAGGCCTCCTGCCTCCTCCTGCCAGCCCCTCACGCCAGGCACCCTGCAGCCCACACCCAGCCCTGCACGAACAGCCACCACGGCCACCGCACGCCACTCCGTGTCCCCTAAAGGCCGTCCTGTGTCCCCTACAGGAGGTGGCTGGAGTTCAACATAGCCACTGCCGCACCTGCCACCTCCTCCTGGCTCCAGGCCCCAGGTCCAGGCCTGACCCCCGGGGGCAGCGCGGCCCCCCTCCCAGCGACACTCGGCTCCCTACGGCAACACCACCACCTCTCCCCGGCGGAACTGCTGCCAAGCAGCCTAAAACGCAGCTCCAGACACCTACGCCCAGGGACGTCCCCGTGGGACAAGATGCCACCTCAGCACCGGGACTCCCGAACCGCCCACCAGCCCCGCCCCTCCCCTCCCCGCGCCGCCCGGGCCGCCCGCCCCGCGGCCTACGGCGCCTGCGTGCGGGCCCCGCACCTGCGCACTGCCGGGGGGCGGGGCTGGGCGAGCCCGGCGCGCGGGCAGCGTGAGGGCGGGAAGATGAGGTAAGCTGCCGAGCGTGGTGGGGGAGGCGGCCGGTCCCGGGCTGTCTGGCTTCTGGCAGTCGAGCTGGGGGAGAGGAGGGGAGTGAGGTGAAGGGGCAGACCTGCTCCTGTTGCGCTCCGGTTGGGAATCGGTGCGGGGCCGCACGCGGGGGTGAGGAGCCCGGAGTCCCGCTTCCTCCCCGGCCTGCCGGCGTCAGAGCCGCCCCCCGGACCGAGACCCGCCCTCGGCCTCTCAGACGAGTGGCTGAAGGAGCTCTTAGCCCGGGCTTCGTGGAGCGGGTCGGCGTTGTGGAGGCTGAGGGTCGTCATTTGCCCACAGCCCGGGCACGCCGGTGCTGACGGTGACCTAGTGGGGCCAGGGTGCTTATGGGGCCTGAGGGGAAGCAGAACCGAGCGAGTCTCTCTAGCTAAACTGTGGAAACACACGCTAAATCTAGGCGTTTTAGGACCAGTGAACCGAGACAAGTCCTAAATCATCAAATCCAACCATGAAATCTGACTTGTGCTTTTGGTATCCTTACTTGGACTTAACTGGAAAGTAAGTACTTTTTGTCCCTCCTGATCAGTCTGGAATGACATGTACAACCTTGGTACAACCTTTCTTGGTCAGGAACATCCTGAATTCAAGCTTCGGCTGATGCTAGTCCTTGCATCAGCATTGTCATTTAATCTAAATTGTTTTGTGAATATGTTGCTCTAAACATTCTTTCTCATGTGAACTCTAGGATGGGATCCCTTTGAAGACTGAGATACCAACATAGTCAGTGGAAGCATGGGTTTTCATCCAGTGGCTTAAAAGCGTTTAGTATAAGTTTAGATGTGCTGGGATGTTTGGGAAGCAAAGAGCACTGGCAGATACGGTGTCATCAACAGGCAATTTGTGCTTTTTTTGGAGTGCAGTTGGGCAGCAGGGTAGAGAAGCTGAAGTACCTTATGACTTTAGATGCATTTAGAACACTGAGTCATGTAGTCAGTGGAGCAAAAGATTTTTTTTTTTCTTCAATCCACACAAAGTTTTCAGCCTTTTCTAAAACTTTCCGTCCTTGTTTGTTCTCTGTTTTGGAGGCTACTGTCAGAATTTTTTTCTTTGCATCCTTGATATTTATTCCTAGATCAGTTTTAGAGATCAACCTTAATCAAGCTATTCAGTATTTTGTATCTTCATTCCATTTTGAATAGATACTGTGGACGGGTGGGTGGATCTGTTCAAAGCTGATCTGATAAAATGAGCCAAGGCTATTTGTATGATTTTAGGGGAGGTAATTTGCCTGATACATATGATTATGCATTTGGTTTTTGATAGCCGCATTATTTTGATTTCTCGTATTTACTCTGTGTCCTGGTTTCGGCTGGAATAGAGTTAATTTTCTTCTCAGTAGCTGGTGCAGGGCTGTGCTTTGGATTTAGTGTGAGAATAATGTTGATAACAGATGTTTTTAGTTGTTGCTGGGTAATGTTTACACTAAGTCCAGGCCTTGCCGGAAGGAAGGCTGGAGGGGACACAGCCAGGACAGCTGACTCAAACTAGCCAAAGGGATATTCCGTACTGTAGAACATCATGCTGAGTATATAAACTGGGAGGAGTTGATGACCAGCTGTTTGGTAGTTAGTTACCCGCTGGGGTTAAACCATACAGTATGTGATTTACTTGTTTATTTTCCAAGTTGCTTCACACTTACAATTTCTTGATGTCTAACTGTGTGTGATGCTTAAAAATGTGTAATTTGAAGTACTGAATTTTACTATACTGGCATTACTTCTGTTACTGGGGTTATCCATTTTTTCCTCACTAATTCCACTTGGTTTTCTATTGATGATTCTACAATCCTGATTTTTACTTCAGAAAACTCTGAAGGTGAGGTATAAAAATACACACACACACGCACACACCCTATTTCCTCAAATGTATTTATGGAAATACTTAATAGAGATTGGTCCCCAAATGAACTCTTAGTATACCATTTTCCGTAACTACATTTGTATTTATGAACCTCATTGTAGCCCAATAGCTCCCCTGTCAGTGCAACCCAATATTGCTTTTTTTCTTCAGAAAAGTTTGTTTTCCATGTCCAGTGCTATTTCTGGTCTCCTTGTGCTAACTTAATCTTTTATCATGTGGCATTGTACTTATGCCCAGTATAACAAGTTTGGCTGCAAATACGTTTAAATGTGTTTGGAGTGCTTTGTTTATTATCTTTGTCTTGATAACTTTCAGATATTCCTATCTGCTGATGAGATATCTTTATTGTGCTACCTAAAGTACCAAACTTTCTTTTTGGCTGTCAAGTTATTGTTACATTTGACCAAGTCAGGATTCAGCTCTCGAGGTTACTTGATTTCTCTGCATGTTATCCTACATTTGTCTGTAGCTGTACCATCTTTCCAGCAGTTTTAGAAGCTGTGGACAAAGTAGTAGTGCCTTTGACTGAGGTTTTTTTCCCATGTTCTGCCTTCCCAGTGTTTGGACAATCAAGACTCCCAGTCTTTCTTGACTAGTCCTTGTCTAAAAGGGAGACTGTTTTTAATTACAGCTTTTAACTGGTTTGTGTTCCTGCTCTTTTAAAAGAGTATTTCCAGTCTTTACCATCAGCTGAATTTTCTTCATATGTCTCTGCTGCTTTTAAGCTGGGGTGAGCATTTCTGTTAACGTCTGAAGAGTTACTATATTGTCATCCTCATCTTTCCTTCTGCCCTACCTTTTCTCTGTTACTTGTAAATCCTAGTTTATTGGCTGTCCAGGGAGGTGATGATCTGTGACTAATCTACTTTCCTCATTTTACTCCCTTGCTACTTTTAAATGTATATAAAACCAGAACTAAATATGTATTTCTCCAGTTAACTAAACTACAACAATTCTTTGTTATATTGATTTGCTCATACCCTGTATACCTTTCCCTTTTTTATTTGATTTTTTAAATTCTGTTGTGAAAATGTCTGTATAATGCATTACATAGTAACATTCAATTTTGATGAGGTCTTTTAAGCCTATCATAATGATACCATTATCCTGAGCTAGAATGTCTTTTTAGATTTTATGTCAATTTTTGTTCATTTTTCTCCGTTATGTATATGACAGCAAGTGATAATTAAACCCTTTTATTTTCCAGATCACTTTCTCTCTTGTCTCTGCACCTTAAATGGGACATGCATGTTTAGGTAACTAACTACAGGAACATCAAAATGCCTAACCTTGAACATCCAGCGTACCCAGCAGCTACACTGCTTCACTTGGAAAGTTTGGTGCCTTGTCGAGAATCCCAAGTGTCCATGTTGCTGTCAATATTTGGAGAGGTAGTGCTTTTTATGTTGTACGTTTCAGTAGAACAAAGACATTCTGTTGTCTCAGAGGGGAGAGTAGAAATTTAAGGGCATTTTTGTGATGTCACGATGAACATATTTCGGTTGTGTCTTTGGGATTTGTTCTTCTTTGTTCGTTTGTTTTGTTATTCATCTTTAACGTTAGTGTTTGACAGATGAATTCTAGTAAGGTTGAAGGTTGAAAGCTGTTTTGCAGCTGTAAGGACCCAAACAAGCTTAGAGCAGTTTGTGCCTTGCTGTCGATGAAGGCTGATTTCGCTCCAGCTCTGTTCCATCTTTGTCATTTAGTAGCAGGAAGTAAGTCTGTCTGCTTCCGTGTTCTAGAGTTCTGATGTTTGGTGGGGGTTTTTTTCAGTGGCAATGTAGAAATTATGTCTGTTTTTGAGCTGTTAATCTAACATCTACGTGCCTGAATTCGAAGTACATGAAATTGGTCTGATTCTTAGTTCTGTTGCTGACCATAAGGTGGAAATCACTGGCTTGTTAATTGATTCTGTTAATGCTAGGAAAAGCTGTGGTAAAAAGTAATGGAGATTTTTATCTGCAAACTTAAAGGCGATTGGTGTATCCATTTACATTCAGTTAACAAAATGAAAATTAGTATCTCTTTCTGGTTCTGCCTTTAATTATAGATAATAATTACATCACATTACAATATTTAAGTTTTATGTATTTATTACAAGCATAGTGGCAACAAGTCATCTTAAAAAAAAAAAGGTACTTAAATTCCTCTTAAATATGTAGGTTAGAGTATCCGCATGTCTTGCACAACAGTGCCTTCATCTTGGATTAATTGAATATTATTGTTTTTCATTAAACTTTTGTCAAATTTATTTTTTATTCATTTTTAAGTCAATGTACAAGATTCTTAAAAGTGAGAAAAGCACAAACATAAATACCTGTTCAGAATGAAATAGAAAGAATGAGTTGTTCTCCTTGCATCTTAAAAAAAAATCCATGAAATACACAGCATCAGTACCATTAGATAAATGAGTTATTATATCAAATATTGCCTTGTGAGAGAAGAGTGGGCTCCTTTACCATCTCCTCCATCAAACCATTTAATTCTTTTCTGTTTGGTGCTAATGGAAAGAAACAGAGTTTGTAGTGTTTGCAGAAGTTATAACGACGTAAAACTTGCAATTTGTGCTTACTGAGATTTTGTGTTAGTTAACAAAAACAAACCAACAAAAACATATACCAAGTAAGAAAAGCAGCTGGTTCTTAATTCAAATTAGTTTTCTTGTCTGTCCGTCTCCGTCCTGCTCTCCACCCCCCACCCCCCCCCCCGAAAAATATATAGTGGTTATAACAGTTTCACCAGTATTTTTGTATGATACTTGATTCTTGGGACTTATCCTCCCAGCATTTCAGTGAAGATGAAACATAAATCTTGATCACGCTGATTCCATAATAATTGGCATATTTTATATTTAATGTCTCAGTTTAAAAGATAACTTTTCTTCTGGAGAGAAACTTTGTTGATAAATCTTACATCTGTTGAATGAAAAAAGAATTGAAATGGCGGCAGTGGTTTTTTCTTTTTTTTTTTTTCCTTAGCGTCAGCAGTTTAGTCTTCCATCCATCTTTATCTATGGACATACATCTAGTGGAAAGACTTATGTGATGCGAACTCTTCTAAACACCTTACAGGTAAGAATTTTCACAATGGCGATTGAATTTAGAATTTATTTGTAACAGATGATCCCTCAAACTAGCTTCCACTTTCTTGAAATGGTTTGTTTCCTCAGCCATTTCTGCCTTCTCAGTTCTCCACTTACTGTTTGATGAATGTGTTGCTGTTCTCACTATGCACTTAGTATGTACGACTTCATTTAACCCTGAGATGCCATATAAATCATAATAACTTTTCTAAGAAAGTTTGAAAAAGAAAAAAAGAAGCCCAGTTTTGTTTAGCTTATTCCCTTGACTTTAACCTGAAATAGCTTCAGTGACAAGTACTCTTATGATGATTACAATTCAATCTGAGTCACTGATAGTGTACCTTTTTTGAATCTTCTTGTTATTCTCCTTTGTTTTATTTAAAAATTTAAACTAATTTATTTGTATGTGAAAAGAGTGAGCAAGCATATGAAGAACAGTGAGAAGAATTTGCAGTAGTGGAATTCTGTTCTGTTTGTTTTGTGTTGACACACATCCAAATGAAATTAATAGAGTTTATGATCTGTGTAAATGTCAGCCTAAAAGCTTAAACAATAAAGTTGTTAAAAGCATTCAAAGCAAACGTACAAGCTATACATGTTTGCTTTAAAAAAAACCCACACCTGAGTCTGAAATGGTGAAAATCACTGGCTGGATACCAGGCAGCTGCCATTCTTTCTGATATCGATAGTTATTTTTGCAGACTTGAGGTGAATGTTGTATTCATTGCAGTAAATTTGGTTGGTTGTGATCATCCTTCTTACAGAAGCAGGAAAATCTGAAACTCTGAAAAAAGAAACAGTGCAGGAGTTCTAAAATGTTGGAGCAATGTTGCATAGGAACAATTGATTTAATTCCTGAACAATTAACAGTTATTCTTTTGCTTAATGAATCGGCTATACATGGGAAAAGTGTACTGATAGCCCTTTTTAGCATTATATTTTCCAAACCTGTTTAAAAATACAAATTTTGTGCACTTTAATTTATTCTAGATCATCCAAACACGTCTTGATATGCATTGTAAGTTAGAAACCCTAATAAACAGGATGCCATTCACGGTTTCTAATGTAATAAAATCAGTTATCCAGGTGTGTTTGTGTTTACTAAGCTTGGCATTACCAGGTCTTTTGCGGTGAATTGGATCTTATTCTCCTATGCCAGCATTATTGTTGTTTTCCTCCTTGTCTTGGTTTAACCCCGGCTGGTATTTAAGAACCCACTCACCCAGGGAGGTCGGGAGGAGAATTGGAAAGGAACGTGAAACTTGAGGTTGAGATAAGAACAATGTAATAATTGAAATAAAAGAACAACAATAATAATAGTTATAAAGAAAAAGAGGGAGAAGGGTAGCGGAATGAAATCCAGAGGGAAGGGGGGAAAGGTAACTAGTGACATACAATACAACTGCTCACTACCCACTGACTAATGCCCAGCCAGTCCCCAAGCAGCTGCCCCCCCCCCCCCCCCCCCCCCCCCCAAGTTTATATACTGAGCATGACATCCCATGGTATGGAATGTCTCTTTGGCTGGTTCGGGTCAGCTGACCTGGCTGTGTCCCCTCCCAGTTTCCTGTGCCCTTCCAGCCCTCCCACCCCTGAAGTCTGAGAAACTAAGAAGTCCCCAACCACACTGTTCCCACACCAAATCCAAACCACAGCACTGCACTAGCCACCAAGAAGAAACTGAACTCTATCCCAGCTGAAACCAGGCTACTCCTGTACGAGCATCACTTTCAGAAGTGTTAGGACTGTATGTTCTTTTTCAGCTTCACCATCTAACATAAACTTCCTTTGGATTCCTGCTCTTAGAAACTGGTGTGGGAGTAGGCAGGAAGTAGGTCAAGGAGGACTGGTAAGACAGATCATGGAATATATGAAGTGGAAACTACTGAGAATTCATTACACAGTTTTGGTTTTGGAGCCTCGCATTCCTAGGGTGCTAGGACTACAAACACTCTTTCTCTCAACTGTTACGGAAGAAAACTAATACTGTCTACTAGGGGATGAGTTATATCCTTGATTAATACTGGAGTTGCTATGGGTTACTAAACTGTAGCAGGAACTTTGTTATGAATGAACTTCAGTTGCAAGGGCTGCAGGCAGAGAAAGCTACTTTTTAAACTTCATGTGAGAATCTGAACTAGGTGTGGGTTGTCATGGCTGAATGCATGTTTCTTACAAAAATAGTTATCTTGAAGAATGATGTAGAGAGGTATGGCCTTAAGTCCTTTTCAGTCCCTCTCTAGTCACTGCTGGCAGAAGACTTCCAAGCACTAGATTCTTGGCACTTTTGTGGCCCTTCTTTTTCCGTTAGCAAGTGTGTATGTTCATGCTAGTTTTATTCGTTGTTCTAATTTTTCCCAAAACGTATTTTAAAGTCCTCCTAAGGTGAAGGGTATCATTACAGAAATTTCCATCTAAACATGTAAATACCTATGTTTTTGTCATTCATGAACTTCAGGGATTTAAATCCAATGACAGGTGCTACCTTCACACCTAAACCGTACATCTCCGCTTAGATGTTCTCATAGCCCTGATACTTTTGGCTTGTCCCGAGTCCACTTAACACATATCTGCAGGACTGGGTTTTATGCAAAAATCTCCTTCATTAAAAATTTTGCAGAGGGAGAAAGGTGGAAGATGGTGGTTAATGATCCCCTTCCATGCAGTAGCCTTTGGTGCAATGCTCCTTAGGCTGTGCTGCCCACTTGCAACATACCCAAAGATGTGGCTAGACCTTGGAAATCAATAGGGTTGAAGCAGCAACTGTTTCTGTAGAACTTGCTATTGCCAAGTATAGGTGTCTCCTACATAATGTGGTGGTGTGAATCATATCTGAGGCACCCGGCTTTCCTTTTGCTGTAGAGGTGCAACACTTTGCATAGGTGTTATGGAGATATAACTCCTTTCTTTTAGTAGTGTTCAAAATAACAAAAAGCTTTTTATTACATGATGTTTGAGTGGATTGCCAGCATATACCCACACTTTCCCACATCTGCTGAATTATATGCCATATTTTGTATTTTAAGTAGTAACACTGGAATGAAGTACTTAGATTTTTTTGTTGTTGTTTTGTTATAGACACACACATTCCTGTATCAGAAGTTTAGTTTTTCAGGTAGTGCGTATGTATCCCAGTGATTAATGTTTTACAGAGGTTTTAACGTTCAGTGTGAAAAAGAGCATATGCCTTACCAGAGAGTATGAAGCTATGCAAATAATCTATTTCTTAAAGATAGAGTTGCTAGAAAATTGTTTTTTGCCTTATGTGTGTTTGAATACTGGTACTATGTTGTAGTCTATAGTGTCTTCTATTTCTAGAAAAATGATCTTAACTTTTCAATATTACTAAATTGGTACTTACAAGTACGTTTTATGGATTGCCATTAAATGTATCTCATACTCTGTTTTTTTCACATGCTCTTTGCTCTAAAAAGATTCGGTTTTCTAAAAATGTTCTGCACAAGCAGGCCAATTACACATGTCTGATACAGGAACTTACACTTTATCATTTGTATGCAGCGAATGCCAAAAATACTGGAGTAATTTTGGGCAACGTGCTTCTAGATTATTTTCCTTGTAGCGTAAGTTTGAGAAGTTCATGCTATCTAGACACCGTAGTTTGTAATGGACTATTTTACGATACTGTGATGTGTTAAAATTGTCTTAACTATTCTGTGAACTAAGTGCTGTTTGGTTTTCTTTTTACATATCGCTCACAATTTTTAAATACAGTTATAAGATATACTGTGTGTTTCAGTTTTTAAGCATAATTAGAAGATATACTGTTCTGTATGAGCATTCATCAGATTTATATTCACTTTGTGATATATAATATTTTGACTAGGTACATAAGTAATCACTCTTCGTTGCCAGTTTTTTTGGTGCTCTGTATTCTGTTGGCACGGTGTGGTTTCTTCAGTTGTCTCACCTGGAAAAGAAAACTGATTCTGGAGTATTTACACTGAAAAAGCCAAATAATGTTGTATCTTTCTTTTTATCCTATTCAGCTTCCTCATGTATTTGTGAACTGTGTGGAATACTTTTCTTCACGACTTCTTTTAGAAGAAATTCTCATCCAGTTGCAAAGCTATTCTTCTAAGATAGAACAGACTTCTCATGTGCCTTGTGATAGTTTAAATGACTTTGTACGTCTGTTTAAACAAGTTGTTGCGAGTCAAGAGCTTCAAGATCAAACATTATACATTGTAAGTAATGTAATTTTAATGTTCCATTTCTGTTAAGGTGGTGTGAGTAATTGTTATCAATAATACATATGTGAAACCTGCATTTTAGAGCACTTTTCACAAAATTTTTGTGTGGGCCTCATTCAGAATCTATTGACTGGTTTATCATTTCTGTTGCTTTACTGACTTCAGATGAGGTTCTGTAGTTTTCCTGATTTTAGAACTTTTTTCTGCAGAAAACCTGTATAGTGTAGCTAATACTGAACATAAATCAATAAATCACACTGCATATTTAAATTGAGTATGTAATAGTATTACAAAATCTTTACATATAGAGAGCCTGTATTTGTTTTATGAGTAAGTCATGCTTATCTGTTTCTTTGTGAAGATAGCTTCACAAATGAGAAAGCAAAGGTGGAAAGCAGGGCAGAAGTGAATTACAGAGTGCGCAAATTACAAGAATTGATTGGTTAGAATAGGTTCAAGTTAGAAGTTGGTATTAAGGAACTAATATGCATAATTTCCTCTGTAAAAGTGCTGTTGAGATCTTACGTCTTCAGCTACGCTTGTGGTCCTCAGAGACAAGAACTGTAGTTTTAAAATTAAGATGGAAAAAAAGGCAACGAAAAATTTGATGACATACTCAAGTGGAATAAACAGGCAGACTGCATGAAAAATAATCGGAATTTAGATCACAAATATGATTGAATCAGTGTAGTACTAGAACACTGGGGTTTGGTTTTGGTTTTACTCTGTGATAATCTTAACTATATAAAGGATTCAAAATTTGCAGACATTTGCAACAGCATTTATTATGCCAAGAGATGAGTGTAGAAACAAATTTTAGGCATACAAAAGGTCTGAAGAAAGGACATAGACTCCTCAAAACTATTTTTTCTCAGCTCTTATTTGGTTGAAAAAAATCAATTCTCTTAAAAATTTGAATGCCATAGTATTACTAATGCATTTTATATGCATTGTGGACCTTCAAAACACGTGGACTGAAACTTCAGCCCAGCAGCAGGAGTAAAGAGGTTTTAAAAGAGGTGAAATTATTTAAGAAAACCTGAAAGTGGTTCAGGATTGAAAGCTTAATGACCCTGGGTAATCACTCTGCATGTTTCTCAGAGCAATCAATGGGCACACTGCTTTGGCTTTTTTGCAGTCAAACAAGAAATTCGTAATTACACTGAACTAAATGACACTTAATTACATAACATAATTATACTTCATTCTGTTTCACAAGTTATAGTTCAGTAAGTTTTATTTCCATTCAAAAATAGTTGACTGCTGTGTTAAATAACTTCATATTATGTTTAGTGGAAACAGTGCTATCTCATAGTTTTCTCCAGCTCATAAGGTTAATAAATTTGACATACTTCTTAAAAATTGGAGGAAGAAAAAATGCACCAGTACTTATAATAGGTAAGAAGTTATACATAGATAATTCATTTTAATTTACTGTTACAAAAGTGGTATTGGCAGCCTTCAACAATTCCATAAGAACAAAATTTAGTGCGAAAATAACCTTTAGGGAATTAAAAAAAATAATTTATACAGCAAAATGTTACTTTCAGGTTAAAAATTGCATTAAAAAACTGTTCTACATCAGTAAAGAATGCTTCATGAGTTATATGAAAACTAGTATCACTCAGAAAACTAGAGAAAACAATGGTTATGGAAAGCAAACCATTAAATAGCTGGAAAGGTTCAATTGTATTACGTAAATAGTTGCTGAATCGGAAGAATTCAGTATTAAATTAGTATTTCAGTTCCGTTCTGCATGGGAACAGACAGGAATGGGGGAAAATCAATTCATGTGTATTAACCTGTGTCATCTGGATTTAGTGTAGAGTGGTTGAAATTGAGACTGATGGAAGACCAGCATGCTGGTAACATAAACTGGCAATGCTAATTTAGTTTATTTCATTTTGGTAGTAAATAATGCGATATTTCAGCCCAATTAACTGGGAGCCAATTAAGATAAATGTTTACTTACAGTGAAAGGTTTCTAAAGGTTTCTCTTAACCCAAGCATGGATACTGATTTTGTGTGATTACTTGTGAAAAATGAATTTATTCATTTTGACTGTCTGAAAAATTGGAGCAAGTATAACTTGTAGTTATTCATACGTTACAGAAGTAACAAGCTGCTGTCAATGGACAGTCCTAAAAGGTATAGTTTTTTTTAAAATGCTGAAGGGTGACAAATTATATTAAAACTAAAGAATAAGCCATGGATTTATAGGTCTGCGGGCAGACTGTTTCTGTGAACCACTTGACATACTCTGCAAGCCAGGGTCACAGTGTATTGTATCTGCTGTAAGTAGAAACTCTAGGGTTTTTTCTGTTTAGCTAAAAAGTAAGATCTACTGAGGTCAAGATCTTAAAGCTTTGTGTTGGGTAGCTACATGTCAGTGGATCCAATAAGCAGTATTTTATTAGTAAAAATATGTAGCGTCTATTTGGCTGGGACCTAAAGTGGTCTTCACTCTTGAAGTTATTTATTATATGAACCAAATGCAATTGTCAGTATAAAATCATATGTTTTATTGCTGTTTTAATAAATTCCAAGAAGTATGAACTATTAATGCAGATACTGCTCTTTCAGGGTTTTTTTCCTGCACAGTGTGATTTTGAAATACCATTTTCATAAACTGTTTCTTGGTTGTCCACATAAAATTCTTTTTCTTACTGTGGGCAGCAGAAATGATAGGTATCTTGCATTTCCTCCCCACATCAAAATATTAAAAGGATAAAAAAATACATTTTATAGGGACCTATAGATTCTCTTTCAACAGCAGTAAGTCAAAAGAAGTAATGAATTTCAGAATTTAGATTCATATTGAGAGTAGTAAATAGAACACGAAAGAAATATATTTCTATTATCTTTTTTCATTCCTGTCAAGATTTTAATTGTACTGGGAATAATGTATTTTTTTTGCCAAAGGATAAACTTGCATGTTTTCATGCTCCTATTTCTTCTCTAGGTTCCAAAATGTTAATTAAGCTTTACATATGCTACATATCTGTTACTGCTATGTGAGGTTTACGTACAGTACAATAAATCCTCTAAATTTCTAGGCTACAAACTATGGCAAGAAAAGTTTCTCTCAAAATTCAGTTGTGTGAATTCCAGATAGCTAACTTTTTGAAAATATCAGCTCTTACTTGTTTCTGAAAAATAATTTCATAGTGGGAAAAGATAGCTCTCCTGCAGTAAACATGTTTATACAGTGCTATAGTACTACACATAATTTTGAAATATTAGAAGGATTTTGAATAAAAATTGAGATTTCAATGGTGGTTAATGCTATCATGGCTTTGTCAGTGGTTTTCTTGACTGATATGTACTTAAATTTTAATTCTTAACTGCCCTAAGGCATGCGAATGTTGTTTGCCTGGGGATTGAATCTTGTTTTTAAAGGATGGCAGTGCTGCTTGGTCTTCCTGGAAGCACACCTGAAGCAATAATCTCTCCAAAGTTGCTGGTTTAAGGAGTCTTGATACTTATGTGGTTTCTGCTGTCTAAGAGCCTCTGGTGAAAAGTTTCCAACAGCTATGAATTGATTTTAAGTCCATGTAAGAGTGGAAGTTGACATTGTCTATATAATGTCATCGTTTTGTTAAAAGGTACTGGACAGAGCAGAACAGCTGAGGGAAATGGAAGCAAACATCCTGCCAGCATTTCTTCGGCTTCAAGAGTTGGTAAGTTTCTGAAAAAAAAAACCCCAGCCATGTGAGTCCTGCATATTGAAAGTAACTAAACACATGGTATCTGTCCATCTAGGCTTGCAAAATTAATTTTACCCCACCCCCCACCCCAGTAATCACCTGGCAGTGGTCAAAACTAGAAACCAAACCAGAATGTAAATGTTGGCAGGTTTTTCTTAATTCTTTTTAAGAATTCTGTTTTAATAGTATCTTGTTTTATGATATCTGATCTGTTGTAGATTCTTTTGAGGCTGGTGTCAGATATATAGCTGTCTTTTCTGTAATTTTTTTTTGTTTTTAAGAAGAATTTTTATACTCTTTAAATAAAGTTCTGTAGTAATTGGCGAAAAAAAATCTCAAGCACGCTGTAATCTGTAAGGAGAAGCTTCAACATAGCTCCTGTCAGCTTGGTGCAAATAAATAAATAAACCCCCTTTTAGAGTTTGTCAGATGTTTGTGTGGGAATCCAAGGTCTGCTTTTGAGTTGGCTGCTGATTCAGAGAGCCCAGCCACATTGAAGGAATTCAGCATTGGAATTGTGAATTTTCAATTGTGAAACATTTGTTTTCCTCAAGTTTCTCCAGTGTGAAACTTCAGAACACTATGCAGTGGTCAACTTGGGGATGGTCAGTAGACCACCAGCTATTTAATTGTTGCTGGAGCTGCACAGCTGCAGCTGTGAACATACTTTATGTTGGCAGAGAGTTTGTACACTGCTATGCCACAGTATGTTTCTGATTGGAGTAAACCATTGCATCTTTCTCTCCCTTCTGTAGTATCAAAGCTTATGCCTTGGAATAGGGAAAAATGGTGCATCCTCTGAAAAGAAATTGAGGACAAAACCAGAAGATGGTGGTACTTTGAAATATCTGAACATCTAAATAGCTGAAATGATACTTATTATCTCAAGATTTTTGTGTGGTACTCTTAATCTTCTGGTGACACTGATTTTTCTATTTGCTGAATGAAGACTTGATTCACAGCTGTGTTCTTAATGCTGGCAGCTGGTGTGTTTTCTGGCTCTTCTTGTCAGTTCTTACCATGTTCTGGATTTTGCTGCCCCAGAAGTAGAAACAACCTGGCAGAGACGGGAGGAAACCTTGGGCCTATGATTGCTGTTCAGGAACCAAAAAGGCTTAAATTCTGGACTGAGGCTTTGTAAAACTGTTGTGCAGCTGATGTTGCAAAGAAATGTTGTAGGAGCAAATCTACTACATCACTTCCTTTCCTGGAGTGAAGGGAGGCAAGAAACTTCATCAGTGTTGAAAGACTTCATGGAACTGGTGAAGAATGGATTATAGGATGCCTGATTTCCATGAAGATTATGGTGGGAAGTTTTTCATGTTGGAAGGCCTGTCAGGAGCTAAACTAAAAATACTCTAGCACTTTTATCAGCTAAAATACTAGGAAGTCTGGGAGAGGAATACAACTGAAAGAAATCTATGGAAAGATGAACTTTTGTTAGAAGAAAAAAATGTTCCATAAAACCAGGGAAAGAATAAACAGTAAAGAATATCAGTGGGTGCCACATTGGCAAGAAGTAGAAAGAGTAAACAAAAGAAGATTCTACTTGAATTTCAGGGAAGGGGAATAGCATTTTAACTTTTATTTCAAGTCATTCATATCTCATATTAAGCATTGTAATTTGATCGGGTTACTTCCTTTTATTTTCTTGAGGCACCTCGATAGTTTTGAAGTGTCTTTCTTGAAAAATTATATTTAAAAACATCTTTTGTTATGCAGGATTTTTAGTACGGTTACAAAAAACTTGCAAAAAGGAAGAATGATGCATCAGTTAGCTTCATATTAAGAAGCTGATACATTGCAGGGTTATCAAAATAAGGATATTTTTTTTTTAATGTGAAGCATGTTGTTGTCTATTGACCAAAACATCAAACTCAAGGCAAATAAATTGTCAATAAAAAATCAGTGAAAAAGAATGTATTATTATGTTGCAGCCATTGTTGGTAAGGTACACAGTTAATACTGTTTTTTTTGTTCTGGGATTTTTTTGTTTATTTTACAAATAAGCTGATCATTAAAAACAAAGTACTATATAGCTTGATTTCAGACGAAAACTGAGTGGTTTTTTGCTTTTTAACTTTTTCTTTTTGTTCTGAAAGTCTGGGTTTATTTACCAAAGTAAAATGCTGTCTTAACTGTGGGAGTAAGGCAGGAATCTGCTTGGTATTGTCTAGTACCAGAGCTCTATCACCCCACAAAGCTTACATGTCAGTGAAATGGCAAGGGATGCAGAAAAATCTCATGTAATTATGAAAATCTGCAAATGAGCTTCTTGATTAGGCCAGCTGAAGCTTTATTTCTATGCCAGTAATTTGTATTGAGCTGTAAATTTGATGATTTTTGTGGGACAGAAAACTCACAATAATAATTCTTCTCATTTTCATTCTCAATTTCTTCTCTCTGTAGACTGACAGAAATGTGACAGTTGTTCTGCTCAGTGAAATAGTATGGGAACTGTTCCGTCCAAGTATTGGATGCTTTGAGCCATTCACCTTGTATTTTCCTGATTACAGCATAGGTAAATAATTCTTTAATCTGCTTTTTGGGGAGTCAATAATACTTTGTCAAACAACATCCAAATGTTCTTTCTGTGTTTATCAGTATGCCTTTTACAGAATCCAGAATATGTAATATTCCTGGGATGTAAAAGCCTGTATTCACACAACCTCTAAAAGATTTGTCTGTTTCCACTTGCCAAAACACTTCAAAGTAACATTTGGTTCCCTTAGATTTGCTGATTCTTTTAATCAGCGTAGTTTTTTGTGGATTTTGTTTTTTTTAGTGATGATTACAGTTTGGTTTTCCACTTAACTTGTAAAATGCAGTCAGTTTATTGTTAGCTTTAGATAAGCAAAACTTATTTTTGTTTAAACAGGACACCTGCAGAAGATCTTGTCTCAGAATCATCCCCCAGAATATTCTGCGGATTTCTATGCTGCATATATCAATATTCTGCTTGGTGTCTTCTATATGGTCTGTAGGGACCTGAAAGAACTTCAGCATCTGGTGAGATGAGCTCCTTTAGATTTGTTACTTTGTTTTGGGGTACTTTTTGCTAAATGAGCTCTGAAAGTCTAGATTTATTTTTGAATAAGGACAAACAGAAAATCATGGCATCATAGAATGGTTTGGGTTGGAAGGGACCTTTAAAGGTCATCCATTCCAACACCCCTGCAATGAGCGGGGCCATCTGCAGCTAGATCAGGTTGCTCAGAGCCCCTGCCAACCTGACCTTGAATGTTTTCAGGGATGGGGCATCTACCACCTCCCTGGGCAACTTGTTCCAGTGTTTCACCACCCTCACCATAAAAGATTGCTTCCTTATCTAGTCTGAATCTACCCTCTTTAAGTATGTGTTAGCTGAAAATGCAGTTTCGCTGAAAGTCCATAAAGAAGGCTGCAATTGTTTTGGTGGCTGTAAAGGGTTTCCATTACTATGTACTTTTCCAGTCAGAGGAGACAATAGCTGCACTAACAAGATGCCAGTCTGCATGGGGTTCACCCAGCCTAGAACATCTGTTTTGGTTTTTGAGCTCAAGCTGTTCCTTTATATCAGAGAGTGACTAGGAAGACTAGGCTACCTATTTTTACCTGTTGGGATAAGAAGGTAGATGTGATTAAACCTTTTATTCCTACTAATAAATACAGCAGAATCGATTGCTGCAATTGCAGCAGTTTTTGAGGAACAACTCCATTACTTGGTTAATGATTTTTTTGTTTGCAGTTCAGTCAGAGGTAGTAATAGTTACAATTTTACTTTTTCAAGCAGTGATAAGCCTCACAGTGCTGCTTCTCTTCAAGTTATTTTTACATGTGCTTATGTGAATTTGCTCTTATTCCTGCCTTCTTGCTTGCATGGACATCTGTAATCCCTAAATAGCCTTCTGTTGTATTCATTTTCTGGACTATAGAGTGGAATGCCAGAACAGGTGCTTTCAACATTTGAAGAATGCAGGTCTCAGCATGTCCATTCTCAAGTTCTATTGTTTCCTGTGTTTATTAAATGTAACTTGCCACCAACGTTCTTTATACTTCTACTTTATGGGAAATTTAAGTTCAAATTTGAAATATTTTCCTATATTATTCAGGAATGTAAAATTTTCACTTGATTTGCCTCCTGTGGAGGGTTTTAAGGTAAACTGCTACAAGCCAGATCTGCAGCACAGTTTTACAGAAACATAGCATATTAATATGACTCAAAGGCCTAGAGAAGCGAGGAGTGACATAAATGTTTTCACTGTCTTTGTTTTGGAATTAAGAATAAAATAGTTAAGTCAAAGTTCCTGCAGTATAGTCATGCCTGAGGGAACAAAAATAAACTGAAGGTGTTTGGTAAAAGGAGTTTTAACCATATATCAATTGAAGAACAAACTAACAGAAGAAAAATAAAAGATTACTTGATGGTGACCTTTGCATAAGAAAAGCTGAACAGCAATAACAATTATTAGCTGACCAGATTATTATTTAAATAACTACTTTGTACAAGGAAATTTTACAAGTTTGAAGGGATCAGTGGTTATGACCGGTGAACAAAGCAGTGCTGGTGAGAGAATCTGAACGTCCTGCCTGCATTTCCATCAGCACCATGTAGCTAAACTTCAGCTGAACTTACCTGTTAACTATAAAGGTTTTATATTTAAATGAGATGGCTGACATCTGATGGAGGTGCAAATAGAAACTAGGGTCACAGTTCTTCTAGACATGTGCTTGAGCGATTCTGCTTAACAGAACGATTTCATTAGCTTTAGATGTAGTGTTTGTGTGTGTGTGAAATACTAACATTATGAAAAGATTTATGTAACTGGACCATAAATTATTGTGCTTGACAGGTCTCTTCTGTAGAAGGTAATGACAGACACATACAACCCTCTGCGGGCTTCTGAACAACTCCGTAGTGGCTAATAGAGACTCTAAATGTGTATTTTACTATGCATGATTATTAATGAATACATTCTGGAATGATTTTAGATTTAGATGTGGAAGTTACTGCATTGAGTTCTGTATACTAGCACAGAGATTTAATAAGGTGCAATAGGACAATAGGAGCAAGAAATGTGAGGATTGTTATTTTACAAAATTCTGTGTGATACTGATTTAACCACTGTAGAAAAAAATCTAGATGACAACATTGTCAAAATTCTCTCAATCTTACCTTAAGCAAAAGGATATAGTTTGAATATGGAATGTGTTAGCAGGGTCGGTTTATATTTGGGGGTTTTGTTTGTTTGTTTGGGTTTTTTAAAGTAATTTTGGTTTGTGTGTGTGGTCTACTTTTCCACATGCTGAACTGCTCCTGGAATGGAAAGTTTTATGTGAAAATAGAGTAAAAAAAGTTAATTAAGACATTTTTATTGCATTTATAATGTTTAATTACTATTTTTTGTAAAAAACCCGATGCAACCTCTGAGTACAGTAAACAGATTTTGCTGAGATCAAAACCAAGTAACCTGTGATAGATGACTTCTGCTTGTGTTTTAATCTACAGAAGTATTGTGATGTTTTACAGTATAACATTTGGAAGTAAGCAGCATAATTAGTAACAAAAATAATTCATTGCTTTTGCAAAGTAATGAATTATGCTGCTTGTTATATTCTGTAGCTAAATCAAATATATTTAAATTTTTAATATGTTGTACTTTTTACTTTCTGTAGGCAGTGCTCAATTTTTCTAAATACTGTGAACCAGTGGTCAGAGGAGAAGGTAAGTTTATGTCTTTAGGTTGAGCGGGTGTATGAGAGTACAGGTGCCTTCCTGTGGGTTTTGTGGAGGACTTTGCTTTGATCTTCATTGTGTTGTGACCATTTCTCTGGTCACGATGGCCATACTTATTCCAGTTGCACCCAGTAGGCAACATTTGCAGCGGAAGCAGTAGATGGCATTTGTGGGTGGTGTTTTACGGAAATGAGATGGAAATACTGTGAAAACTTGCTTCCCCCCTATAAATCTTCTTCCTTACTCAACCACCAGGACTTCTGCGAAGTAATGGGATAAGTAATTTCTCTGTCAAGGCTAAAAGGAGAAATGAAAGTGGGGGTTCTGCCACACTGTCCCAGAGTATCTCAGAATACCCACAGAGAAACAGCCTTGCATGGTAGCATGTGCTTACAAATGGATGATGATGGTGCATCATCCGAATACAGCATTTCAGAGTCAGGGTGTTAGACTTACATCTTGCCTGTGGTTATTCAGGTGTCAGAGGTAAGACTTGTAGTGTTGTGTGAGTTAAACATCTAACAGAGCTGATTCTGGCTTGATGCAGCAAATGAACGTGACACCCGCAAGCTCTGGAAAAATATTGAACCTCATTTGAAGAAGGCAATGCAGACTGTTTATCTCCGAGAAATATCCAGGTAATTTGGGGAGCGAGGGTTTGTTTTGTTGAGGTTGCTGTTTTTAACAAGCTTCCTCTCTGAATATTTGATGATAATAAAAGTATTACGTTTCGTGGCATTTTTTTTTCTTGCTAGGTAGAATCTTTTTAATTTGTATTTCTTTCTTGCCATATAATGTTAGAAATAGGGCATCTCAGGAGGAAATTTTTAAACAAAACAGTATTTGCAGCATATAAAATATTTAAGTAAATCAGTGGCAGCAAGCTGTGTTCTGTTTTCACTGATGGTCATGCAGGTATATCCATTTTCTGTCATACATGAAGCTCCCAGGCATGGGAACCCATCCTCAGAATGTACAGGCACATTTTAAAGCACACTTGTAAAGTTGATTTGGCAGATCCTCACTGTACCAAGGGTGGATGGAAGCTTCAAAATTCTTATGAGACATTACAGGTTTTGAACATAGGTGTTCCTTATCTTTATTTACTGGAGCTAGATTTGTACATTTTCTGTGCTTTCTGACCCCTTATTTTCTTGTCCAAGGGCAAAATTTTCCTTATATGGAATTGCCATTTTTGACAGCATTAAAAGCTGGTGTCCTGCTAACAGACGGAGTTTCTTGTGGGTATGGTTTTGGATTCCTTGTTTATTTCTTACGTTGCCAGACTGCTAGAAGAAAGATGGTGGTGTTCATTTTCAATGGCAATAATCACCTCTGATTTAATGTCTTCTCTGTCTTTAAGATGATTCTGATGTTATACCATGTAAATAGAGATAATTCAGTAGTGTTTTATTTCTTTACCTTTATACAAACATAGTGATTTCTTTCCTTTGAATGTCATTGAGGCCATAGAGTATTCTGGTAACAGAACTTTGGTGTGTAGCAGAAGTCTTTGCTAAATGTTTTGGAAAAGTGATCATTCCTTCAAAAAGAAAATGGATTTTACCCCGTATAAGCTAGACTTCACTGTACCATGAGGCATTATTCTGTTTGCCTCAGGTATGTATTTATACTCAGTATTGATCTTCATTACACACTCTACTCAGGATCATCCTGACTTCTTAGGTTGTGTAATTGCCTGCTCTAATTAGGGTGTAAGATAAGATTATTATATAAAATAGCTTATGAATTGTTTCCAAATAGCTGATTTCCTTCTTTACTGTTCTCTTTGATTATAAATTTGAGCTTTACTGGTTTTTTATTGGAAATTTCAGCTTTCTGCATAATAGTTCTAGGATTTACCTTTGTGTGCCAGTAAATGCTTGAGGAATTAAAATGACCTCATCAATTTTTCTGGCCACAGAACTGTAATTACTCTCAGCTTTTCTTCAAGTTGTAAGTTAAAGCAATAGAACTTTGCTATCGGCTGTTGTAATCCCTGAACTGAGATCAAAATGAAACTACTTTTTTCTACCTGTAAAATGGACATTGGATAAAAACTTTGCTTGTTGATAATTTGGTTGATAATTCATTATAATTTGAGTATTACATTAGCTCTCATTAAACTGTTTTCATGAGTTTTATGGCTTATGGCTGATAAATACTGTTCATAAACATCTTAAAAAACTCAAAACAGAAAAGCACTGGCGCTTTACAAAACCTGGGTGGTTTTTTTATCCCCTTGTGGTATACAAAATTATCTAAAATCACAACATTTTTAATATAATTTCTTAAGGGAATTTTAAGGTGAAATTTTTTGCTATTGTTTAGGAAAACACCAAACTATTTGCAGACATTTTTCACTGACAAAATGTTCCATCTGGATGTCTTGAAAGTTTTTAAGTAAAGAATGAATATTGCTTTGTTTTTTTCCATAGGCTTCAAAATTGCATTATGAAGTAATTACAGTGTTGTTCTCACTAGCATAAACAGTTACTACACAAATAAAAAATACATTCAAAACTATCAGTATTTTTTCTTTTTATCCAATTCTGCATTGTTCTTGAAACTTAGAATACTATTGCTGTTTGCTTAGTGGTGATAATAAGATGGAAAGAAGTTGTTGTTTTACAGTTAGCTTGTACTGACTTTTATACTTTAATATAACATTACTTTCTGCAGTTTTTTCAAATACATATAGTCTGCACATTATTGAAACTTATGTGCAACGTAGTAAGACTTGCACTAATTTTTAATTAGTTTCTTACTGACTGTATCCTAGCCAGTGTAATGAAATTAAAATATATATATACCAAGCAGGTAGTTTTCTCTAAAAGACTTAACAAATACTTTGTCTTTATATATTTGCATTATTTGTCTTTTAGCTCACAGTGGGAGAGCTTCCAGCGTGGCAGTGGAGAACCTGGGCAGTTGAAAGGTATTGGATACAGTAACTCTGTAATGTGAAATGTATACTTTTCCGTTTGACTTGGTGGTTATTATCTGAGAACATGTGAATAAAATTATATAGCTGAAGGTACCTGTTAGCATTCAGTTACAGTTCAGGGTAATCATGTTTTTTTGAGAAATGGTGTTCTACAAAGGACTATTTCCCCCCCTAGCATATATCCTGGTAGTAATCTTTTCTAAGGTCCTTTGTGGGTAAAAGCAGATTTCTTTAAATCAGTATTTCTTATGTAAGAATGGATGAGGACTGAGCTGACCCCTGATGGTCAGACCTCCATGTGCCAACTGTCAGAATTGTCTGAGTGGGGAGAAGGGAATATTATACCTGGTGTATTACACTGGATTAACATGTTCCTAAACAAAACAACTGTGCTGTGTCCTGATTTCTTGGCAAAGAGAAATATCAGAATTGCAAGAATCCTTTCTGTTTTTTCATTAAAGGAGTAAATGTTTGTTGATTTTATACTTTAGACAGGCTTGAAAGTTGAATCTCAATATATCTGTCAGCTGTCATTCACAATTTAGGAAGAAATACTGAAGCATTTTCCTGGTATGTCAGTCAGTCACGGTCTTTTGACCAGTTTGTAGTTTGGGAACACTTAATCCATATTATTTATCATGACAAATAATTTCTTCTTTAGATAGCAGGTAAAATTGCAATTATCTTAAGACAATTTAAGCGGCTGTGATCAAACTGTTTCCTGTATTTGCATTATGATCAGAAATTTTTTGACATTGTTGATGAAAGGAATTTCATTCAAAGTGTTCTTAGTAAACTCCCTCCTTCTGTGCCTAGATGGTCATGAAAAACTTTTGCACCTGAGAACCCAAAAAAGGGAGGCTTTATTGAAAATGCATTTTGTAATATTTTTAGGTATATGTAGAAGGAAAAATTGCCTTATTGGTAAGAAGCATTTGATAATAACATGCTTAGAAAGCAATTATAATAAATTTTACTGTAGATGTAAATAACCATATAATTCAGTGCACGATGCAATATTGCCAGGTCAAGAATGGTGTAGAAACAGATATTTCTGTATTAAAGTAAATTTATTTGGTGTTGGATTTTGTAATTAACATGCAGCACAAAGCAGTCTCTTGATTGTAAATGAAACTAAAACTGCTGTCCTTTTGTGCCCACATGAGAGGAAATTGTTACTAGCTGTCATCTAGGATGCTTCTCATCACACTGGGGGCTCTGAATCTTAACTTCTAATGTTTGATTCCTTGATCTTTATTTGCTGATGCTTGTGAATTAAGCATAAGGGTAAAGGTACTTCACAGAACAAGATACCATTGAAGTGAAAATCTGTAAGCAAAGAAGGCAGAAGAGAGACCCTTTAGTGGTCTCCATAGTTAGACAACTGATGAAGTAAGGTGGTTTGATCGTCCTACTCATATGCATTATCTGTGTGAAAGAAGCAACTACGTTTACAAAAGCAGGAGAACGTAAAGGGAAAAAATACAAAGTAAAAGTAAAAAGAGGGAAGGAAAATACTAGACTGTAGTTCTTGTGCCATTTAATGTGTGAGACTTTATATACGTGGTAGCAAGCTAGGTCAACTGGATCAATTTTAAAAGTTTGAAACCATTTTCTGTAGCAAATAAAACATTGGCTAAAAATTGTGAGATGCTGAACTATTTCTCAGAAGTGCAGCACGGCTTCTTTACCATGTCATCCCTATTCCTGGCTGAGCTGTCTGGCACAGTCTGGAGCACCCTCAAGGTTGGATCTTGGACGAAAGCTTTGCCATTATATTTGAACATATTTCTTCATCTGCCCTGTTTGCCAGAAAAAAATAATCTTAAATGAAAGTATCCTGGGATTTTTTTTTTTTTTTTTTTTAGGGAGATCACACCTTATGATTTATGAATCTTCAATGGTTCAGTTAAAATTTCTGAGATGAATTCATAAGGAGTCCAGAATGTTAGTTTTGTTTAGCTTTGTGCCATTTCTTGGCCCTTGACTGATACTATGTCTGTGATAATGGGGTTGAGAAAGTAGCCATACTCATTTAGCTACAGGAGTAGAGCAGGAGATAAGGAAGAGTGCAAGCAAGTCTAATTTGAAGTTTGTGGATGGTCAGACTGGTTTCAGTGACTCAAACTGTTTGTTTATTTTATAGGACTTTCTGCACATACACATGTGGAACTTCCTTATTACTCCAAATTTCTTCTAATAGCTGCTTACCTTGCCTCCTACAATCCTGTTAGAACAGATAAAAGGTTCTTTCTTAAGGTAATGAGATTTTTTCTTAGTGCTGCTTGTGGTATTCCTGCATACTGCATTTCCTTGTTTAAAACCCTTCAACTGTTCTGTTTCTCTGTGTGCGTCATTTGATTTGATCAGAAGTTTTTCTGTAGGTCACATGTTGTGATTGGTAACGATCACTTCGTCGTTACTAATGGCAAATAAATCCAACTTCTTCATGTCACAATGTGTAACACTGTTATATAACACAGGTATTGTTCTTTGCTTTTGTAAGTTGGTACAGCTCCCTTTGGTAAAGATTTTAGTGGAGTACTTGCAGTGTCCTTAGGTATAAGCCACACTGAAATTTCCAGAGTAAGATACAAACCATAACCGCCTTTAGCCTTTTATGAGGTAAAATGGCATAGGGCATTGTTAACTTACACAATTTTAAGCTTCTGAAACAGAAATGTAAAATGGTTGCTTTTGTAGAAGATGTGGTTCTATTAGCTGGCACATGTTGTATTGAAATGATGGTAGTGCATGTTTTGGGGTGAATATATTAATCCTCACTACCAAATAATGAGCTAAACCCTGTTTTCTCTAAGTTATTGCCATGTACAAGTTGAATTTTTTTTTCTTCTCTTTTTCTTTGGGCTATGTTGTGGTCATGCCACAAACAAATGCTATGGTGCCGTAGTTTGTAATCTGTCTCTTTCTTACCCAGGATCTTTATGCTCCTCAAGCCTGCCTCATTGTGTTGTTTTGGGGATCTTTATATGACAAAACATAGGCAGGAAGACAGCTATCGGAAAAGTGATTGGGCAATTATGCCTTCTATGCATTTTACCAATGCCAAGGTTTTCTAGATTATTACAGTGTGTTTTAATGTATGCATGTGTGTATGTATGGTATTCATGATAGAAGGTTTGAACAACTGAGAAAATGGGAGCAAGACAAATCTGTACAAGTGTGCTTGCTTCCTTCTTCCCTCTTGAAAAAAAAATTGTAGAATCATGTTTTGAAAAGTTCCTGCAGTTCCTAGTGATGATATACTAGCAAGTTTTTAGTTTAAATATGGGTTTTGTGTTTCTGTTATGATCTTACTTTGAAAGCTGTAGCTGTTTCACCCTTCTGTCTAGTCCTTTCCTGAGAAGAATGGAGGCTTACTTGTAGTAAGTGCAGATTGACAAGTTTTCTTTAAGGGCAACCTTTGTTCTTTTCACTTGGCCAAAGCAATTTCTTTGTGAGAGATTTATTTGCTGAAGAAGTGGTTTTGCCCAGATTTTTCCATATCGATCTTGGAAATCAAAGAAACGGGAAAGCTGACAACAGTCAAGTCAGTAAAGCGTGTTATCAAAAAGTGCCATATCTTTCTTGTTTGTGTTCACTGACCAGCCTTGTCAATTACATTTTTTTTTTTGTTTCTCCTTTTTTAGTATCTCTGAAGTTAATTTCCACTCTTGCACCTGAACTGTAGTAAACTTGTGCACAAAAAGCATGACCTTCTATGGTTTTTGAAGCAGGGACCATGACGGTGTTTCAATCTCTGTTATTAAGTATTTTTGCTAAAAATTGGTGAATCAGGAGACCTTACGGTTGTTGCTACATGTATCATCGGATAGCAGTTAGCCCTTCATCAGGTGCTAAGGTGAATTTCAGAAACAGCTGCATCTCAAAGCCCAACAAAGTAAATGCTTTTCGGGAGTGGGGTGGGGGGGTGGGTGTTGTTCAAGCTGAATGTTTTCATGAGTCATGTGGCCTGTGAAAATAGAATTAGTTTTGTCAGATTTATAATGAGATTCAGAGTAGACTACAGAAAAGTCTTCTGGAGTGATTTGACTAAGGAGTGCTAGACAGCAAAAGGGCTGCAAACAAAGAGATGGTCATTGAGCTGCTAATGTGCACTACTAGTACAGGTGCTAGCCTATACACTGCACTGCTGGTACAGGTGCTAGCATATACTACAGCTAAAGATAAAGTCACAGGTTGTGGCAGCCTGGAATGCTAACAGACTGATAAAGCAATGAAGCAGTAATTGACAGCGCTGCTGTTATGTGAAAATTTAAGAGCTTTGCAGTAGATGGAGAGAATAATTTGAAGCTGGTTTTGAAAGGTAGTCTTTAAAACAAAAAAGTATAGCAACCTATATAAAGTCTTCCTTTTATCATTTTAAAGAAACCAGGATTAAAAGCTAACTGAAAATTAGTCCTGAATTTCTTACGTTTCTTTGTGCTTGCGTAGAAATAGGGCACCTGCATACTTGCTTTGAAACACTTTTGATATAACTTAAATACACCATATGGACATCCCAGCATAACCTTTAAAATGCACGAATGCAGTATGTTGTGATCCATCACTAAAATGCCATATAATGTCAGGCTTGATCACTTTCCCTTCCAAAAGGTCTCTGTTACCACTGCAGCCTTCTTTTCAAAGGCATGATAAAAAGATTACTTTGCTGTCTCTAAGTATGTGTGATATGTATCATTGAATGAACTACTTTTTTTTTCTAATCTAGCACATGATGTAAAGGAAACTTAAAGCCCTGTCTAATATTAAGCTCTTCAGAAGTCAGTCAAGAAGAGGCACAGTTACTGAGATCGTCTTGACGTGGCTGAGTAGTGAGGTCCACAAACACTAAGTACAAGATTTTAAACATGATAATGAGAAGTTAATTCCTTCATTTGAGATATTTTTTTTCCCTTATTCATTGACCATGCTTGTAAGGTATACTTAGTAATAAGGTATATTTCTGAAGGCAGTGGAAAAATTCAACAGGCGAGAATTTTTTTTCAGATATTTTGAGAAATAGCACTTAACTGTTTTTAAAGAATATTATATATGTACCTCTCCACTAGTTTTATACATCATTTACATGTCATCCTTCATGGCTGTCTTTGTGTTTTTAAATTTTTTGTTTTTACACATTCATTTGTAACATCTTGTTTACTGTATTTCTGTCCTTGTCTTGCCTTCACTTTTTCAGCTGAGATCCAAACCCACTTGATACTCTGGATAGTCCTTCCTTTCTTAAGGCTACTTTAAAACTGTGCCTTTTTAAATGATGTTTCCCTGCAGCCTTTTCGCTTTGTCGTTTAGCTCCTGCACCTTGAGCTGTCTTTGTATTTCATTGATTTAGTTCCTGCTTGTCATTCTGCCAACTTGTGTACCATCCAAATTTTAAAATGGAGCAGATAAAAGGTGAAAATTCAGATGGATTTTATGCATGGATACATTTTAAAAATGAAGTGGCAATCATTTAAACTTGTCTGGAAAGAGAAATGAAACATCTGTCTTTTTCATTAGATGATTGAGGATAGGAGTAGGATGGTGGCATGAAGTCATATTAAAAACAAATTTTTACTGCCTCTTTTCATCAGTCCCTGATCAGATCAGAAAAAAAAAGTCACACATGTCACCAAAAAAATATTCTTGTGTTGTTTTTTGGCTTGGCACCGCTTGCAACACAATGAAGCAAGAAGTAAGGCAAGTATAATTTTAAGGCTTCTAGTAAGAAGGATTGCTAGTAATACTGGAGGTGTAGTAAAGAAGCAGACCCAGACTAGTGTACTACCATATGTAACGTGTCTGTCCTTTGTTCACGGTTTTGATTCTCTTTGCTATAGAAGCGGCATAAAATAACTGACATATAATATTTTCTCATCTGTTGTTTACAGCATCATGGGAAAATCAGGAAGACCAACTTTATGAAGAAACAGGAAAAGGTATGTATTTTACCTTTCTAAGCTGAGCTTGGCAACAAATATTTTTTCTGCTGTACTGCTGGATGTATACTTTATTTTACCTCACTGTTTACTTTAGATACAACAGAATTGCATAAATAACAATTATTATTGTATTTGTTTCGTATGTTACAAATTTCTGTATGATACACACATTTTTATTTCACTGAAAGGTAAATGTAGCATGAATTTGCTTCCTAAAGCTATATTTTTGTGTATAACAAAAAGTGCTTAAAAAAGGTAGTTGAAGGACACAATATAGGGAAGAGCCAGATATTGGAATTTCTGTCAAAGATATTAGAGTAATAGGTGGTTAGTAGCTTTGAAAGTCGAGTCACTTTAATTCCCAGTGATGCAGTGAGGTATAACACCTTAAGTTTGTGTGTTGAGGCTTGGAAACTTTGCACTTCAGTCTGTTGTTAAGGATTCCGTCAGACTATTAACTGACCTTTTCATGATTATAAATAGCTAAACTTAATTGATTTCAGTGGAGCTATACCAGTTTTTACTGACAGAGGCTTGATATGCTAGGAAAAATAAATACCTGTATGTATATTTATAACTAAAGTAAAAAGACAATTCAAATTTTAACATTGGTAACTTGACTTATTTTTAAACAAATCTATAAATAATGAGCAGTGCAGACAGCACTGAATTCCTACTGAAATAATAGTTATATCCTTTTCTTCTCTAAACTACAGGCAGTATAAATAATATGAGAAAAAATTTAATATGATATGTTGCCTAATAATCCTTGGCTTCTGATCCTGCCTATAGCCTTTTCCCTAATTTTTCTCCTGCCCTTGCAAGAAGAGAGTCCTTGGCTGTCCAAAGACTTTTTCCAAGTTCTCTTATTTCTGTAGGAGCACAGTTTTTGCATGTGAAAGTGTAAGTGAGCATACTTTTAGTTCAGCAGTATGAAGTGTTTCACTTTTAGGTAGATATTTATGTGAATTTAAGAATTTTGAAGTCTCTGAATGCATGTGCCCTGTACATGTAGACCTCATGTGTTTTGTCCCTGGCACATGAACTCACAAGAACTTCCAGAGCATTTAATGATTTTCAGGACTGCTATGTTCTTGAAATAGCTCCACATCTTAATTAGTTGATAAATATTTTTCAGGAGAAGGAATAATTATTTTATGTTACACCAAAATCATCTTCTTTCTTTGCATCCTCTGCAGGAAAGGTGTTTTTTTATTTTTTGTTGGCAATAGATTTCCAACTTGGATGATGAGATGGGAACAGCTAGGAACATAAAAGGAATGGGAAAATAGAGATTTGATGAAGAAATTCTGAGGTCACGATCACCTTAACTGTACTGTAGAGCTTGTTCTCTTGTGTCATTGTTTATGTTAAATGGGCTTGTATCTGAGATTGCTACTTGGTGTTCAGAAGTGCCCACATTAACGATAAATTGGTTTTCATTTTATTATTGTTCCTGCAGCAAACTAAATGCTACTGACTAGGTACAAAACCAGAACAGATGGAGATACTAAGGAAAGAACTGTAAATGAGGGTAACTCAAATGTAATGTAAACAAAATTAATGGTCAAAAAGATGAGTAAGATTTCAGTTACTTCTTTGATTAGATTAATTCTAGTTTTGTAGGCTTTATATTACCCTGCAACCTAAGCACTGAACTATTATACTGAAAGTGTGATTGTACTTATGTGAGCTAAAGAAGCTTGGTTTATTGTTCAGCTGTAATAACTTGCATGATCAGGAAGAACTTATAAGAATGCAAATGAAGAGAATTACAGCTTTGTAATCCTGGTAAATATAGTTAACAGAAAATATCTCTTGAATTGACAGTGTCACAAAACTTTGATTGTGTGACATAAACTGGAGTGTGTCTTAGGGATTAATGAATAGGAAAGGAACTTTGTGGCACTTCAAGTAACTTTGCTTCTAGTTACAGTGCACCAATTCTCTGCTTATGGTGTCACTTCAGGGGTAAGGACCCTTTTTGCTATAAGTATTGATGCCAGAAACTGAAAGTGCTTGTAGGTTTGTAGCAGAGTCTGGTTTTGACAGTTTTTGAGGCAGGGTAGCTGTGATAGTAGGGAACAGGACTCAGTGCCTGGGAGGATCTTCCAGACCTATCTATGTTCCTTTTCCTATACTGTAACCTTTATAAATATTGGTACAGATACACAATCACCCAGATGTAAACTTTGTATATTTTGGTACTATGATTCTATAGTGAGGGAAACTGAAATACAGGGGTAAAGGATTACTCTTCTGGTTTCAGCTGGGATGGAGTTAATTTTCTTCTCAGTAGCTGGTGCAGTGCTGTGTTTTGAGTTTGGTGTGAAAATAATGTTGATAACATCTTTTTAGTTGTTGCTAGGTAATGTTTATATTAAGTCAAGGACTTCAGTTTCTCAGGCCTTGCCAGCAAGCAGACTGAAGAGGCACAATCAACTGGGAGGGGACACAGCCAGGTCAGCTAACCTAAACTAGGCAAAGGGCTATTCCATACCATAGAGATGCTGGGTGTATCCACTAGGAGGGTAGGCCAGGGCTAGCTGGTGGCTGCTTAGGGACTGGCTGGGCATCGGTCACCAGGTGGTGAGCAATTGTGCTGGGCGTCACTTGTTTGCTTTTTTTTCCCCTTCCCTTTGGATTTTATTCCTCTCCCCTTCTCGCTCCTTTACATTATTATTATATTAGATCTTATTTATTTTGTATCAATTATTAAATTGCTCTTATCTCAATCCACAAGTTGTACATTTTTCTTGATTTTCCTCCCCATCCCGTTGCAGAGTGGTGGTGTGTGGCATGAGTGAGTGGCTGTGTGGTACTTAGTTTCTGGCTGGGGTTAAACTGTGACAATTACATTATGTAGTGTTATAAATAAAGGCTGATTTGCTTCAGTTGGTGTGTCAGTATACCTTCCCTCAGAGAAGCTTGTCTAAAGACCAATTTACAGATCAGATTCACGTAACTCCAAGTGGGTACCTGCATCTAAGCTAGTATCTTTTTATAGCAGAGCTAGTCAATGCAGTCATTGGAGTGTAGGGTGTGATTAGTCTCATACTAAAGTAGGTTATACGTTCAGTTAGATGAATTGCACCATAAATTGTATTGATTAGACTTTTTACTGGCTATAATGGGAACGTAGAAAACTAGTTTGGCTGTACATACCTACTTGGCAGGAAGCTAACGTTAGATGAAATAAACCCTTAAAAGTTTAGATACAGCCAGGCTAAAAATCTTTTGATTCTTAACTCTGTTCAGTCCAGAGGCTGTGGGTTTTTTATTAGAAAAATAAATCTTGTGAATGAGGGAAAATACTGTCCTTATTCTATTAGTTGCTTTGTTGCTGATAACAGCACAATTTGTTGGGTTTCTTTGCATGGTTGCCCTGGAACAGTGTTTTTCCAGTTTAGTGACAAGCGAGAGATCTTCCTGGTGAAGCTACTTTTGCAGGAGTATGATTTTTCAGATGTCAGCCTGTCAGAAGATCAAATGTGTTGGTGTGATTATTTTTTTTAATTGGAAAAAAGTTTGTCTAGTATATCTGCTTCAACTTCAGTCTAGGTTTTGTTTTGTATCAGAATTCCTAGCTTACAACTTAAGATGCTTTATTTGTATGGCAACCAGGGAAGTTCAGAAATGCTTTGAGCTAAAAAAGTGAGAAGTGTAGTTTTGTCTTTTCAGCGTGTGCTAAAAAGGTTGAAAATTCAGCCAACTGATGCTAAGGACTTTCTCCCTTCTGTGCAGGTAATTTAGTTTGTGTTAAGCTTTTACCTTTTAAAGAAAGCTTTTGGTTCTCATTCTTGTTTGTGAAATTCTGGAATGCCTATACATGGTTTGCAGTTGTGGGACGATGAAAGACTTAGGCCAGTTGAACAGTGGGAACATGAAACTCTTGACACAGTACAGGAAAAGCACAAGCACAGATAGTGGCAACTGGGGAAAAGTCTTTTTTGAACCATTAGGCAAGCGTATTGCCAAGGGGGAAAGATGATAGAGGGTGGTAGAGGACAGACAGAATTAATTAGATGGCTACAAAACTTTTTGAAGACAGTTTCTAAATGTGAAAGTTGTCTTTGTTTTTAACTGAGCTGAGGGATCCCTTGGATTTTATAAATACTGTTCTATACAGTATTATGCCTTAGCTCCTTGCAGAAGACTTGTAAAATTGTTATTCTATACTATGTTCTGTTTGGAGGACTTTCTAAACCATTCCTGTTCTTCCAGGAATTTATTTCTCTCAAAGAAATAAAAATGAAGTGCTTCTTCAAGAAATTATACTTTCTTGGAATTAACTCTTCTGGCTTTTCCAAACGATAGCATTTCTCTCAAATAATTTGAAAGTTCAAACCAGTATTCTGTCTAAGCAGAGAGCTGGTAATATTAAGAGCAAGAAACCTGTGAAGCAACTTTATGCTAAACACAGCTTCAGAAAGCAAACATGCTAAGTATGCTTGCTAGCTGCTTGGAGTGCGCAGTTTTTAATTACTGTGTGTTTGACTTCCCTGTTGATAATAAAGAGTATGTTTCACATAACTGGCATGTTTAGAAGCAGAAGGGCAGGGAATTGTACAGTTCATAACTTACACCATACCTGCATTCTAACTGAGAGTGCTGTGCTGAAGTTTTGACTACGTTTCCATTATTTTTCACATTTATTTCTTTGTTAGCCAAGAGGTAGCTTTGGGGACACTTCCTAGATTTGAAAATCTAGAATATGTATTGGAAATACCTTTTTGTTTTGCTGAAGAAATGAGTGGTTGTGTTTTATTGATGACTAACAGCACAGAGTTGCTGGTGGGTTATTTGAGAGATGTTCTTTCCCAGAAGCATTTTGAAACAAAGTTTATTTTGAAATTTCTCTTTAATCTTGGCTGCTGTGCTAGTAAGAATAAATCAATGTACACTGCAAAAAAGGAAACTGGATGTCAAAGTAGAGAGAATGAAATACAACCTTAAAAGGAAACAAGTATTTTCCTTGTCAGAACTTTTGACAGTCTGGGTCATAAATAAATCTCTGTAGTCCTAACAATGCTTCCTGAGTTGTAATACTGCCCAGCTCTGCCTTATGAAATGTTCTCCTTTTTGTAAAATTGGTTATTTTAAAAGTATTTAACAACGAAAAATCAGGAACTCCTATTTCTGTTCATTCAACTGAATTTGGTGTTACTACATGCAATAACCTGAAATGCCCAAGATGTCCATCAGTGTCAGCTGAGGTGTGAAGATGAAGAGGGTGGTGTAAAAGAAGGATAAGGGACAGAATAGCTTTGTAAATGCAAAGTGGGGTAAATATGCTGTGTTCTGATAACGTTTGTCTGTAGCTGGTAGGTAGCTCTTAATACAGCAGCTCTTACCAGCAAAGGAGCTGACCTTGTGCTCAGCCAGCTGAACTCTCTATTTTAGCCAGCTGAACTTGTGGGAGGCAGATTCATGCTGGGCCTTCACACTCAACGCTCTTTGGGCTGCATCTTGAATACACAGTCCAGTGTTGCCCCCTTCCAGTACAAGGCACACATCAATAAACTGGAACAAGTTCATCAGAGAGGTATCAAAATGGTCAGAGGCTGGAGCACTTGCCCTGCGAGGAGAGGCAGAGGGAATTAACAGTTGTTCAAGTTGGAGAAGGGAGGCCCAAAAGTAGCCTGTCCTGTATATGCAGAGATCATAAAGACTATATGATACAATGGTGGATAGTGAGAAACAATGAGTGTAATTATACTGGATATAAGGAAAACCTTTTTCCTTCTGAGGACAGCCAGGCAGTGACATGGGTTCTCTAGCAGAATCACCTAGAGCAGGTTGCTCAGGACCATGTCTAGCTGGGTTTTGAATATTTGTAATGATGGAGACTCCACAACCTTGTCTTGGGCAGTAAGTTGTAGTGCCCTCAGGTAAAAAAGCTTTTTTTCCTGTGTTTAGATACAATTTCCTGCATTACAGCTGGTGCCCATTGCCAAATTATTCTATTCGTGTTCTAGACCATAAGGCTGTTTTTTCAGAGTAGTTTAGTATGACGTTTAAGATAAGAAACTCTTGTTATGACTTTGCATTTCTGTGAGAGGAAGAGAAAAGGTTTTGGCTAAAGTGATTCAAAGAAAGTGGGTACATTGATACTTTAGCAGAATCTTCTCTTTTTATGTTTTTTTCAAATGCAAATTCCAGTAAAATCTTCAGTCTTCAGTAACCAAAACGGTTGATGGTTTTATAGATTCATAAAAAGTATAGTTCTGTTGTGGGCAGTTCTGTGTAGGTGATAGTGTATTATAGACAGACTGTAGATAATTATTCTAAACCTTTAAAATTTTTCACTAGCTGGAAATTCTGTGTGCTTTTAAGAAGCCTAACTTGTCTTGCTGTTGAGAAACTGAAGAAAACTGTGTATCTTGAGAATGCCATAAAATATAGTCTGTCTTCTTTAATCTTTAGAATGGGCAAAGTAACTAAATATGACAAGTAAATTTATAAACGTAGTGACAGGAAAGTTGGCATCAGATCCTCTGTTATAGCTCAAAAATGTTCTGATTTCTTGTGCAGTTTGAACTCTTGCCATGTTAAATAGAGGTCTATGTCTGTATCTTTATCTTGATCAATAAGCATGTATTCAGTGTTCTCCATAATATGTAAGTAGGCTGTATGAAAGACTACTGTGAATTATAGTGCCTCCCCAGAGGCTAAAAAGATGTGAGAATAACCCCCGGTGGTGCCCCACGGAAGATCTATTGGATTGACAAGTCTTGTTTCTGTTGCAGACCAGCAATCACCTCCTTGGGCCAAAGCCATTTCCCCTGGACAGATTGTTAGCAATATTGTACAGTATTGTGGACAACAGAGTTCCTCCAACTGCAAATATATTTTCCCAGGTGGGTGTGTGCTTACTTTCTTTATTTCCTTTTTACTGCCTGGAATTTTTGAAAAGGTTTTACATTGGTTTTTGTGAGTCGTCATTCTAATTAAATGTAATGAGAAAACAACCACAACAGTAATTGGAATTGAAGGCTCAGAGTAGTATTTATCTGCATTACTAACTATGAATTCAAGACTTCATCTGTGTAATGGTCTGAAACCTTCTAATAGCAAACTTTCTTCTGATCCCAGGCTGTGATCTGCGCTGATTAGGTCCTTGGCTTCTCATTGAAGCCTGTTAGCCTGCTTGCGTTTCAAGTGAAGTATATAAATGTTCACTGTCCTATGGCCAAACTTAGTTCCTTTGTAACATGTTACAACAATGTAGTGGTGAAGAAAGAGCAGAGGGAAGAATAAGGTGCTATTTGCGGGCGAAAGGTGTGTGTGACGCGTGTATCTGTAGGGATAATGTTTTCCATGGACCAGCTTTTAAGAGCCTTACAGAGGAGAGCGGGTATCCTGTTTCGCTAGATGGCAGCATAACTATAGAGTTGAGTGGAATTAAGTAAATCTGGAGTTTTCTCTAGTGCTCTGAGTTTGTCAAGTGTAAATACCTATTCTGTATAAGTAAAGATGGCTTTCTGTTGTCAATGTGATTCTTAGATCTTTCATCTCCACCTCAGAAGATCTCAGTTTCTGTCCTGCTTTCCAGTTGTGCTTAACTTGCAGAAATGTTTTCTACCTTTCCTTGTTAGGTCTCAAATTTAACCAAGGATTATTTGAATCTGATGTCTGTGTCCGTGTAAAGTTAGGAAACATATGCTCAAGATACTTAATTTTGCTACGGCTTTAATCATTACTGTTCAGTGTTCACACAAATGTTTGTCAAAATTAGTTTCCCAACTTTGTATAATAACTAACCATAAATATACATACTGTAAAATCAGGCAATAGAGAAGCTAGAGGATTGTAGTACTGGTTTATTCAGTGCTATGTGAATATCTTAATAGTGATGGGGACCAAGGTGCTTTACAGATGCTGTAGGGAACTCACACCTTCACATGATGTTTTCTCTCAAGCTCCTTTAAAGGTTATTATATGATCTGGGGCATGAGAAATTATTAGACAACAACCTCCAAAATCTGTTAATACAAGCATTTACTTTTTTTGTAATTAGATGAGTGATTTTTCAGTCTACAGTCTGTACCCCTTGGGAGGTCAATGGATTAGCTCTCAGAGGTGTTCAGGAAGTGGCTGAAAAAATCAGGTTTAGATGTTTATGCATCCTCTGCTTGTTTCTTGCCTATCTTGTCATCTGGCACCTCAGTAATTCACTGTGCTTTCAGAAGGAACCCTAACTCTGTTAGTATTTCAAAGCTATGTGAAATTTCCTATGGGTGAGTGCCATATGAAGGGACACCAGAGACTGTTGAAGCAGGCGGTTTCTGACAGACTGGATGATGGCTGCAGGCTTGTAGCTACATGTAGCAACTTTGGAGTACAAAGAATACAGGGACCTTAGTGTTCATTAAAATGCATACATTTGGCTGGCTATATTTATTCACTTTTTGGGGGGCCAGTGTCAGATGTAGCACGAGGTAATTGCTTTTTTAGGGCATTGTGTTGGTTCTTTAATTCATGGTACTGTGAAGTCTGTTGATCAGGTCTGTTCGTCAAGGTATCGCTCACGCCTCTTTCCTTACAGGACACTGGTTCTGTGTTTTGTTCTGGTTTGTGCATTTTTTGATTTAAGACATGAAGTGTTGAAGCTGAAACTCAGGGTACTGAGGCAAAAGGCGATTGTCTTGTTTAATGATGTTAGTTTATCAATGATTGATCTAGGTTTAATTCAGTAAGGAATGGAGTCATGTTGAGCCTTAAGGAAATTCAGAAGAAAGTAAGATACAATTCATGTTCAGATTGGTTTCACTTGTGCTGTAAACCTACTGATGGTTCACCATGTGGGTACTTCTTGTTTCAAGCCTTTCTCTCTCTCTCATCAATGCCTTTCTGTCTCTCTCTCCCTGCCCCTGGCTCTGGCTCTGTGGTGCACTCGTGTGCACTCTGCTTTTCTTTCTTTCTTCAAGTGTTAGAAGACTCTTGTCACTATGATCTTTAAACTACATGTCATTTTTGAGATGGAAAGAGGGCAACCTTTAAGGCATAAAATGAAAGAACAGGCAAGAAGCAAAACAATGGATTGTCCAACTGCAACTATGAAATTTACAGTTTTGCCTGAATTTTGACAATCTCCAGGAGCAAATTTCAGCGCAATTTACTCAAGTAATGTGAAAAGGAATGATTATGACAAAACTGGGAGCACTACATAGTAAAACTTTGTGTGTAGGATTCACTGTATAGTCTCTTTGGCTATCAAAACTATCTTGGTATACTTAAGTTGTGAATATCTTGTATAACAGAGTTTTACAGTGTATTCTCAAAATGTCTATGTCTGCGTATTTGACATGCACTCCAGGTGAGAGAACAAATGTCATTATTTCAATGCACAGTTAAGTAGAACTGAAGACATAGTTTGTACATGGAGTGTCGTTCCTCCTGACACTAAATTGCAGAATGAAACAATTCAAGTTTTTCACTCTTAATTTATAGTGTACACTAGATGGCAGTGTTATCAAAGAATAGCTGTATGCAGATTAAGCTATAAAGATATATATATTTAAAAGAAAGATGTAAAAAGATTGTATTAAACCTTAACCAGGTTAGGAGGGGCAAAGAAATCGAAACTAAATCTGTTTATACAGAAATAAAATGTCATAAATTATTTTAAAGTATTTTTAATTATGAAAACGATTTTTGCATTCAATTTAATTAAAAAATCTTGAAGTGTTTAATGTAAACTAACATAAAATACAACAGAATTTGAAGTAGACTTCGTAAGTAGTTTAATCTAGGCGTAATATGTAATTGCAATTTTTTCTTCTTGAATAGTTTAAAACAATTTATATTCCACTGATTTTTGCCACTAGTTATTCTGTAAATGTATTTTTTTGAATCGGGTAAATATGTAGGAGCTGGGTTATCCTTAGCAGTATTGATGACATTTACGTATTACTGTTAGATACCACAAGCTTTTATTTTCTTGTTTGTGTGTACAGCATGGAAATCATTCTTGAATTGTGCAGAAGTTTAACATGTTCTAAATCAAATATTTGGCTTCTTAACTAATTCAACATTAATTTTATGTGCTCTTTAATTTGTAAACTGAACGGCTGTACATGAACCAAATACTTATTAATTCTCCCCATGTACTGTCAGAAAATAGCATGCCTTGGCTTTAAAGTTGATCAACAATCTCAGTCAAGATTCAAGAAGGACCAGCAGCTGCTTTAAGATCTGTCATGCTGCTGATTTTGTGATATTTCTTATTGCTTCTTGTTTCTGTGCATAATTTCTATTCACATGAAAATTCTGGTTATTAGCTTTTCAAAAGCAGATTTTTTTATGCTAATAAGCAGCAAAATTTCAATTTTCTGTTTAATGCTAGGGTTTATTGAAAATGTTTCAATTTTACTAAATAGAATTTCAACTTAAAATTTGAATCTTTATCTAACTTTTGCCTTTTAATGTTAATTAGTCCTTAAAATGGTCTCATAGGTTTTTTTAAACAAAAAGTTAACATGTTCCTTTCAGAAGCATGATCTTTGTGATTGATAAGAGACTAAGTTTTTCGTGCTCTGACTTCTTGGTGTAATTGGGTTATATGAGAAAGAATTGGGCTCATTCACTTTGTTTT
The DNA here is from genome assembly GCF_023634155.1 of Falco peregrinus. Classification (NCBI taxonomy): domain Eukaryota; kingdom Metazoa; phylum Chordata; class Aves; order Falconiformes; family Falconidae; genus Falco; species Falco peregrinus. The sequence continues at coordinate 17,329,570 of NC_073726.1, forward strand.
TCCTTGTTAAGTAGTACAGGGCAGTGGCATCGGGATTAAAAAAACAAATGTAAATTTCCACTTCTGCAAATGAAAATTTTTTCAGTTATCCCCTTAAAGTTGCAATTTCTCTTGGTTTTGCGTGATTTTTTTAAAATAAAATTGTCATACACCTAGTGAGAATTGTTTGAGAGGAAGTTAAAGTAAGATTTTTTTTTTTTTTATTTTGTTTTAGACTACTGATTTCAGTACATATGTAGATATAGGTCTGTATTCACTTGGGAAATTTTCAGTGCTTTTTTTCGTGCAGAACATTCACTGTTTTTCTTAGTGGTTCTAATTTGTCATGATGCTGTTTTTTAACACGTTGTGTGTTACTGTAACATATCACTGAATTTGTTTGTTTGAATTTATTTGCTTGGTTTTTAAACCAGGAGATAACAGAGGTTAAAACACTATGGATTTCTGCAGCCCTTTCGGAGCACGAGATCTTTAAACGTTTTTCTTCAGATGCACTTTTGTGTAATAATTTAACAGGTTGGAGATGATATTGCCACCACTACTGGGCAGTTACGTTCTGTGCATGGGGCAGAACTCGTGCAGTCGATGGCCTGGTTAATACATGGCTAGGCTGAGCATGTGGCTGAAGTATTTTTAAAAGATAAAACTATTTTTAATGGTGAAAAAATGCAAATGTACTTTCACACAATGCTAAAGAGTGCAGCTCTGGGGTATGCAGTCTGCATCCTACCACAGCAGATAAATCATAGGCTCTCCTTACCTAGGCACAGCAGTTGATGTCTTTTCAGGCTTAGGGAGCAGCCAGGAGTATGATTTGTGTGTACACATGGACCCACTGTGCAGAATATGAAATGTGCATTGTGCCCAAGTGCAAATAGTACAGAATGGAGGGATACAAAGAAACTTTATAATGCCTATCTCAAGTGCATTTGGGAAAGGTTCTGAGATTTTACTAGTTCTGATTTGTAGAAGAGTAGTATTTCATTTCAGGTTTCCCACATTTAGAAATACAACATTATTCTTTTTATAAAAATGTGCCTTAGTATAGGACATGAGTGAATTTATGCATGAAATACCATGCAAGAATTATCAGCACCAATTTAAATTAAGTCAGCTCATTTTACATTGAAGGGGACAAGGGCTGTTAATTTCATATCACAACCAGTGAGCAAGCAGATGTTGTTACAGTTAGGGTTTACAAGCCAAAATTAACCAATACTTTTTCCTTTACCAAAATGTTGTTTTCAATTACTTCTTCAAATCATTTCAGTTCTCCTAACCGTTTTTCATTTTTAGATGTTTTAACTTGCTTCTGCTTTCTTGTGAAATACGCTTTTCATAAAAAGGCTTGACTTAGATATACTTGTAGTTTTGAGTTATGGTATTATATATTTTAGGTAAAATGGAATCAAACCCTTTGTCTTGCATGCTATTGGTATTTTATTCCAGTTAATATATCCCTGAATGTTTGGAAAGACATCTGTGCGGAGAGGCGTGATAACTCCTCAGAATACACTAATAGCTGAAAGTTACCGAGTAGGTAACTGATCAGTAACTTCAATTCTGGTTGCATTTTCACTCTAATGCATTAGACTGTTAGGTCAAAGTTTGGTGTCTACATTCAGAATCGGGTTTGGTTTTACTGTTACTCACGTTCAGTGAATATATTTGGATAGCTGTATAGATATTCTTTTCTGATTATAGTGCATTTGGAAACAGAGAATTCTACAGAGGTTGTATGGTGACACATCAGGTATCTTACACATCATAGTCTACATCTGGTTTATTAGATATTTCTTATCTGTTTGATAGGATCTAAGAAAAGCACCAGAATTTCCCTACAAGTACTACAAATTCCTAAAACTAATGTGGTTATAAATGTGAAAGAATTTGGAATGAAGGTTAGCAATTTAGAATTTTTCCAGTCTGGCAAAATGATAAACAGCGTTGCAAACTGTTGGCTACAGAGCAAAAGCTTTTTATCTGAAGTTAGAAAAAGCCTGAAGATACAAGATTTAGCATAGTGTGTTAAGTGCCAATATGATATGGTTCTGTTAGAAATACACAAAACCACTGATGTATAGCATGCTTCCAGCTGGAGAGAGCCAGAGGAATGTTATTTACTTTAATTAAAGGGGAGGGGGGGGCGGCTTTTGGGGCAGGTTTGGTTTTTTTCTTGCTTTCTTGTCTGCATTACATGGATGGGTGAAGGAATAGCTAGTATTATATATGTAAACTGGAACAGTATGTGGCAATTTACCTGCAAGATTTCTATGTCCCTGTTATGTTAGAAGCATAGTTTATATCTTGCTTTTAGAGATGAGAATTTGGTATTTAAACTACCTTTTTTTTTTTCTTTTTGTAAATTGCCAGCTATGGTAAAATTCTGATTAAGAGATTGGAAAGATGTCTGGTTGGGTTTGCTTTTATTATGGTGTAGCCTTTCTGGATACCAGATATCTACACCACGATTGTAGTGCTGTGGTAGTGCATTATGTTAGATCCCCTTGATGCAGCAACTTTGAAAGTCAGCTATGAGAGTTAACTTCGTCAACAGGTTTTTTACAAATGGAAAATGCTGTAATTGCTTCTACAAGCTCAGATTGTGTTAGTGTTTGAAAATGCTAGGTTTTCCATTCTACACTTGACAACTCTTGGCAGAATGAGAGTTACTCATTTTTGCTAGATCAGCTGTTCCTGTATTGTGTTCCAGCTTTCCTTGTTGTTGCAGGGACTGCTCATAGGAACTTTTTATATCTGGCCAGACTAGAGTGTTTAACATTAATAGAATAATCTCTATTGAAAAGTGAGCAGGTAGGTGAGCTTCCAGAGGAAAAGATCTTGTTAAAAATGTGTCTTATGCTCTGCTGTTCCCTAAGAGGCCTTATTAGAAAACAGAATGAAGATGAGTGGGAGACTTTTATGTTAGAGTGTGTGAAAAATACAGAGTAGGCTCTTGTACTGGTTATATGTCTGTAAGTAAGTTGGTTTTGTCATTAGGCTTTTTGAAAACAAGCAATATGCTGGAAAAATGAAAGTTCCTGCTGATTCTGCTTCTTCTCTGAAACCACTTTCCTTTGCTTCCCTTTTACTGTGAAAGTTCTTAAGCGTTGTGCTTGTCTTTTTTCTGGATAACCAGGTAGTGTCACTGCTAAAATTTTGCCTGAAATAATTCAGAATTTTGTAGCAAATATTAGTTGTGTAAGTGTGTGGGTCACCTTCTTGGTAGAATACATTTCTGTCCTTTTCTCAGATGAGTTTAGCATTCAGAACTTCATTATGGAAGTTTATGTTGTGGTGAGATTTCCTGTTTTCTTGTTGAAAGATTTACTTCGAGAAAAAAAAATGGAACTAGGTGTTAAAAGGTCATCTTTTCTCTTTTTTTTTTTCTTCTTTTTTTTTTCTTCATGAGAAGTATTAAGATTTATGGTATACCTCTCTATCTAGTCTGTCAGAAGACCTTTGCTTCATAGCCTTCCAGTGACAGGAATGATTGAATATAAACTGTAGGCTCTGGGGTTATCTCATTCTCATTACTGGTCCAAATAAACTTCCCCTTTTCTTTCAGTGTGAGTGGAGATATGTAGACACATCTTGCCAGCACAGAATATTTGTTAGTCTTATATAAATGTTGTATGTAACATATTATTTTATATATCTATATAGATACATAGTTTGTATATGCAGGTTTACTGTACAAACAGGTTTGTAATGCAGCCTTTTGATCCTGTGGCTTCATGGTTGCCCATACCTAAAAGATTTTTTTAAATTGTTAGAACAGCTTTCTTAGTGGTTGGCAAATTTGTAGCTGCAGGTTTTTGATAAGATTGTATTATTATTTTTGTATTTGATCCTAATGGCTATATGCTTTTATAGGTGTGTTACACATCAGATGCTTTATTTGCTGGATCTGTCTATTGATTAGAAAGTGCAGTAATGTATTGATCAGTACTCTGTTGATTTTCAGTAGGTTTGGAAAGATGATAAGAGGTAATAAATAACTCTTATTTTCTCATTTTCTGTTATTGGTCACTGGACTAATCTGGCAGAAATTCATGAGCTGAAATGGGAACTTAATGTGATGCACAGCATGGTGACATAGTTAGCACTTTAGCACTGACTATGGCAGCTTGAGAGCGCCTGCTGTTAAACACAAGGAAAGGAGAAAACATTACTTTTAACCAAATAGCTGACTGTGGTTTTTTTTAAGTCTCAGCATGGCTGTGAATAAAAATAAAAGTATTTTTAGTTCAAGTAGTACTTTCTAATTAAAATTGTGAAAATACTAATATGCTTGATTTCTTCTAGTTTTAGTTGATACAGAAAAGATCTTTTAGGAAAACTAATTATGTTTGAGCTATGTTATATTGTTTGACCTAGTTTGATGATGTTTTCACTTTTTGGAGTATACTGTTAATACAGCTTTACAATCTCTGGGGAGGCTTTCTTAATCAAATTCTGTTCTATTCTATTAGAGTTCGTTCTTTTCAGTAATTTAAGGTAGAAAACTTACCTTATTTCTGTGAAGAGCTTCTGTGAAGTGCCCGGCTTGGCACTTAATCTGTGTCTTAAAAGCACTAAATGTATTTATGAAGACAAATTGTTGTGAATTATTGAAAACCAGTTTTATGGAAGAAATTTTGGTTATGAAAGGGAAAGGCTATTGAGAGAGAGGGAATAAACTCAATCTCATCTGAAGTCCTTATCAGGAAGATAAAGGGAATCCCTAAATTTGTTGTCATTTTTATGTAGAAAAAACAACTTATTTCAAAACTGTAATTCTATTTAATCTTTTTTCATTTTAGTAGCATCTCCCTGAGAATTTGTAGAGTCACATAAACCAGGAAGTAGGTATACAATAAGGTTTTCTAAAACAGATTTACAATAAATTTATACTTCACAATTATAATAAAATAAAAAAAATGTGATTTTGGGTTAAGGTATGCAAGTTTGCTACGGTAATGATGAAGTTTTGTATGCTCTGTGAATCTGGTAATAACTTTCACAAACAATTCTTAGGGCCCTGTGAACTTAATGTTATGTATTCCTTTGTGCCCTTCACATGTCTTAGATTGCATGCTATGTAACATAGGGAATGTGTTGCATCAACCAACAGTTTCTTTAACTTCTGTTCTCTCAGCACGTTATTTGTAAACAATATTTGAAGCTTCAAATTTTAACTTATCTATGAAATGTGTTAGTGTATAAAATAAGTAAATATGGATACATGAAAGATGAAAGGGAGTTTTCCCCCCTTCCAAACTGTCTTTTCCATCCTTTTTCTTTAAATTCCTATTTAGAAATTGGTTTCATGTAGTTAATGGAAGTAACATAATTTAATAGTCCAGGAAAAAATTCACACTGTGTTTACATCAAGCAGTTGCAGCTGAAGCTTGTTAGTGATTGCCTTCCAGATTTAAAAAAAAAATAATTCTTCACTGTGGTACACGAACTGCTATTGTTTGGAGACAAATAATCGGCTCATCCCCTCTTTAGGGAAGAACAAAGAATATAATAGTACATCTGCTTCATCTGTTAAGATAGCAAAGATTAATTAAGCAAGTGCTGCACAACCTCTCTTGATAACATATATATCTAAAACCAGCCTGTATATTACAAATTCTGTAATCACTTTGCTTTAACCATTTAGTGTATGCACATAATCTATTCCAGAATCACTGGCTATTCATAGAAATAAGTTAGGACACAATACTGAAATAAGGTAAATTAGAGAATTGGGGTAGAGTTCATGGGTTTTCCTGCAAATCTCTTGATTTAAGATGATATGACTGGAAAGATGATACAAGACTACAAAGAACCTGTTGAGTCCTCAGGTGACATCATTAACACTTCATAAATTTTATGTGTCTTTTTCTGAAAAATAACTTTGCTGATTTCTCTGACAGTTTGGATCACAGTCTGTTTGGGGGAATGAACCAACTCTTTATTGAACATTTGTATAGAACCTGGTTCAGTGAAGTACAGTTTCAGAACTAGAACTACTCATTGTGGTCAAATAGTTACATTGAGTGTCCCCATTTTTTCGCTTCCCTGGTGGGTAGAACTAACATCTAATTCCATGTTTAAGACTACTCAAGACCGATTTTACCTGCTTTTCTTTTTTCTGCCATTGTCTTTTAGCCTAAATAGCTTTACTTGCTCCTTGGTGTTTGCTTCAGCAGAGTTGTAAGCATGCAGATATCCTCTCAATATCTTAATTTTGCAGGCCTTCACTTGCTAAGTATGTCTTTTACTTCCTGGCACATACAGCAATGAATGTAACCGCAACTTCAGTAATAGAATGAAAGATGGTCAGAATTACTGGTTGAAGAGTTGACTGTAATTTTATATTCTTTTTAGTCATATGTTCCCTGCCCTCCTCTCCCTGCCTAAGATGCTTTTACATCTCCCTACCTAGATTACGTTCTCTTTAGGTACTTACACCATACCTGTCACTTCAATACAGATGATTTTGCTGTATCGCATGTGAAATAAATTTTTAGCATTGTATCTGTACTAGGGACCCCTTCCAGGTTTTGATGAGGTTGGAAAGCACGAGGCTGTGTACATGTACAATGTTAGAGCACAAGGTAGCAAAATGGTACATTAAAGAATATGTTGGATCACTTTGGTGAATACTTGTAGTTTCTGCCCTGCCAGCTGCAGTCAGTTCTAGCTACTGACTTTCCATTTGAAATCTCTCCTCCCCCAAAGACTCTGCTGTTTTCTGTGTTCATTGCATAGGGGGTAGTGGGGCTTGCCACAGTATCTTGGACAAAAGAAGCAGCTGCATTACAGTTAATTTGAAAGCGAGGATTTCAAAATATGAAGCTTGTTGACAAAAGAATGCCTCTTGATAGATGGGTAGTTAATTGATGTAGTCTCTCAATCTATGGAAAAGAAAACTGGAAGATATTTGGGGGAGCAATGTGGAAAACTAATAGCAGGACATGAGTAAATCTCACAAAAAGTTTACATTCATAGTAAACATTGTACTTAGTGCTTATTTAAAATATGGAGGGTGATAGAATAAGCTGAAACAAATCCTACAGTACCTCAGACTTGGAAAAGCTTGATCCAGAAAAGTATGTTTTTAGAAAAAGTCCTGTGATTTGGCTAATCAACAGGTGAATCTGCCATGAAATTGATGATGATTATTTTAAAGGTTGAAAATGGTGCTGAATATCTGAAGGTGTATTGGGTACTGCACAAAGGTTTCTGTCCTTACCACCTTACCATTTAATTTCTCACATGAGGTGAAGGAGGGTGGACAACAGAAGAAATAGTGTGATTATTTAGGATGAGATTGGTTCTAGCTATATATGTGTCTGCACAGTAAAAGTGTATCTCAGGGATTCACTTAGTGTGCTTTTCTAGTTAATGGAGAGAAATAGGCATGCAGAGATCATTCAATGCACCCTGATATAGACATGAGCATCTAAAACTACTCCATTCATGAAAAGTTTTAAAATCTGTACTAGGTTACAGTGAACCATGTCCTGATGTACTGATTTTGTGTCATCAACTAGAAATGGAGTCAGCACAGCCTCAGATGCAAATGTTTACATTGTAGCTATCTAAAGCTATTCTATCCTGAAGGACTAAAAGATGTTTTCTCAGTAATTTTTCTTCATACTGACCAAAAGTTGTTTTCTCAGTGATTATGCTGAATTGCTTGTAAAACAAACGGAAAAGCTCAGCATCTAATATCCTTTCTGGGATGTTGCATTCCATGTCAGAACACTTGCAGAATAGGGGAAATAATTGATTTGTTCACCTTCCCACTTACTCCTCCTGTGGATTATATTGGCCAGTTATGCTGAATTGTATACTTGGGAAGAGCATGCCCAGGGTTGCATTGCATGGCTTGCAAGCTGGTGTTGGCCTTCCCGTCCCTTTTTGCTGGACTCATTTTGACTTATTCCTGAAAGCAAGTGCTGAAACCCTGTCTTTTCAGTAACAAGGTTTTCCTTGAAATAAGTAGAAGCTTATTTTGCAGAATTCTGTAATGATGATCTGTCATCCTTGAAAGTGGAATGTGAACTGTATGTGTTTGAACTGTATTTCTATAACAGCAGCTACAGGACAGCTCAGTGTCATGTGGAAAACACTGAGACTGATCTTTTCCCATGTGAGAAAACAAAATACATCAAGAAAGGTAGGATATTCTGCCTTTCTTGTTTGAAATAGGAAGAGACAAAGTGTAACCTCTGCAAGTGGAATTCATAGATTAAGTACAAAAAAATCAAAGGCTACTCAGTTACTTACGTTTCAGGAAGTGTTTTAGAGGTAAAATTGAAAAATACAACTTAAATTATCCAGAGTGGATTTTTGGGCACAGCATAACTGAAATTAAAATTGAAATATTTGAAGACGGATCTAGTTTGGACGAGCAGATGCTGATCCGTATGTGTTTCATTAACATGTGACAGGACAGCTTTAACTTCATTCAGATCAACATCCATTACCCAGCTGTTACCCGTGTAGAGGAAGGTCTTTAAAAAACCCCAACATGATGACAACAAAAATCCCAGTACCAAAAGTTCTGTATTTTTATCTTCAAGTTACTGTTTTGTCTTCCAACTAACATTTATTTCTGAATATGGTTATAATTTTATATATGTTGCCATTTCTAACAGGATATGTTCTTAGGTCTCCATAGCAATTTGCATAGAACATTGAGAGGTGTCTTTCAGTTTGTATGTCTTTACGTACTTTTTTTTCTTCCTGGCCTGCTTACCTTCCAGAAAGGTTTCTTGAAATAAAAGGAAGAGTGGGAAATTTATCATCCTTTATGAATGTATTAAAACATTCCAGTATGAGGAGTAGAATATAGAGACAGAACATCTGTGTCGTCTGAAATGGTCTGAATTCGGACTTTGGTTAGTAGTGAGCTTAAAAAAAATAGGAGCAGTTGTAGCTGAAGTATTTATTAAAAGGCATAGATAAAGACTATGAAGACCCAAGCTGATCTGCTTTAATAATTGAAGAGTGCTGGATATGTTGTAGACCATCTGTGACCTACATAAAACGAACGAGAGGGCATTCCATGTTCTAGATATCTAGGCAAGAAATAAGAATGTCAAAAGATGAACTAACAAATCATATACATAAAAAATAAAATAATTGCTATAGTTGATCAGGGGTAAACAGATTGACTTAAGAGATTACCACACAGACATGAGAAGAAAACTGAAGATTGTTGTTACAAAATTATCTTTTCCAGCCTTTTTTTATTTATTACAAGCATATGGCCCAGGAAGACTTCTTGCAACAGATATTTTCTAGCCTGGAGTGGCCTCTAATGGATGTGTAACGCTGATGGTGTAGAGAAAAGCTTTTTAAGAATTTGTGTGACTGTAGCACTTGTGAAAGATGCTAGACTGACAGTCTAGAAAACTGGGAAACTGAAGTAATCTGTTTTGATTCACTGAACAGGTATCGCAGGGGCACATCAATGGCATCATCTCTCTGTATGACTTATTAATTGTATCCTGAAAAATCTATCTTTTGTTTTCACCTGACTGCCTATTAGTTAATAGTGACAGGGGATTGCCATTTAACTTCATCCTGGATACTTAGCTCTTACAAATGAACTTCTGACATAGCTAAGCTTTTTGTTTAAATTATCAATTTGTATCATAAAATGCAATAGGCTACCAGTAGAAGTAGTGAATGGGGAAGGATGCATAACTGGGAAAATGTGGTGACTGACTGACTGGAGCTGTTGTATGGGTAGGCTGATCTGCTGGTCAACACATGGTTAGCCTGCCTTTTTCCTTCCCTCCTAGACAAAGCAAAAAGCATTGGGACCTTGCTGGTTTTAATGTTGTAGTAGGCATTTCACAGGACTAGCCTGTGGAGTGCTATTTGACCATTTAATTTAGCATGTTTTTCGTGCAACCATGAGCAGAACTAGACCACTTGGTAACTGGGAGAAGTAAAGAGGGTATAGGTGGAGAATTAGCATGGCAGTATCTCTGTAGCAGAAAAGAATTTACTTCTATCACTGCTATGATCAAATTAACACCTGCTCAAACCAATCTCTTATTCTCATCTCCCATACCGAAAATACCCAGATTTTAATTCTATTCCACATCTGGAATTCACTTCAGTGAGCCCAACTGCCATCCGATGGGAGCAAAGCCATCTCAGTCTGGCTCAGGTGAGGCTTTTGTAACTTTATATTGTGCTCAGACACTGGGGATAGCTTGGTGTGTTGGAGTGGTCAGGAAGGAAGGTAGCAAACATGATAGGAATCATCAATATTATAGGAGATAAAAAATTATGTTTGAATTCTTGATTTAATTTTCTTGTTAGTGAAAGTGTCAATGCATTTGCTAAAAAAGAAAAATACAAAGAAAAAGCATGAATTATCTGTACTCTGAAAAGCAAAGGTGTGTCAAACTGATTGCGCAAAGGTGATGCTGTTTAAACCCTGGAAAAACAGAATCAAACATAAAAACGAGTAATGTAAACAATTTGAATTTATTAGGCACTTATGTTTTTCATATTTTTAGTAAGATAAAATGTTGGTCAGTAGTGCAGGTGGTAATATTTTTTTCTGGGGTTGTTTGACATGAACAGAGGAGGAATTTTAGCCAGATATTTTATTAGAAAAAACCCAAACCCAAAACCAAAAAAACCAAACCTCAAAAACCTACACACATCATTGAAAAGTCAGGATGAAGTGGTAAATTCAAGCTAGCATACATAAGTGGAAATGACCTGAAATAAAGCTGTTCAGAGAAAGGAAAATTATTGAAAGTAGTAACACTTAAAAGAAGATGGAGGCTTGAAGAGTGGAAAAAATTAAAGGCTAGAAGGGAATGACTTGTGAAGAAAGATTAAAGGAAATGAACATGCGTAATTATTACTTATAGCTATCTGTGTGCTTGGTGATGTTCAGATGAAGAGAGATGATCCCTACATTAATGTGGCTAAATAGCTACCAGGGGATGATGAAAATGTCTGAAAGTATTTATAGGCTTCAAATGCTAAGAAAGGATTCATTTGGAGGAGTCCAAAGAGGTCTAAGTAGGAGTAATGAACTAAGATGAGGGGAATCTTCACTTTGAATACCATAGAAAAAACCTTCCTATTGGGGATGTTAAAGTGTGTAATAGTCTCCCCTGAAGTTTTAGTGGAATGCCTAACTGCTTGAGCTATTGCAAATTATAGTGGACAAAGGATTCAGACATAAACTGGAGGAAAGAATTTTGCATTGGAGGGAGGAGAGTGAAGATAGATACTAGATCTCTTCCATCTCTAATTTCTATGATCTCACATGGTATAAATTGACAAAATAAGGCTCATGGTACACTAGTGAAACATAATTTATGTAAATTTCCTTTAGAACAGGCATTAACCTTGATCCTTACTTGAGTTCTGCATTAAGCCTTGTCTTTGATACAGTCATCATCATTAAAACTGAATATTTCATGATTTAACTCCCTCTGCCTCATGAGTGGAACAATACTCTTATCTGTATTACCTATAAAAGTGCTATCCATGTAAAGTATCTATTGCATCAGATGATAATCTTGCTTAAGGTCACATTCATATGAATAAAAGTACTGAAACACAGGGGTTTAATTTGTTTAAAAATAATTAACTCTTATTTTACAACCAAATGTTAAAACAGTAGTTGAGCAACTTTTCTTGCATGTTGAATTAGCAAATGTTGTACTAATAAATACCATATTCTTCTGGAAAAAGAAATAAACTTGCATGAATGAGGAAAAAAGTAAGTATTGGCAGATGTGATGTGTGTCATGTAACTGTCAATCACTGTCATCTTCATAATACTTTTAATTGAATCTGCTTAGGTAGTAAGAGAAAAGCTGCTCATTTTGATGTTCAATCCTAATACCTTTTGAATAGGAAGAGGCAGGAATTGGAAACCAGGGACATAGAAGTTGGCCCATGTATTCTTCATCTTCTGTGGTTTTTGCTTTTGTTTTTTAATTTTTTGTTGTTTTGTAGCAATGTTAGAACAAACAAACAAGCACTGTTCTGGAGAAATACTGGATCTAGCCCTATGCTCCAGACACATGATCATGCGGGTACATGGAAGACTCATCCTTAATATAGGGGTACTCTGTAGTTGAAGTCACTGATGCAGTACCGGCATCTTCAGGTTGCCCACTGTTTGTAAATGGAGACATTTAAAAAATGACACTTTCCAGCTTCTAAAAAGATGTGCAAGTACTTGTCTTAGTTATTTTGTAGTACTTGAACATTTTCTTTAATTGTATCTTTACATTGTTTAGTATGTAATCATAGTTGAGTATGTTATATGAAATGACACAGATATTGACCTCATCAACTCTAAAACTGATTGATAGGCCAGGAAACTTTGATTGCTCTAGGAATCTAGAGTAAGAGTTCAAGGAAAAGGATGTGATATTAAGTGACAATACTTAATAAATACATTAAAAATATAATCAACTAGTCTTGAACTGTAGAAGGCAAGCAAACATTTGAGTATCTGTCTGGAAAGCCATTTAATTTATGTTGAAATAGGCTATCATCTTCCAAAATTCCTTAATTCTTTGTTGAATTTAAGGTGACAGACAATGCAGCTGCAATAAATCCTGGTGTCTGGACTGCCTCTTTACTGAGTAGCTGACTTTAGTGATAATTTCATTTGTGTCACTGGAATCTTTGGTTATGTCAAGTATTTGGATGACCCAATGTAAGTCACCAGTGTTTTTTCTTCCCTATGTGTTTAACCTCTTGATTAAATAAGATTTGCCAGTTGCTTTCATCAGTATGTTAGATACTTTTTTTTTTTCATTGTCTCAGCTTTTTCTTTGTCCGATCTTAAATACGGAGTTGCAGCTGTGGTAAGCCGGACATCCATAAACATATATACTGCTATCTTTCCATTCTGAGCACAAGGAATGTAGCAGTGGGTATTTATTGTGAATAATAGTCATATAATTGAAATGGTAAAATGTGTATTTTGGGGCACAGCTGCCTTCCTGTCAGTCTGTTACATTATTGGATTCTCGTCTTACAGACAACCTGGGGAGAAAATTTGGAAAATTGAATAAATTTATTTGTTAGAGGAAAAAAACAGACAGTGAATAGTTGTTAATACCATATTGTATCTTTAGTCCTGCCGCTAGTTCTTTTTAGGAGAATTTTAACACCTGATCACACTGAAGAAAATGAAACTCTCATAGCACCGTTTCCAAGCTCTGTGCCTGCATCATCTGTGACATTCTCAAATACAGCATTTAACAGTTAAGAACTTGAGAATTACTGGTGCTGTGTGTGTCCCTAGCACCAGAGGATGTAGCGTGGCTGGTTCCAGGGTACCCTAAGGGTTAAATGCAGTTAAGCCTTTCCCCAGCTTTCTGGGAACCTGGCAGTGGCTTTCTTTCAGTTGCTTTGTGATGGGAGGAACAATACCTGAATTCAGCCTTGGGTTGTGTTGGAGAGGGGGAAGGATTCAGGTTATAGTGTCAGAGGCAGCAGTTGCACTCAGGCAGTACTAGCAAGTGCTTCACCCTGTGGCTGAAAAAAGTGGAATGTTAACAAGGCAAGTCTCAGATAAGACCATGTGTATGTAGGGTTTTGTTGTTTTTTAATCCATTTCTCTCTGCTTGTGGCTTTCTTTTTAGTTAAATTAATCATGCTGTTTTGAATGGGCTGCATTCTGCCACTGGGAACTGTAACTCGGGCTCTGGCTGGTGATGAGCCAGCCTAAAAGCAGGGAGACACGTTTTTTTGTGTGTGTGGTTTGCACTCAAGCGGAAGTGCGAGAGTCTTGTCACTTGAAGAAAATAAGCATTTAGAGACTAAAAGCTAAGCCCTGAACCTAGATAACGATGACTATTCTCTGAAAAATCTAACAGTGAGGTATCATTTCATTAGTCAACTGAATGGAAATTACATTGCTGAATTAATAATTAACAGTTTATTTGTGAAGCAGACATTAATAGCCACTGACTGCATTTCATCCTGGATTTCTTCAACAAGCTACTACTAGTAAAGACCACCAGGAAGGTTTGGTCAGAGGAGACTGCATGCGAATCTCATACTTGTTTCAGTTTTCTGGTTTTTCTTCTTTCTTTTAAGGAAGGATTTGGTTTATATCTTTTTTTTTAAAAAAAAAAATTAAACAAAAAAGGCCAAAACTCCTGCACCACAACAAAAAAGAACCCCAAACCACCATTACAAAACAAACTTGAAATAGGATAAATATGTCAGTATTTAGTTACTGAGTTCTTGTACATTCCTCCACATTCAAACATTGTTTTGTTTGGAGACAGAAGTACTGTCTAAGTTGTTGAGGATAAATCTGATAAGGCTATCTCACCCAAGTATTTAGTATGTTTGAATGTGATGATCTTTAGTATGTGCCTTATAGTCACAGTATCTGCTTTTCAGAGTGCTACTTCATTTCTTATCTTCTCGCATGGTTACCTAAGGAAACACTTGATCGCCTATCTGTGAGTTCTTTCACCCTGTTTATATCCATCACACCCATTTTAAGCTTATCTAGTTCTGGCTGAAAATGACAGGCACAAATTTCAAAGACACTCAGTCTTACACATCTAATGGAAATTGGTGTCTGTGTTCATACCCTCTGTTCAGGAGATTCTTCAGCACATGTGCAGGTTGGGTTTTTTTTTTTGTTTGACTTGGTGCTGGCAATTTAGCAAGGGCCTAACCAAGACCCAGGCACCAGGGTGTGGAGCATCTTGTGCTGAAAAGGAGGGGAGGAGGAGGAGCAGAAGGTGTGTGGGGTGTAAAGGAATGTAATGAGCAACTGGAAGGAGTTGCCTCTCTAGTCAACACTGGTGAGTACCACAGCTGGAGTATAGCGTCCAGTTCGGGGCTCTGCAGTACAAGAGAGACATGGATATACTGGAGAGAGTCCACTGAAGGGCCACAGAGGTGATGGACTGGAGCATCTGTGAGGAAAGGCTGAGAGAGATAGGACTGTTCAGCCTGGAGAGGAGAAGGCTCAGGGGGATCTGATCAGTGTATATGAGTACCTGAAGGGAATGTGCAACAAAGACAGAGCCAGGCTCTTTCCAGTGGTGCCTGGTGACAGATCCAGAGGCAACAGGCACACACTGAAACACAGGAGGTGCCATCTGAACATTAGGAAGCACTTTTTTACTGTGAGGGTGACCGAGCACTGGTACAGGTTGCCCAAAGTGGTGGTAGAGTCTCCATCCTTGGAGATACTCAAAAGTTGTGTGGACATGGTCCTGGGCAGCCTGGTCTAGGTGGCCCTGGTTGAGCAGGGGGCTGGACCAGCTGACCTCCAGAGATCCCTGCCAACTTCAGCCATCTGTGATTCTGAATTGTGAGTGGGATAGAAGTAACTGAGATTGTAAGAGACACGGGCAGAGGGGTGTTTCAGATTTTTGCATTGGGAAAGACCTATTGATGAAAGTCTTCCTCGCAAAACTAGTTCTTATTTAAGTAGTTAAGTATTAAACATTTTATCACTTATGTATAATCATGTTAAGCATTTTTAATATACTGAAGTTCTGTACCCCAGATCTTACAGCTTTTGTACAAAACAAAAGTCGAAGAAGCAGAGCTTCTGGCCAGAGGGACTAGTATTTCAGATACTGTCCCAATCGATGATAGGTATTTTTTGTAACATGCTGATGGTTTTATGAACTTGCTTTAAGTCAGATTATAAGGCTTTCAGAATATAGCAGTCCAGAAAAATATTGCTTTATAGTTATATAGCAATGTTTTTACTTCTAATGGTGTTAGGTTTTTTTGAAGTAACAGATTTTGTCATCCCTTTCAGGCAAAAATTGTGGTTATTGTTCCTGCCTTTACGGTTATGGTGCTTGAATGGTCATGATTAATTTGAAATATAGCAGGCTTTGTATAAAACTTTTCAAGTAGCATGTGGGCTAAGCCTTCCTGTGAGCAACCAACCAAGCCATGCATACACAGCAAAAATAAACTGCAGCATGACGGCTTTTGTTAGGTGAATTTGTTCTAATCGTTCAGTTGCTTGTTAAATACTTCATATGCCCGGCTAGTTCCCAAATGGTCACTTACTTTCTTTTCTTTTTTTTTAAAAAAAAAAAAAAAAAAAAAAAAATAGGCTCCGCTGCCTCTGTGTGAATTATGCTTGAACTGGGAAGAAAAGTATCCATACAACAGGTGCTGTTAAATGGAAAACTTAAATTATTGTAAAATGAGACATTATTTATATCTTTTCTACAGTTAAAATGCTCTTGGGATTTAACTGTTCAACTGCTGTATAGGAAACACATCTCTAGTGGTTTTGCTTTTATGCTTATTGAAATGGAAAGCAGCTAGTTGATATTTATGAAGTGAAATCCTGGTATTGGTTGTTGATGACTTTGGGGGAAGACAGAAGGCAGCTAAGAGTAGCCTTTTTTTATATGGAATCATAAGTTTTACCAGTTCAACTACTGGAATTATATTCCCATTTTCTCTAAAACCTTCATAGGGAGGTATTGAATACATTTAGTAGTATAGACGTATGTGTGTATTTCTGAAGGACACATCATTACAGTCTATAATTCAAAAAGAATTCTTTATCAAGATGAGCTGTATTTGGATGATTTGGAGAGTTCCAGCTCTATGAAGACAGCTTGCTGAAATAAGGTTTTGCACAGCCTGCATTGTATGTTCATGAATGTGTGCACATGTAAATTATTCCTAGTAACTGAGGAAATCTACCAAGAAATAGCCAAAACTAGCTGCATTCTTTGTTGCTGAAGCTGGATAAGAATAGTTTTGTCTCTACTCCTTAAGTTGTTTGGGATTGTAAATAAACCCAAAAAAGTGTGGAAGGTCTGTGGCAAATAGAGATGTTTTTAAACAACAGTTCCAAGTCACTTCTTTAAGGTGACCTTTTAAAAACAAGAATTTAATGTATCCCAAACATTATTTTGGCTATCCTCTGTGAATACAAGATTAAATTTGCTCTTTAACGTTTTATATCGGACAGGCAGATCCACTCCAAATGAAGTAAAAAAGATAAAAATGACTTTAAGAATAATTTATCCATCTAATATGTACATGTGATTAGTTTTATCTCATGGACTGCAGGATAATACTGTTAGTTTTTGTAAAGCAGAGTTTTGTGGAAATCATTGACTGCTTTACTAGGAATGTGATTTTCTTGACAGAGTCACATAAATGTTTGTTGATATCTGTAACTATCTATATGCTATTTTATTTCTCTTTGAGAAGAGTGAGTTTTGTATAATACATATTCACTACTTGAAAAACCTCCCCCACTGCTTCCAAAATGTCAAAGCTGAGCACAGGGATTTAGCCATACAACTTCTATTGAGATTAATTGGATTTGTATGGCTAAATCCATGCAGTTCTTCTGAAAATATTGCAGCCCCTTGTATATAAAATAAAAAAAAAAATGTTCACAAACATAATATCACAAAGAATATTTGGACAGAACAGTAAAATCAGGTTTAATTTATGTTTGGAGATGAATAACTCCTGGTTTACTATAAATGTAAGGGTTCCTGTTTAAGTATACTGAGTGAATACTAAGCATGTGCTGTGCTTGCCTTAGGGCTTCATTTTTTTTAAATGTGTGAAGCATTTACATAGGAGTCTTCTGTACTTAACTCAGGAGGGGGAAGAGTATTTCTGATTCATTAATCCTTTTTTCTTTTTGTAAGTAACTGGGTCCTTCACATCATGCACTCAAGAGGTGTAAAATATACAAAGAAGTGGGAGGGACAAGCAAAATGATGCCTGGCTTGCTATAAGGTATAAATTCAAAATCTATCTCTCTTTGCAAGAAGAAAAATAGCAAGGGGAAAAAGGGCAGCACTAAATTTACTGCATGTGCTTGCATGATATGCAGGTTTGGGATAATTATTTTCTCTCTTGTTCAATAAAGTGAGTTGTTACCATGGTAGCGTTCATATTGCACAATTTCTCTGTTATAAAATAAATTGAGAACAGTTTTAGAGACAGAAAAGTCTTTATATAAATGGTTGTTCTAGTTTTGTGGGGGTTTTTTTGGTTGTGTGTTTTGGGGTTTTGTTTTTTTGGTTGGTGGTTGTTTTCTTTTTTGTGATGCAAATTTGATCTTAGAAATGCAGTGTCAGAGATTAGGGTCTTAAAATTATTTTTGAGGTGATGAAGTCTTGGTACACTTTCCAGATAAAATTAGTTAAGTTTTAACAATGTGTAGTGCTTTTGTAAGACAAGATGTGCAAGGACAGAGAGAGCTTTGGGAAATTAGTTTTGAACACTGGTTAAGTTGGAGGAGATCTGCACTGCTACTTTCAAGAATGTTACTTCATAGAACCATGGAATGGTTTGGGTTGGAAGGGACCTTAATGACCATCTAGTTCCAACCCCCCAGCCATGGGCAGGGACACCTGCCACTGGACCAGGTTACTCTGAGCCCCATCCAACCTGGCCTGGAACACTTCCAGGGCTGGGGCAGCCACAGCTTCTCTGGGCAACCTGTGCCAGTGCCTCACCACTCTCACATTGAAGAATTTCTTCCTTGTATCTAATGTAAATTTACCTTCTTTCAATTTAAAGCCATTCCCCCTAGTCCTATCACTGCATGCCCTTGTGAGAAGTCCCTCTGCAGCTTTCTTGTAGGCCCCCCTTTAGGTACTGGAAGGCTGATATAAGCAGCTTGGAGCTGTAAGGTCTCCCTGGAGCTTTCTTTTCTCCAGGCTGAATAACCCCAACTCAGCTTGTCTCCACAGGAGAGGTTCTCCAGCCCTCTGATGATCTTTGTGGCCCTCCTCTGGACTCGGTCCAACAGGTCCATGTCCTTCTTGGGGGGCCCACAGCTGGATGCAGTACTGCAGGTGGGGTCTCACAAGGGCAGAGCAGAGCGACAGAATCACCTCCCTTGACCTGCTGGCCATGCTTCTTTTGATGTACCCCAGGATTCAGTTATCTTTCTGGGCTGCAAGTACACGTTCATTGGGTCATGTTGAGCTTTTTGCACCACCAAGTCCTTCTCCTTGGGGCTGATCATAATCCATTCTCCACCCAGCCTGTATTTGTGCCTGGGATTGCCCCAGCCCAGGTGCAGGGCTTTGCACGTGGCCTTGTTGAACTTCATGAGGTTTGCATGCACCCATCTCTGAAGGCTGTCAAGGTCCCTCTGGATGGCATCCCTTCCCTCCACTGTGTTGACTGCACCACACAGCTTGGTATCATTGGCAAACTTGCTGAGGTTGTACTCGATCCCACTGTCCATCTCATCGACCAACAGTGGTCCCAATACCAACCCCTGAAGAACACCGCTTGTCACTGGTCTTCTCTTGGACATTGAGCCATTGATTGCAGCTCTTTGAGTGCAACCATCCAGCCAGTTGGTTATCCACCAAGCAGTCCATCCATCAAATACCATGTCTCTGCAATTTAGAGACAAGGATGTCATGCAGAAAATCATATGCTTTGCACAAGTTCAGGTACAAAATTGAATGTGGCCGTTAAGTACAGGCTGCCAGGCACCTTAGAGGTCTAGTCTGGATGTCTAATCCAACAACTCCTGGCAGTAACTACCTTACATGTGTTCTGGTTTTAATGTGTTGTCTCATACAAGATATGTTGACAACTCCTTGAAAAGCAGGTGAGTCTTCAGTGGCAGAGGGGAAGACCCCCAGGGTAAGTGTTGTCAACCAGAGCATACCCTAGATGACATTTTGGTCTCTGCTGCTTGAGCTTCTCTTGTTGAGGAATAGCAGACTGATAACAATACTTCCTGATCAGTCAGTTATTTGGTAGAGCTTTTTTTAACATTTATTGACTGCAGTGCAGATTCTGCTATGGACTTTTTAAAGTATACTTGGGCTATACTTTTGTTTCTGCTTACCAAAAAGTTTCCAGAAGATAGCCGTGGGAGCTACTTATCTGTTATGTAAAGTTGATGTGAAAGGCCTCCAAGGAGATGAAAAAGTGTTCAGGATATAGTAGAGTTGATTGGAATGACAAGCAGCTTTTCATCAGACCCTACTAGTGTCTTTGCGAACTCGTATCTGTTTCCCCTCTGTTTCTTCAGTTGGTTTTTCTCCTGTGTTTTCTCACTACAGCAGGCAATATCCCTGTTAGTTGGAGGGTGACTGTCTTTCATCCATGAGATCAAAAGAATTTGTTGATTGCTTGATTCTTTCCTGCTTTTTTGCACCTTTCCATTCATTTCTTGTATGGATTTTTCAGAGTTTGGTGATCAATATAGTACTTCTGGGGGGATTAAACCTTTTTATGGTGATTTTATTTTAACATTCCAAAATAATTCAGATTTATAATGACTCAATGTTACAGAAAAGTCTTGACACAATGATTATGGAAAAAATACAGTGACTATCACAACAATCAACTGCAAAAACAAGCTAATTAGTCATGGAAACCTGAGAAATTGTTTCTTGGTTGCATTGTATTCCACCGAAACTAAAATAGCATGCCTTGTGTAGGTTCTTTAATGTTTTTAATCCATTTCTGAATTATGTGGAAATTGCCTTGTACAGCACATTACTATTTTAGACTCTGCTTCTCCATAAATGATCTGTGGTTATGTAGGAGCGATATAGTGTTTACCAGCTACACAAATTTTAAAACAATATATATAGCAAGATGTTCTTAGGAAGCTATGGAGGGGTTGTGTCTTTGAATGTTTCAGTCTATCTAAATGGTGTTATTCTTGAATGCAGTAAAGTCAGGAGAAATACTTATTGGCTGCATACCATCACTAAGCAATTCTTCCCTTTTGCAGGAACACATACTTAAGTCACTTTTCCAAAGAGCAAACCAATTCTGGTGGATTTCTTGAAGTGTAGTAGTATTCAATACAAAATTTTTCTCTTCCCTCATTCCAACCTGACCATTCCCTTCCCACTTGCCTACAGATACAGTATATTCATTGGTTGCCTTGGTTGGCTGCTAATTTTTTACCCAATATGTGCTTGCCAAACCTGTGAGTGTCAGAAACTGGGTTTTTTCAGATTAGAAAAGCCAAGTGATACATGTTACAACTAGCAGAATTTCACAGTTGCATTAAAGGGTGACAGAAACTACATAAAAAAAGTGTTGTCTTTGAAGAACAGAGTTTTTCATTCCCAATTAATTGCTGACAGATGATGTTCCACGCTGACAGATGATGTTCCAATACTCTATCTGATAAAACCAAATATAACTGAATAAAAGATGGAAAACTGGTAGTTTTGACCGCTTTACAGGATCATCCGTACAGGAGGTATAAAGATATTAATAGATATATTTTGCGATCGCATCTTAACGTATTTAATGGGTCATTGAGCCTAAATTTTTAATATTTAATGACTTACCATTTCATGGATGACTGAAAGCTTTACTTTCTGTAGAAAGACTAACAAAAATCGATGTTATAAATTTATAGCCTCTGTTGTAGTGTGCTCAAACTTAAATTGTAGTTACAGATTTTTTTAAAGAATAAACCCAAAATTTCTCAGGGTAGGTTACAACCATCAGCTTTGTGCTGTTAAGTGGAGTTTTTCATTGGTTTTTGAAGCAACTAGAGGGATCAATTGACTTCCTGAGTAACAGTCTTCATCCTGGTCTTTGTCCTGCTACTGGCAGGGCCAGAATGCCATAGATACTCTGATTCAGAGCAAGCAGAATATTCTCCTTGAGCGTCAGTATTGCTGGCATGCTTGAGGGAGATTCCAGATCTGACCATGTCCCACTGCTAAGAACAGTGACTTTGCAGAGTCCTGTCTTTGTGCTGCATGGTGACAGTCGGCCATCCTGGAATTGGGACTTGCGTTCATCTTGGGTGTTTTCTCTGTTCTGCCTAATGCTACCTATGAAGAAAGATACAGGAATATGTTAAACTTAAATGTCCTCATTTTGTTAGGGAAGATTTTGAACAGAAGTGGAACTGTTCCTCTCAATTGCTGTTGTACAAGAACTTTGTTTGTAACTGTTGGTTTGTCCAGGATCCAAAATTATGTATGAAATCAAATTCTATTTACTACATTATAGGAAAGGAAATCAGATCTTTTTTTTTTAATCTCCCCTATTTGGTGCTGTAAAACCTAGTGTGACTCAATGCTGTATATGCAGCTCTTGCTGAGAGCTAGACAGTGGTGGTGTTTCTAATTTCTTGGTGTTTATGGGTAGCTTCATAATGAATTTCTCTCATCTGTTGATTAGGTGCATTAACATCACAATTCAACCATCTTTCTAGCTCCCGTTTGACAATACAAGAACAACATGAGATATCATCTTTCAATAGGTCATATCCATATCTGTGAACAATTTTATACATAATTACTTGAAGTCCCAGAAATGAAGGTTACCAGAAGCCAGTCATGTATGTTGGGGAATTTTCCCTTGCCTACAATTTTATTGTACTGTTTCCTAAGCATCCTTTGGCGTCTTTTCAAGAGACAGCATGTTGGACCAGGAGGGATCTTTGTTTTGTACCAGTATGATGTACTTTAGTGACTGATACAAGTTGCTTCTATTTTTATTTTTGTTACTATTTACTCCTATTATAGAACCACTAAAATGTGCAGTTTTATGTAGTCACAATGAATATGGTGTTGATTGCAGTCTTCTGCAGTGCTTCTCCTGAGCAGTTGGGATGCAGAGTGGTACTGTGGGGAGTGTAAAGATACAAAATAAATGTATCTTTAAATTGTTATTTTTCAGTGCAGACTCCCACTTCAGACTACAATGTATTTTACCATTTGTCTAGCCTTTTGGTTAAAATGTCTGATTTTCATACTTAGAAGTATTTGGGTTAAATCTTTCTGGAGTGGTTGTTTTAATTAAAAATTCTTACTATCATGTTTCTTTATACAAGGTTTGGATCAATATTCTTTTAACACTTAATTATCATAATCATCCAAAATTAGACTGCAGTTAAGACATGTTGGAAATCTTCAGGCATCTGATTATGGGAATTTTTTAATTTCATGATTTCTGCTCATAGCATATACAGAGTACCGATTTTTGTCCTCATGACAGGTTAGAAATCCTTATTACTTTAATTTTGTTGAGTACAAACTAATAATTGCAAACAAACCTCTTTCACATAGCAGTAGAAGGCTAGTAACTCTGTGTACACAGTTCTGTATTTTACTTAGCATAAAAAAATTTAGAGACTTCTTGTAAATGTTTCAAGACCTGTCAGTATCACAGATGCTTGGTAGTATTTTTCAGGTTACTTTTTTCTGTTTGTGATGGAACTCGTCTTGCAATATCTAGAAATACTGCCATTGTGGGACAGAAGTGTTATAAATGAAGGACAAAAAGAAGCAGGTGAAAATTTTCTAGAGTTGGGCATTTAAGGTTATGCTTGGCCAGCTGCACAGAGGTTTGCTTCTGCAAAACCAGCTTTGTGTTGCCTTCCTCATCTTCTAAGAAATGCTTGGAACCTGAGACTTCTGATGCAGAAATTAATCAGGGGGTGGCAGAAGGATACTTCTGTTGGCTAGCTATTGCCTGTGCCTTGAAAAATAGCCAGCCTTTGTCTGGTGTCCACTTTATGAAGCTACATGACTTAAGTAATCAAATTAACTGTAAACATCATTCCCCAAGTGTTTTTTTGACCATCTGTTACCATCTTCCGTTGCTCTGATTTTGAAGTATGAAATAGAAGGGCAGGTACTTTTGAATTATCTGTCTACAACTCGTTTCTGTAGTCCTCCTCCTAAGGAGTACCTCTCCCGGGTTGTTATGGAGTAAATTAGATGCATGCACCTCCAACAGATTGCAAGTACATTCAAATCTCGGTTTTGCATGTTTTGGAGGATCATAATAAACTCCCCTGTGATCAGTTCCAGGGCTCTTGACAAATTTCTGAAAATATTTCCAAATATATCATCGGGTACAGAAAAGAATTTGATCCTCTCTGAAAATACCACATTAAGCAAATTTCTAGCATGCCTTTCAGGGCATTATAAAGTACTTCAATTGATCCTCAAGGTGAGGGAACTGACTCAGAAATACTGATTTATCCATGCATTACTCTTAGGGTTTTTTATATTTTTCTTTTAAATTGATGAGCAGTGAAGAACAGATTGTTGTGAATTGCTGTTGATTTTCAATTTTCTTCTTAGGCAAATTGATTAATGCTGAAGTAAATGTGCTAAGAGAAAAAAAGAGGCTTTTTCCTAATTTCTATATTGAATAAAAATAACGAACAAAAAGCAAACTCATTGATACTTTGAAAGATTCCTTTAATAATAGTTCCAAACCAAATAAATTATTGAACTACTTCTAAAAAGTGATGTTGTTGTAACAGTGAGTGGGTAGGGCTAATCTGTGCAAATGTTTTTGAGATACTGAGTTTTCCAGATGATGGGGGAAGCTGGATTTTCATATTTCTCTTTTTTTAATTATTTTTTTTAAGACTGCAGAGTATGGGAAGAATACAGTCATTAATAGTGAGAGCACCCTTGCAGATACCCAAGAGAGGGGTGAAGGGGAAACACAAAGTTGTAGGATGTAGAAGATGCAGATGATATACTTTAGTGAATGCATTATAACGGCCACATTAAATCAGGCCAAAACTGGGCTTACTCACTGTTCTACTTCTTAGAAGACAGTAAAACTGTCTGACTACTTCTGATTAATATCAGACTTGCAGGAAAAATAGATGACTGGCAAACAGAGGATGAGTTTATTCTAGTATACGTTACATCTTATTACCCATGGCTTAAATGCTTGCCACGGAGTCGATGTTCCTTGCATTTAGCAGCCTGTGGTTGTATTTCCTTCCATGAATGTGTTCAGTTGCTTTTGTAACTCCACAAAGCCCCCTACCACTGCACGGACTTTTCAGTGGCAAAGTATGTGACAGATTAACTACAAATTTGGATGAAGAAATACCTCCTTCTGAGTTCTTGTTTGCTTTTTTAAATTGCCTGTTTAGTTTCCTGGGATGTTTGCTGGATCTTGTTTCGGTGTCCTCATTTCAAAAAACTATGGGGTTGGGTTTTTTTGGAAAATATTCAGTCCGGGAAGAGATGATGTGAGGCATAATGAGAAAGTACAAAGGAGAAATGAAAGAACGCTGCACTGATGAGTCAAGATTTGCACTTAGTCAGAGTCTCTGAACAAAAAAAACCTAGAAGACAGACTGCTAATCGAAGAGAGTCATTCTAAAGTATGAATATGAGTTCTAGAGCAAGGTGGGAAAGTGTCTCCTCAAAGGAGGAAAATACATTTGTTTCACTTGTGGCTCTTCTCTTCAATTTCAAGAAAGCAAACTGCAGGAGAATGTAGAAATAAGGCAGCATCTAGTATGCAGAAGAAGGGTGTTCTGTGGTCTGAAAGACAGGAGAGGGTGGGGTCATGCAGAAGGGGAGGAGGGGAAGGTCCTGATATTGAAAAGATGCACATTTATCCCTTGAACCAGTCTGTGAAGTTGGCAGCGTTTTTTGTCAGATATCATTTAGTATAAATGGGACACAAAAAAAAAGTAAGACTGAGTGGAATAAGACAGAAGTGGTGAACACTTACAGACGGGAAAATACCGTATGAGAATCACTCTAATGACCTTTATGGTGGAAAGTGAAAGAATCTTGCAGTGTAAGATTAACTATTGTATGCAAAGGGTTTAGTATGCTTTTCTGCTATGAAGCCATGCAAGAAATATTGTGAGGGTGGTGAGCATGATACAAATTCAGTGGGTTTAACAGCATGAAATTCAAGGTCATATTCAAGGTCCTTCTTAAAACAGAGGGATCATCTTTTAGAAACTAAAGGAAGTTTTGGCTGTCTTAATAATTCGACTGATCCACCAATATGATGAAGCTTAGAAAAGCCAAAAGGGTAAATTGTTTAAATCTGTAAATCATACAGATTTACCTTGTGTGAAGACAGAGGAGACTGAAGACAGAGAGGCAGAGTAAAAAATAAAAAAAGATATCACTAAAATTTAAGAGTGTATTCAAATGAATAGGTCTTGAATAAAATTACTTAAGAAAATGAAGCAATTTTTCCTATCTGTGTATCAGTAAGATTCTGAAAAAAGTTTTCTGTGGGAGTCATTGTGCTGGAGGGAAAATTCTTCTTGTTTTCCTGATAAAATTTAGTGCATTCATGAAAAAGATGGTAGGACATGATGGCTTCAGTGACATGGACTGATCTCAATCCACTAGATTATTCATTGTACTCAAGACTGAAAGTACGCACATTGCATGATAATGCCCAGGGGAAAACGTTATACAAATCTTCCCTGCCAGACTGTCAAGAGTGCTTCCTAGTAACAGCTAATCATCCCTAACATCATGATAGAACAAACATTTCCAAATCCTTAAATGGGTGTACAAATTAAAAAAATAAAAATAACAATCTGTTAACCTAAGCAACATGAGTTTTTAAAGGATAAATGGTAGCAGACAGAAGTAGTAATTGATTTCCTTCCCCACATTCCCCCCACCCCATAGTAATTAAACATTTAGTGACTATAACACTGTCTCATCTGGAATTTGTCAACATATTTATGTCTTGAAAGTTTGTTCAAGTTAATAATTAATGTTAGATTTTGACCCAGTCTGATGAAGGCTTCTGCTAAAGTATTGTCAACATGTTGATGAGATGCAGAAATTACCTAAAAATTGGGAATTGTGGTATGTACTACTGCAGATAAAGAAATAACACGCAAGGCCCTAGAGAGTCAATGCAAAATAGTGAAGTCACATTTATGTGTGAGACATGTAGAAAATGACTAATACAGGACAAAAACACCAAATGCAAACACTCATAGAAGGCGGCGGCTTGCAGAGCAGGCTGGATCACTGTAGTATCCTATACAGCCACCTATGTGCATGTTACCAAATGAGGGGCACAGAGTACTGTCCGTGGAGCACCACCAAGGCTGTGGCTGGGAGATGCCCCTGCCTGTTAGTGGCTGTTAACGTCAAAAACATTTTGACTGCATTCATAAGATAGTTTCACAAAACACTAGATGAATTTAAGCTGAGAAAAAGGTAAAGTATTTAGCTGAAGCATATAGTAGTGAATGCTTTTAAGTGCACACTGGGAGGCCATAAGCAGTTTGGAGGGGTGTCCCTTCTGTTGTATTTTTTTAATGCATTAGAAGCCTTGTACAAAACATAAGTCAGAATCAAAACCTGATTATTAAAATCTTAAGTGTTTAGAAAAGTTGATTTCTTTTTAATAATTTTTATTAAAACAGTTTTGATCAATCGCTGACTTAAATACATATAATTGTAGTGTTCTTCTAACGAGACTGACACGATATACTGAGCATACTCTAGCTATAATTTTGAGTGAAATTGTTTTGAGTAGGTTTTGGTTTATGCTCACGTAATTTATACTAGGGTCATTGAATTTAACTCCAGGAGACTATTGCGGCAGTAATTTTGACTGAAATGTGTTTTCTAAACGGCGTCTGGTTTTCAAACTATCTTGTTGCATAGCAGCGGTTTTAGCATGGGTGTGAACATAATTCTTGGCAGTGGTGAGTTTTGAACACGTGCAGTGAGCTGCATGTTTGCTTTGAGCTGTGTGATGATGGTGCTGCAAAGTGCTAGGGTGTGTATACATTTTAGCAGGACTGTGAAAGAATGTAGTACTGTTGTCTCATGGTAATGAATAAGGAAAGTTCTTAATTTCTTGGTAGGTTTGAAGTTCAGAATCAAAAAGCTGTGGGTGAAAGTATGCCAGACTGAAGAGTTACAATTAACGTTGTACCTTGGGCAAGATAATTGGCAATTATAGACTGTGGAGATGAAAAATACCTTGCTGATCATCTGGTATGTCTCTGCCAGTTTGAAATTGTTCCTGCTAGTGTATTTCATTAGTATTTTCCTAGTCCAGTTTAAAATGTACCACTTGGTGAGATTTCAATCACATCTCTGAGGAAACAGTTCCCCCCCCCCCTCAAAAAAACCCCGCCACCCCCCCACCCCCCCCGCCAGTAATCAGCATCATTTTCTCTGTTTAGTTTTGTCCTCTGAATCTGTCACACACTTTGTTCAGACTCTTTCCTGTGGCAGTCAATCATTGCTTACACAAACTAGCCATGTGTTTCCCTGTATCTCAGGTCCTAATTCTGCTCATGTTTTGCACCTCCATGAATGTTTTCTGGCTTTTCATGGTGTCCTTGGGAAGAGCCTGGCCTTTCTCAGCAGACAGCCCTCACTTCTGGAATCCTTCTTGCTTCCATGCAGCCGTGTGCTGACAAAGCCAGTCTTTGTGTCTGTTCGGGGAATGATGCAAAGCCCATCTGTTAGTCCAGCCTGGTAGGAAAAAAGCAGCCTTTAAGGATGGCTTGTGCATTGCTTTTTTGTTCAGTGTCCATATTTGACCAGTGAATCTCTAGAAGCAACCTCAGTGGTTGTTGTGGTTTAACCTCAGCTGGCAACTAAGTACCATACAGTTGCTCGCTGACGGCCCCCTCCCCAGTGGGATGGGGAGGAGAACTGGAAAAAAGTTAAAACCCATGGGTTGAGATGAGAACAGTTTAATAATTAAAATAAAATATAAAAATAATAGTGGTAGTAGTAATAATTGTAATGAAAAGAGAGAGACAAAAAAAGAGAGAAATAAAAAGAAAGACAAGTGATGCACAATATAATTGCTTACCAACCGCCAACCAATGCGCAGCCAGGTCCCAAGCTTTCTGCAACAGGTTTCTCACACAAATATATTTAAAAGAAAGCTCAGTCATGGCTTATTTTTAAACATACATGTGACACCTGTTCCTTCGCATCTTTCAGATCAGTAACTTCTATTCAGCTTTTCTTGTTGTTCCTGTAGAAAATTCAATTTACTTCCTAACTTCTGCTGGTATTAAATCATTACCAGATCTATCTTTACTTTTATGAATAGCTTTAGAATATTTCTTCCAACTGTAACGTCTTTTGTTCAAAAGATTCTCAATAAGTATTCTTATGTCACCCACACAGTTTTTCTGGCTTGCTTCTAGTCTGTTCTTGCCAGATGTTTTTTCCCAAGCTTTTGTGATAATGAAATGGAGCCACTGTACCCATGGTATTAATAAAAAACCAAAACCCAAAACAAAACAAAAACTTTGAAGTTAGGGGTTTTTTTGCTAAGAAGTGCAATTTGTTTGACATTGCATTCATATTTTTCCCAGTTGTTTAAAACTTTTTGATGTATCTTCATTTAAGAACAGATTGCCTCCATAGTTTTGCAACACCTGAACTTCTAAAGTGGTAACATTTTTTCAATGCTTAAGTTGCAGGGTGGCATTTGGACCTTAAGAATTAACATGAAAATTGCTGATTTTTTAAATTTTGCTACAAACACACTGTCTTAAGCCCAGTTTATTCTACTGTACCCTGCTTTACCAGGTTAATGCCCTAAGTAGGCACAGATGCAATTTTATGCAAAATAGCTCAGTGCCAGAAGCAGTTAGAGTGAAAATTAGGTCTGGTAATGATTTAGTAGCTTTTTCTTCCTCCACTACCCCCATCCCAGTTAGCTGCTACAAGTTCAGTAGATGCATGAAATCTTGTGGCAGGAGGGAATTGAATCTTCTGTGTCTTAGAAGACTTAACCATTTGGTGGAGACAATTGTCTTATTTTTATTAATGAGGTCTAGACAGATAGGTTCAGCGCAAAATATTTGAGGACCTTAATAATCCAACATCTACCACAATTGAATCTTTTCTTCCAATAAAGCAATTTATTGCAGAAAATATGCGTGTTGTGCAATTCTGTGACTGACTCAGCAGCAGGAAAATCCGGCTGTATTGTATAGAGCAGGAAAAAATGAAGAAGTCATTGCTGTGGGGTGGCAGAGTTCTCTCGTTGGTTTTGATTCTTCCTGAACCTGTTGAAAAAGCTGTGCAAACAGAGCTCCAGCCTGCTTCCCCCTCAGCATGCAGGCATTTAGATTTGTCCTTCCACGATCTCTGCCTTTCTCCATGTACAGGCTAGACATCTGTAATTAAGTTCTGAATTCTGCTCCAAAGACTCACAAGTTTGGTATTTTAGCTTCCAACATTTGCCTGTCTGTAGGGGAGCTGGTTCCTATTTACTCCTCTTAGGTGGTTGGAGATAAAACTGTTTCTTACCTGCATGAATTTAAAATGGCGATTCTTTCTATAAAAAGATTGTCTTTTTAAGCAGTCTCAGTGTCAGGGCTCACTGTTTAGCACTCACATCCCTGTGGTGATATTTTAAATCTAAATAAACAGAGGATTTGTGAAAGAAATTAGTAAAGGGTTGCAGTTTGCTAAGTGATTTTGTGTTACTCTGATGATCAATAACATCATTTGTCTTGAAATATTGTATATTGAGTCTTTAGAGTGAGTCAAAAACATCAATGAAACTTAGCGTGTAGTCTGCTATTTCAGATTTATGGAGTCAGCCTTTAGTAAGGAATTTTATGTTGATGACTTTGTTACATATGTAGCATTTGGTGCCAGTTGGAAAAGAAAATGGTTGCAATTTGTTGTTAAAAGTATTGCTGGAGCATTTGTAATGCAGCAGCAAGGTCACTTTTACATCCCACTTAAAACCGAGATGGGTGCTACTCCAAACTAGGCTTTTGCTGTGCTCGTTGGGAGCTTTTAGGAGCCTCCTGGCATTCCTTCGCTGGCGATTTCTGAATGAGGCCAGCGGCAAGTATGTATTGCAGAAGTGATTCACTAGGTATGGTGCACTGGGATGTAAACTAGCAATTGTTATATAGCAGTTGACTCCATAATGCTTCTGCACTGTCTAAATAAGGACTTCATTGAATGAAGAATGTAGAAAAATGTGCTCTCAAACTCATGAATATTTGAAGAAAATAAACACCTAACAAGTTTGAGTTTGTTCCTAATTCAGTGATACATTCCAGTGATTCATGAATGGGCTTTTGAGCCATTTACTTTATATTGACAGCATTCAAGAAAACTGAACTCAATGCTAACAATTTGTAAATCATGTGCTACTCTTTAATGTAATTTATAGATCTGAATTAAGTAAATGGAATTTGTCTTTGTGAATAAGAGTAGACCAGTATTCCTTAACCATATTCCAAAGACTTTGCAGAATGATGGTATCCAAACTACTGTTGCCTTATGCCACTTAAAAGATAGTTAAGCACAGGCTGTTAGGAAAATTGCCTCATTCTTGGTGACCATAATCTTTTCTGTTCTCTATAGGTAGGTGTCTTTATATATATATATGTCCACTTAAGGGAAAACTAATAATGATTCCTGTCTCCTGCAAGCACTGTCACAAATTTGAAGACCCAAGTTCACTGTCAGCAAAAGAGTAGGGTTATTACGGAGTTAGATTTTTTGTTGTTGTTGTTATTAATGCTGGAACAAACTTGCCGTTGCTTTTTATAGTAATGTGCTTCCTTGAAAGTTTAAAGTGACAGTCTCTCTCCTGATACATTTATTCTTCAGAAATTCCTTACTATGCTGTTATCATTACACAGAGGTAGGTCATGGTTGGCTGGTTTCTCTTTAAAAGTAGAGCTGTGGTCAGATACCAGTTCTTCATAGAGTGTAACTTCGTTGCCTTGAATTGTCGCTGGCATCTATAGCAAAGGCCAGGGAAAATTTTTCTTATTTTCTGCTTTTGCATCTTTCTTTCCTCTGGGAGCTGGGAGGAGGTAGGGAGACAGTGGAATTGCCATGGCATTTTTTCCTAACTGAGGCAGAACAGACGGGCTGTGCTCAACAGTGACATCCCATGACTGCACATTAGTGATACCACAGTCATCATCTGAAGGAACAAAGATAGTGAAAAATACTCTGGTACATTGCTATTTTGGTAAAATAATCTGTGCCTCTGTCAAGATGCTGTATGTGTGTTTATAGGCTAATTTGTCTCCTTTCAGTCCTTGCTCTTCTAAAGCACACAATCTTCCAGCCTTTCCTTTCCAACCTTCAAATTCTTTTTTTGTCTGGAGTAGAGTGATACATCCATCTGTTCAAAATATGGTATGAGCTGGCACAGTAATATCCAGCTTCTGAGTGTGAAAGTTCAAGAGGAGGTCGTCAGGTGTAAAGGAAAGTAAATCAAAGTCTCTCCTGGTTGGCAGGAAGAGATTTGGAAAATGTTCAGCTCATGCCTATTATTTCTGTTTCCTGCATCACCTTTCTCTGTATTGGGTTTGCGTGACGAGGTTTTAGTAGTGGGGCGGCCGCTGTGTGCAGGTGCCCACAGCCCCCCTGCCCGCGAGGAGCCTCCCCCAGCGGGGACCGGAAAGGCAGAGGCAGCAGGGGAGGGACCAGCTGCAGCCCCATCCCCATCCCCTTGCACCCCTCGAGGCAGGGAGATACACTGGGGCTGAGGCTGAGCCTGGGAAGAAGCAAAGGGTTGGAGGGAAGGTGTTTTTAAGATTTGCATTTTATTTCTCATTACCCTACTCTGATTTGATTGGTAATAAATTAATTTTTCCCCGAGTTGAGTCTGTTTTGCGCATGACAGTAATTGCTGAGTGATCTCCCTGCCCTTCACTCAACCCACGAGCCTTTCATCGTATTTTCTCTCCCCTGTCTAGTTGAGGAGTAGTAGAGTGGCTTTGGTGAGCACCAGGCATCCAGCCAGGGTCAACCCACTACAGTCTCTCCAATTAGAACTCCAGGATAACTCGATATGAGGGATGCAGGGTTTAGCCTATGCCTGTCACTTCCCGTGCTGAAAATGTAATGGTGAAAATGTATATGTATGTTCCCGGGTTTGCTAGCTGCGGAACTATATGAAAAACAGTGAACAAGTGTGAGTGGCTTCCAAAAGAATTATGGGAATGATGCCAAATGGGAAAAAAAATATAAAGATTGGGCACTGCTATTCACCTTGGCAAAAATTACTAACATTATTCATGTCTGTTGTTTGTAGATCACCTCTCTTGTGACTCTCCAGCTGTTATCCATGGTTGGTCATAATGACCAGCTTGATGGACCACAATATAAATGTACTGTATCTCTGGACTTCATCAGAGCTATTGCCCGGTGAGTCTGTTAGAGATCGTTTACTGTTCTATGTGCTGACTTGAAAAACACTTCACACCCAGTATTTGCTCAGTGTATAGCTCTCTGCAGACCACAGTAGAAATCTATTAATGTTTTCGAAGAATTCGTGAATGAATCACGTTATTTATGAGAAGTGTTGAACTTGAGGTAAGTATAGTGCAATCCTGTTTGAAAAAAATTGTTGCAGTGGCAGTATGTGTTACAGTAACATACTGTCTTTGTGCTTAATAAAGGTCAAGGACTTCATGTGAAAATACCACTCAAAAATGTCAGTCCATTTCATTACCAAAAGGCACATTATGGTGTTTGAATCTGAAATGTTGTACGTATGATACAAAACCTACATAGGTTATAAGAATTCTTCCACATAGTCTGTCTTGTGTGATCTGTAGTTAATACAAACTAATTCAGTAAATGAATGTGCGTGGCTCATCTGCTCCGTTCATTCAGAACTTTCAGTTTTGGAGTCTGAGAACAGTTCCAGGTCTATCAAGAGAGATTGTGATAAATTACAGGCAGAAATGCATGCAATGCATAGGCAACAATCAAACCTATATCTCATTTTTATGAAATGCCAACAGCATTACCTCACACCTGTTGCTGCAGCCAGCTTATTAGCAGGTCTTGGATAAGGAAGCTATAGCTAGAACAGAGCCCAGAAATGACATGTGGCGAAAAGGAGGAGAAACATTCTCAAGGCCAGCTCTTCTCCGTAATGTGGGACTTCAGAGGAACCTGTGGTGTGGACTGTATCCCATAACATCAGTGCCCATGTTGCTGTCCTGAGCTGTTAAATGTCCGATAGCCTTGTCAGTAAACCCCACAGACATGCTAATTTCAGTTTGCAGTTGGACGGGCCATAGAATGAAAATTCATCTGGTTCAGGCCTGCATGACTTCATTGTGTCAATTTGCTGTTCCCAGCAATAAAGTCACTTGTGAATGATGCCCTGAAAAAGCTCCCACTGGTACCATGTACAGCAGACCATCTGCTCAGCAACATGGATCATTGTGTATACAAACATCCCTAAATTCTTGTCTCTGCTCTAACTCCTACGGTGAATAGAGAGATGAGTTCATAAACTCTGTACTGACTATGAGGGGCCTTGGATTAAGATACTTGAAATGATGGCCCTCTCCTTGCAACTTTAACATCCTTAGAAGTTTCATTGATTCCATTAAAGTTGCCAGAAGATAGATATAGCCAGAAAACAGGACCAAAACTTGTGCTATACAGCTCACATTTACTGGAGAAAGTGGTTGTTGGAGATGCTACCACTTTAAACCTCAGTGCACCGTATAGTGCTTTGGCTGGCTTTCCTTTAGGTCAGGTGTGTGTGTGTATATGTGTCTCTCTCTCTCTCTCTCTCTCTCTCTCTCTCTCCTGACTGAC
The DNA here is from genome assembly GCF_023634155.1 of Falco peregrinus. Classification (NCBI taxonomy): domain Eukaryota; kingdom Metazoa; phylum Chordata; class Aves; order Falconiformes; family Falconidae; genus Falco; species Falco peregrinus. The sequence goes on from NC_073726.1 coordinate 17,363,886, forward strand.
TTTCCCTACGTTTTATAAGGAAGAAAGCAGTTCTTTAGTTCTTTTTCCCCCCCCTCCAAGTAGTTTGGAAGTGTTTATATGCTGCCTAGGTAGGGCCATTCAAGTGACCTGACAGATTGTAAAGTTGGCCTGTTCTACTTTTCTCCTGTTTCCCACTTTTTTTTTCTTCTTTCTTGATTTGTTCCTTTGTTACACTTCTTTTGTTAAGTATCTTTCCAGCCCACAGTCTTTGTGAAATCTTCAAGGAGGACAATCCATAAAGATACAAGGTTTCATGAACCCATGATAAATGGGCTTCCCCCTTGTCTTGATGGGGCTAGCTACAGGGCAAAGGCGTTATCTTCTGTGCTTTAAGAAATTTCATTTTCCAGCTGTGCTATAGTCTTGCCAGCTGCCTGTAGCTTTTAACGACTCAGGGGTGAGATTACATTTATTGCAGAGGAATAACTACTTTGCCATTTCAACCAAAATACACGTCAAGTAAGCAGTCCCGTCCCCTGATTCTTTTTTCTTTATTACTGTAATAGTACTAAAATAAGTTTGTTAGTCAATAAAATCTTCAGATACCTCAGCCTTGTTACCATCACAGCCTTGCTACTGTAGCGTATTTCCTAATGGAAGGCTGAAAAGTGCAAAGAGCAAGACAGAAAATGCATGCTTCCTCCCCTCCCCACCACCATTCAAGCTGTTCAGATTGTCATTTCATTTTCTGTATGTTATAAGCAAAAGTGAAGTATGGATTATAAACAAAACCAAGACAAAAGCCACCTGGTTTTGGAAAAAAGTGAAACACTTTTGTCTCTTCCCGGTGGCTTTTAGTGTGATAACAACTGGCCATGTACATTCTGTCTGTTCAGTACCACAGAACCTCATGTCTGCCTCTATTCTGTTGCATACATTCAGTCTTTGCAGACAGATTCCCATGCTTTTTACCATCTAGTATTTACACATTTTAAATTTCTGTTTTGAGAATTTCAGCCCTAAGTTCATAAGTTTTCTGTAGCTGAAGTAGGGATCTCTTAATGTTTATTGAACGTAAAGGAACTTTTCATATAGTCTCTAATGAACCCAGTTGTTATGACAGGACAATTGTGCTTCATTTAGTTGATAAGGTCAACATTTGTTAGAGTGTGTGATTTTGTTTCTGTGGTAACTAAAGTACTTTCTTGAGTGACACAATGTCATGTGAGTCTTAACAGTGGCAGTTAATTTCTTTAAATTTGTCTCTGAATTACAAGTAGACTCAAACACAGTATTTCTTGTTATATATCTTGGGGTTTTCTGAACTTTTTCTTTGCCCAATACGATGTTTTATAGAAACTTTTTGAAAAGTGGGTTACAGGATGGCGTGTGAACAGAGAATATTAAATGATTGCAGTCTAACAAATAAGACGTTCAGCCAGTTAATCTCACTTAGCATTGTGAGCGGTTATTTTTGCATCATTGAATGCTTAAAAAACTTTTAATTTTATACTTGTCATTACATGCAGTAATTTGCATTATTTATTCAAACAGTAAACCCCAAAGTCTGAGTGTTAGATTGTATAGCAGAATGAGTTTAGAGACAAAAAAATAATTATATGTTTTATTCTACCGTTGTTTCATTCTGCCTGTCATTAAAGTACAAAAGTATACATTAAAATCTTCTGTCCCATTGAGTGCCATTTTTGGATTTTTCAAATTTAGCTGTGAACATGGGTCAACTAGTGTCAAAACTGAAAGAACATAGACTGCAAATGAGTACAGATGAAGGAGTAGTACATGGTAAAACAGGTGGTTTGAAAGATGAACAAAACATTCAATAGCATAAAAAGATTGCTGCTTTGCATCACCAACTCAAGTATTGTATTTACCATATGAAAATGTAATCTTACTAACTTGTCTTTACTGCCTAATGATCAAAGTAAGAATCTTCCGGTTTTTACTAGAAAGCTGCTTTATTTCTTTTTCAGAATCCTACAGACTTTAAGTAATCAGAAGATAGGTATTGTAAATAATATTAGAAGTTAAAAATTCATTCATCCTTGATTGCATTTCTTTTTGGGATATTGCTTAATTTTGATTATGCAGAATGTCCCACGTGTGCGTCTCCAAACAGGTTAAAGTCTTAGCACTGCTAAGATGATTGCTCTAATATACTGTGTTTTTGTTTATAGGACCGTGAACTTCGACATAATAAAGTACTTGTACGATTTCTTGTGAAAACAAGCTTCACAGCCATATGGACACTGTGACAATGACTAAGGCAAGCTGTGTTCATCTCTCTACTTAGCTGGCCAGAAAGAAGAGTATTTTGGCTCTTTTGGATTTGTCCAAACAGGTGCTATCCCAGCATGGAACCTGATGAAAATACTCTGATTGGTCTGGGTGGATCTGAGCAGAGGACTATTTACCAGGGACCCTGGAGTATTTGGAAGCAATGTGTTAATTATAAACAGCAGGGTTTGAGCACAATCTGTTCTACTCTTAATGATGTTATCTTAACACTGAAATTGCCTGAAACCCATTTACTTAGGACTGCATTTTGCTCTATGAACTCTCCCCAGTGCTTTGAACATGGCAGCAGCCCTTGTTTGTATGCCCAGTCTTTTCACTTCCTCTCCGCAGGAATCTTTGCAATTGCCTGCCAAAGCAGCTTTTCCTGAGGCCACCATTTTAGAAGAGTGGAGTAGCAAAATACAATAAGCATAAGAACATACTTAAAATCAAGCTGGTATAAATTCTTCTTTCCCTAAAGTCATTTGTAGGCAGACTGCTACACTGTTATATGGAGATCATGATGATAGGAAACTCCCAACTAATCACCATACTGTCTTTTTTTCAGACCATTCATAAATGTTGACTATGAATCTATTTTTACAGAGCTTTGTTTTAGAAAATCATTGATTCTGAAAGTTTTATCCTGATGTCAAACTTGAAAGTTTTTATTTTAGTTTAAACGTTTTATAGTCCTGCACTCATCCAGTTCTATTAAGTGTTAATAATAATGCCGTTTGGAATGAATATAGTTTAAGATACACACTGTGTAATGGGCTTTGTAACGGGATGTGTCCTGTAGAGGAGGAGGACACAGCTGCCTTTCCATCAGAAAGGGACAAATGCAACAGGTGACAGAGTATTCCTGTAGCAGTTCCCCGGAAGAAGTGGAATAGTGACTAATCAGTGTGGTGTTAGAACATAAAACTTTGGAAATACATGATGGCATACACTACAGTCATATGTGTCTCCAGTTTACCAGTAGAGGATTCCCAACTGCCACTGCCTTTATGGGTATTAAAATCCCCTGGTCCAGTTTGGGATTATTGTCATCATGGATCTGAAGATGAAAACTCCAGGTCCCCCAGCCTGTTACTCAGATGTTTTACTCCTGAATGCTAGCCGTTGACTGTTTGACCGTACAAGGCCACGGCATGTCTTATGTTGACCATTACACTTTTTCCAAGGAAAAATCATTCTTTCCCCTCCCTGCTCTGATACTGGAGGTTGTCAAATACCCTGAATATCTGTAACTTTTTCTTTTTTTCTCTTCTTTTGCTCCAATTGTGGGTGTGTAGCCAGGCTACTGGATTCAGACCCAGATGAATGAGTTCCAGGTGAATCTAAGTGACAAAAGCATCTTTCTGGCCGAGCTGCCGATTCCCCCCTCAGGAGAGTGTGAAAGGGCAGCGATGAGTCATCTCCGCGATCCCTTTTCCTTCCTACCGCTGAGCTGCATCAAACCCTGCACCTGTCCATGAGGTGGCAACGTTTGTCACACTTACTGAACTGCTTGGATGCAAATACATAATATTTCAAAATGCTTACTACCTGCTTTTGTTTTTACTAATAGATATGTACATAAGGTGAACTTTGGGCTAAACTTTACAGCACCTTCCCCTTTTGGATTTAGTGCTGGGCTGAGCTCAGCTTTTGTGAATCTCCTGGGGCTGAAAGTTGAAGGAGGAAGGTTTGAGGTGTTCGTACCTAAACTAGTCCATGTAAAGCAACGGCAACACATCGTGGGTTTTTGTGATATCTGATCTGGATTAGAGTTAGATATGTGAAACATGATGGGACTGATAGTCATTTATTAATTGCTACAACTCTTGAATCACAGAATTTCGAAAACTCTGCAGCCAACCTTATTTACAGGTTTGAGCGAAGTGGGGCAGGGCAGTACTGCTGGGGAGGGACAGTGCCAGCTGGTGAAGTTCCTGCTTAGTCGTAGTCAAGGTGGCTGAAAGCCTTGGCACCTACTGAGCAGAAGTAAGCAGCTCTTCTTGGGGAAGCTTTACTGTCAACAAGTTGTGGATATCACACTTCCACCCAACCTGCATGAAAATATGTTCATGTTCCAGATGCACGCATGAAGAGAATAGGAGAGCACAGAACTCTGCCTTGCGGGTAGCCCTGTGTGTGACGATGTGCATGCTGGTGGTTGGCCCCGGCCGGTGTCCCGGCGCCCCCCAGCCGCCCTGTCCGTGCCCCCCAGGCGGGCAGGGGAGCCACCCCCAGCCAGGCCCGCGGGGGTCCGGGCAGGGAGATCGCTCTGGGGGCCGGGGCCGGGGCTGCGGCCGGTCCCTCCCCCGCCGCCTCCGCCGCCCCGGCCCCCTCCGGGGGAGGCTCCTCACACGCCGCCCGGCTCCAGCCCGGGCCCTCCCGCGGGAGACGCTCCTCCAGGCCCTTCTCCAGCGGGAGCCCTTCCCGCGGGGGGGCTGCAGCTCTGCCCGGGCCGCTCCTGCGCGGGGCCCTCCCGCGGGGCGCAGCCCCTCAGGCACAGGCTGCTCCAGCCCGGGCCCCCCGCCCCCGGGGGCACCGGCCCTGCCCGCAGCCCGGCCCCGGCCGGGGCTCCGCTCCCCGCTGCCGGGAGCTGCTCCGGCGCGGCGCGGCGCGGCGCGGGCTGCCCGCCCCCGGGGGCACGGCCCCCTCCGGGCACCCCCTGCCCCGGCCCGGGGTCCCCCCCGCTGCGATCTGTCCCCCCGGGGGCGCCGCCGCCGTGGCTGAGGGCTCGGCCTTGCCCAGCGGCGGGGCCGCCTTGGAGCCGGCTGGCACGGGCTGGCGGGCAGGGGGGGCTGCGGGCACCTGCGCACAGCGGCCGCCCCGCCGCCGCCGCACACGCCTGGCGCACCAACCTGATGCGGTTGCACAGTAAATTTGGTCATGTTAGAGAAATTTTCAGATCACGTTTGTATCTTTCCTATGGGAAAGAAATTAAGGGTTTTATTACTGGTTGCCTTAGTACATGGCTGTTTCAGGAATATTTCTAATGCTGCTTATGATGGGGATTGACAAGAGATGCAAACTCGAAGGTTTCAAACAGAAAAAGAAGAACCGAGCAGAACGGTCTTTTGATCTACTATAACAGCCAGTTGGCCCAAGGTCAGTATTGTAGGGTTAAATAAATTCCAGAATCTTATTTTTCCAACAGTGTGAATCCATAAACGCACACAGTTGCTTGTAACAGTACTTGTTGGAATATACTGTATTATTTGTTTTAATGTAAAATTCAATTGTTTATTAGAAATGAGGTTATAAATATGGATAAGTGATTTTTCTTTTCACCGTTGCCATAGCTTTTCTAGAAAGAGATGAAGGCCAGAACCGGTTCAAGACTTAATTGCCTATAGCTGCTAGACAGGCAGTATAGATGGAAAGGACTAAATACACTATGTTCCAGAACTGATGTTTAGTATATGTCTTGGCAATATTTGAATGAAGAACAAAAATCAGTCATGTAAGTTCAGGTTTAGGTTGCAGCTGAGAAAACATCCCTTTTGCATTGTGCCAATAGTGCTGTCTTGGTTGTCCCACCTTTTCAGTAGCCTCATCACTACCACATAGTGGTACAGACCCTCAAAACTACCCAGCCCCAAATTTGGAGCACAGTGTATAAAAGACATGAAATAAGGGTCTTAGAAAATAAGCACTGAGAAAACAGGATACAGCTGGTATTTTTTTTAGTGTAATTTCTCCTGTAGTACCCTGGTGATCATTTCCAGTGTAAATCCAAAGGATGAGGATATGAATTTTCATGTAACGTAGTTAATTCGAGTGAAATGAGGTTAACTGGAGAAGGAATAGTATCTGAGGATCCATTAGACAAAACCACTGTCCTTGCACCACATGCACTTTTGTGACCTTTTTGAAAAAGTCCTATCAGTGATACAAAATTTAAAGCTGAATCAGCAGAGTATGAGAATGAACAAGGTGACTGAAGTGCGGATGATTGATGTAGGCTATAACTATGCTGATGATGAATAGTAGGATTTATTCTGACAAACTAGAAACACTTCTATATACCCATGTCAATGACTTTATAAATTACTGCTGAGTTTCTTACTAGGTACCCCAGCAATACTCTGTTCTGTGACCCGGCTTTTGTGGCTGAGGTGTGGCCTCCTTTAGCCTCCGTGGGGCTGGGATCTCACCCCTTCTACAGTTGGTTTTAAGAAGTGTGCCAGCGATGCAGAGCAAGACAGTTGTTCAACTAATCAGAAATTCCTCAGTAATTTAGTGCAGAAGTATGTATTTAAAAAATACCCGAGAATGTTTTCATAATTACTGTGTCACAAAACGTTATAATACTGTAAAAATTACAGACTTCTAGTGCCTTTCCCCAGTGGCTGATCCAGACATCAACAGGAGCTGGAGCTTGTTCTTACAAGGAGAAAGTAATGGAGAAATGCAGCTATCATCAGTTGCAAAGAAATTAGTGCCCTTGAATAGCTCTGATTTCATCAACAGCTGCATTTTCATACATATAACATGGAGATTTTATTTTTTGAAAAGGCTTGCAAGGGTGCAACCATGTGGAGTATAGGAGGAGACTTGTTCTTTTTTTGACAGTGATTTACCTCACTGGTTCTCCCGGAACCTGCTGCTTGCACCATAACAATCCCCCTAGCTGTTGTGTGGGGTTTTGTGCGAGTTGAAGTATATTGGTTATTCGAGCACTTTCTAAGTTCTGGTGCTTCTATACACCGTGATCTACACGTGTGAGAATACGTCCATCTCTACCATTAGTTAATTTTTTTCCGGTATACACCAATTAGTTTTGCCCAAGACCATTCAGGTGCTATCTACTCCCCTCCTAACTGCAACAGCCAGCCATGCCAGGAGAATAGTGTGAAGGGCAGGATTCTCAGCAGGAACGTAGGAGATATTACATGTCTGTGTCCTGTGAGCAAAATGTACACAGTTGAGTATCCCAGGATTAGATATTCCCTCTGCACTTGTGTTGGCAGAGATGGCAGGCAAGAGTGAGAAACAGCAAGTACTTGAGGGCTGCCTGGAGGTCGGCATACTGTGTATTTTAGTCAGCCCAAGATAATTTTGAAGCAGAAGATTTACTCCATCCAGTAGTAAATGCTGCCTGAGGTGACAGTAACTTCTCCAGTTTTCTCAACAACAGAACAACATAACTTACAAAAGAGCTTTATCATTGCTGGTAAATATGCATTGGGATAAAGATACAACTTGATTAGCAAGTCTAATGGTACACAATACCAAATTTTTATGTGTTTGTAGATCCTGGAATGGCTCCACTAGAATATGGAGTGGGAGATTAATAGCAAAAACAGTGTGTTTTTTATCTCAGCTTCTGTGTGACGTGTCTTCTACCTGACTACAGGCAGATTTGTATAAACTATACAATACTCAGATGGAGATAAACGTGGAGTAAGCTCAGGTTTACTTTTAGATTCTTTATTTTTGCGTGTGTTTATTAAAACCATCAAAAATAAGTCTGAAAACAATACAGAAATAATTTGTGTATGCTAGCAGAGTTGAAACTGCAGAAGGACAACCTTTATCACGATTGCCTGAAAATTATATGTGGGGATATCTTCAAAAAGCAACAGCTGAATGGCAGTGTCTCTGCTAGAACAGAAAGTGGAAAAACATCATACTGCTTGTTATTGGATATTAGCAATATAGCAGCAATATATTTGAATAACTAAGGATCTAGGCTTCCAATATCAAGAAGCTTAGAGGGTATGGTATTGAAGTAAGACCAAGAGTGTCAAGCAGCCTGTGACCAGCAGTGTTTCCATGCTGTTTAATTTGAACAAGTGAATGACCATCTCTAAGCAAGGTGGCCTTGGAGTGCGAACAGGATGTACAAAGTACTATAGGTAGACTTAATGTTTGAAGTGGTGCAGTGTATTGTACTTACAGCACCTCCTCCTCCGTCAGTGACCAGTACCAGTACCCCTTTTTCCCAAAGCAGCAGAAGTATCTCTCACTCTTCCTTTCGTTTGGTTCAAGCATTGGTTTTGAGCAGGCAGTTACTTCATTTGGTTACAAAGTGTTGCCACTGGTGTTGTGCTTGTCAAAAAGGATTTGTTGTACAGCTCTTCCAAGGGAGTTACCACCACCAGACAGCAAAATACTGAAAGAAGATACATGTTCACTACCTAGTGTTTGGGTACTGTTTTGCAACTAGTATGGAAAGGGGCTGGACTTTCCTTTGAGGTGAAGTGGGGATGAACTTCTCTTTTGATACATACCTTTGATGTTTTGAAGCATCCAGAACTCTACCAGGCTTCTGTACTCCCTTCTTTTTCTTCTTGTACCCTCCTGCTACAATTCTGTGTATTTTTTGAAATGGCTCTTGTCGAGAGCCGCTCTACAGGCACGGTGGGCTCTGGGTTTACACCTCAGAAGGGATCTCCCACAGGGTAGCAGAGCAGGAAGGCTGCTGCTGCTCCTCTCCCCCCTGGTGCTGGTGTGTGTTGTTCAAATAACGTGTTGCCACGTACTGTCTTCTGTCCTGCCAGCACTTTTGGATATCAAGGGGGGGGTGTGTGTCTGTCGGGTACTTGAGGGCAGGTGTTCACCTTCGGCAAGGGTCTTTTCTGAATTCTGGTTAAATATGTTGGACCATGAATGCTGTATAGCCAGTCCTTTTGTTCTTGGTGTTTGTTTTTCATATTTGTTTGATTTTGATAAAATGCTGATGCAAAGCCAATGTCAATGACAGACCTGGTGCAGTAGGTCTTGTTCATAAGGAGCACAGCAAAGGTGCAGTTTTGCTTGAATTCATTCAGCACATATGTTCTGTTTTCCCAGCACATACAGATTTTCTACAGAACAGGATTTCTAATATGCAGATATATCCTGCATTCAATTCTTACTCAGGGAAATATGTGCTACTTGTTATTTCATGTACTTCATTCTGATATTTCAGTTCAGAGGAATAAGATAGGACCGGTAGGGCTGGGAAATAGAGCTTCACTAGCAGATTTTTTGTAGTTCAGCAGCTGAGCACTTCCTCTGTCTTCATGTAGGTAATGAGGACTTTCACACAAGTACTTCCTAAATCCTGGGTCTCAGAGAACAGCTGGAAAGTGAGAACAGCAGAGTGAGGTACGTAACCTCTCATTAAGACAACCTTGCCAGATGAGGGAGCATGTTTCTACAAAATTCAACAAAAGAAGAAAGGGCCCAAGAGACAGTGATGGAGAGGAAAGTTGTTTACCACTCTGGTCACAAAAGCCCTGATTATATTCTTGCTGTTCTCATTGTTTCTCTTTAGTTAAAGAGTTTTTACAGTATTGATGATGGTGCTCTTTCTCCCTTTCTCCCATTTCCATCAGTACAATCCCAGCTCCTTTTTTGCTTCCTGCCCCATTGCACTCAGTGCACTGAACGTTCCCATCTGTGCCAGTAGTTTGTGTGGGGAAGCAAGTGCCCTGTCTGTCTGTGATGCTGCCCTGGATGCCAGCCTCGGTGTAGGCATCCCGGAGCAACTCTGCTGGCTGACTTCAATAGCAGAGAGTGGTTGGTTCGCCTGGCAGACTGTGGGATCTTCAGCAACAAACCTGAAAAAGAAAGACGTGACGTGGCTAAGTGAAAAATCTACAAGGGGAGCAAGTGATGTTACTCGCACACAATTACAGCGGTCCCTGAATTCTGGCTACATGGCTGAATACCCATCTCATTTTCTCACAGTTATGTTTTCTATGCCATTTTTGATTATTCCTTAAGGATGCCAATCATTAGAAACAACAGATCGCTAGGAGTCCTGCTTGAACTTAGGAGAGCATTTCATGTTGAGATTTGGGAATCTGGAGGGGAAATGAGAAGAACAACAAAACAAAAGTGCGCGGTTTCTCCACCGATGTCAACCAACCTGTGGCTCCTGGCTCCTGGGGAGGGGAGCTTCCTCCCCTATCAACATGGGCTCTTTCACTTGACTTGACCTGGGCTTGGGGCATGTGCAGGAGCCTTAAAGAGCTTCTTCAGTGCCGCTTTTTACTGGTAGAACATACCTGGAGGCATTGTTGAAGAGACATGTTTATTTATCCTGAGCATGTTGTTTTCTAATGACTTAGAGATCTTTAAACAAAATCTCATCTAATTTCAAGAGTGAGGTGGGTTGGGGTTTTTTGGTTGATTATAGGAAAAGTAAATACACTTGTGCAAATAGTCACAGTTACTTTCTGCAAAGTTTTGTCCTCAGCTATACCTCTGTCATTCACCATCCACATTTAAAATGAAAGTAGACTGGTTTGGGGCTTTTGTTTTTAAATGGAATAACTGTGCACATAACCTGGCTTGAAACTTGGTTCCACTTTTCCTTTTGCTCCTCCTGATCTAATCTTAAATGCTTCCTCCAAAGCACAGAACTGACAGAACTTGTCGTTGAAGCAATCACATTTTTGATGTCAGTATCGCAAAATAAAACATTTGCTTTAGTTTTCAGTGATATAATTAACTAGATTTTGCTACAATTCCTTTACCCTCGGAATGGAAACTAGTATTGCAGACATACCCACTATAGAAATACTGAGCTGAAACTCTTAAATCTTTGGCAACATTCTGAATAGCTAAAGTTTTTATCATGAAACAAACAAATAATCTTCATTATAGTCACTGATACTCATGCCAGCAATAAATCTGAATAGTAAGTATCTTAAACTAACTGTTATCTGTGTATCTCTTCATGCAGCTATAAATACTTTCAGTGGTAGCCGTTTACTTTCTCCCATGCACTTTCTTCTTTGAAAGTCAGACCTCTGAAGAGACTGAAGCCAAATCCTCTGATTCATTTGGGATGTATTTGCAGAAATAAATTAATCTCTTTACTAAAATAAAAAGTGGGGAAGTAGGGGATTAGACTGGAATCTCAGACTGCTCTGTAGTGAGTAGTTTGTGACATCTATAAGCTGTCTCATGCCTTGGAAGCCTTCACACTACAGGAGACAAAACTGATTTCAGAAAGACACATAAAAAATGTGTGGCTGGTTTATATTTTCCTAGGATGGCACAATTTCATTAATTTCTGGTGTGGAAGGCAATTAAATCTCCGAGTATGGACAGCTGTTTTCCATCAGTAGCTAAAGGATAGCTCATCCATCAGAAAAGACAGTGCTATCCCTGCACATTCACAGTCAAAAAGATGTGGAGATACTGGAGGAAGTCAGGTGATACTGTGTTTGGTCTGCTGTTTCCATCTCAATTTCCTTTCCTGGGAAAGCGAGGGTGGTGATAGAGCACAGTAAGATCATGAATATCAAATGAAACTCTCAGTAAGGCACGGGTTTCTGATGATCCGAGGTCTGTGGCTGCCTGTAGAGGTCCTTTTGAGTCTCCTTTGGAGATGTCACCTTTGGTGCCTCCCAGAATATGGGACCAGTTAGAGGAGCGGGAGAGGACACCTTTTCCTGCCTTCGTGCCAAGATGCTGCTGTTTCGCTTTCAGCTAAGAAGGACAAGAAATCTGTGGAGCAGAACAGCTGGGCTTACAGGTTTGGTCACAAGGATCCAGACTGGTTACATGGATCACAGTGTGGAACGGACCTACTCTTCCTTCATCTTGTTTAAATCACAGAAGAGAACCAGTCTCAACAGGGATTGGGCTAATCCTTTTTACTGTTTGTGTCAAACAGTCCTTGCTCATTAAAAGCTGGAATTTCTTGTTGCATGAAATGAGTAAGTCAGCGTAGGCTGCTTACCCAGTTCCAAGTCTGGCTGCTGAGAAAGTCATTCTTTTATTTTATTTTTAGTAGGTTAAGGAACATCATTTTTATGCTAACCTTTTTTCTTTTGAATTCTTTTCTACAGATGCCTTCCAGAAATCTTTGGATGTTCGATATGTTACTATAGATATATAGTAAAATTTTGACAGATTTCTTACTGCTCAAAACCTGCGGTTCCCTGCAGAGACCTTTTCTTCACTGTAGCCTTATTGCCAAGTTGTCAGAGCATTAATTAAACTAGAAGAATAAGGCATTGCATGTCATTTCCTATACTGGATGCCTTCATGTCAGGGACATATCTCCATGGCAAGAACCTGTATATAAACAAAAAATAAGCCTGGCAACAGTACAAAAGCCCATGCAGGCTTTTAAGTGAAAAATGTGGCAAAATAAAATACAGAATTTAAAGCAAAGTATTTCTAGGGAAAACGAAGAGTTTGCTAAATACCTCATTCCTTAAAGCACAAATGTGATGATTTTGTTTGGCTACCGTGTGTATTCTGATGTTATTTTTAATCTCCGTATTTAAGATACTGATTGGCTCAAACCTTAAAGGGTTTCTCATTCTAAAAAACTTCCTTCATTATAGGTAGACTGAATATTCCTTAGTGGGATTACAGATTCTCTGTGCGAGCACATAAAATTGTGTACAGTAAAACTTTATTCCATATAAACTACTAATAATTTCCATATGTTTCATTTTGCTGCATGGATCAAAATGTCTTCTTTTCATATAATATGCATCACCTCTCAGTTTTATGTACATTTACTTTGCTGTTTAGAAGCCAAAGAATACAGCACACATGTTGATGCTCTGCCTCAATAAAACGAATAGATGCTGAAACTGTAATTGCAGTCTGCTGCTTGCTAACCCTGCAGGCAGAGCCACGGTGTCAGAGAAACAGGAGTATTTCTCATTCTTACTCACATTCTCAGGGCTGTGGTTCTTTGTGACTCCACAAAACAAATTTGATCATTCACTGCCAAGTTTAAAGAAAACCAAGAAATATTTTCAAGACTGAAAAGAAAAAATTGTGTTATAGTGACTAGAGATGGTATCCAGAGGATAAAAGTCATGAACACACAGGGGTCTTCCCTTTCTTGCCATGTACAGAGCAATTTCTGATGGGTTACATACAGAGGCTCTTCACATAGGAGGAACACTTCAACTGGTTGTACCTGGTTGTGCAACTGAGGCTTGGGACAAGTGGGACATCCATCAATTACAGGTTTGGTCATGGCCCCGGCTGAAGCACCTGAGTGTGAGCTTCTGTGCTACTGAAAAGGGAAGGGATCTGGAGAACACTGGTTGTAGCTTACCCCTCAGCAGAACATGGGAGCATCGGCAGCATCTCAACATGTCATTCAAAACATTTGCAAGCTTACAAGGTTCTTGCTGCTGTGAGGAAGCTGGATTAACTCAGTGCACGTGTTTCTGGGCTGGAGCTGCATGGCTGCTCTCCACGAGCAACCTTCAGTCCTCCTCCAGGAGCTCCGTGCCCAAGGTGGGTGACGTGGCCAGAGGTTCCGGTGTCTCCGGTGTGACTTGTTGTAGACAGGCAGATGCAGTGGCTTTGCTGCCAGGAGCATATGCAGGACGTTCCCCTTCTCTCTGTGCCTTGACTGGCTGTTGCCGGTATTTTGGATGTGTGTGCAGAAGCACGGTGTGGGTGCCGGTCTTGGAGTTACACTTCAGCAGAGCAGTTTCACCCTTGTGCTACTGCACAAACCCTTCCCGGATGAATCCTGTACAATGGCTCTCGTGAGCCCGACTGGCTGTTTGCTGGGGGGTCAGTGCACAGGCGTTTTGCATCTCGGGCAGCATCTGAGGCTGTACCTGGAAGCCTAGTGGTGACCAGAGCGTGTCCCCAGGACCTGGCACCACCCCTGAAGGCATGGGTGAGAGGGCTCCTTCTTCAGCGTGAAGGGTCACCACTTTGGACGGGCGGGGGTAGTCAGGAGCTTGAGTGAGCGCTGGGCACCCCAGGTGAGAGTGGGAAAGTTAAAGTGCCGCTGTGTTTGGCCATGCTCACGCCTCCTCTTAGTGTCAGAGTGATGCTGTCAGCCTCCAGCTTAGCAGAGGCTGCATTTCCAGCACAGCTGCTGCTGCAGAGCGAGTCTCCCTGTGGCTGCCAGCAAGATGCGTGGAGGGGCTTGTGGTGTTTCCCCGTGCACCTCTGCCTGGGGCAAGGGGCAGCGCCGAGATGTCTCGCACAACTGTGGCGAGGCTCGGTGTCCTCCCCGGTTCCCTCCCCGCCATCCCCTCCACTAAAGCATCCTCATCATTACTTAAGCAATTGGATGCCTCCTCTTTTTTTAAAAAATAAAAAAGTCTCTAAAAATTATTCTTTAAAATTTCTGATGAATAGCGTTATTCCCCTAAGAGAGGAACACTCTAGATTGCTTAGCTGCAAACATCTTTTATTCATGAGCAGCATACACCATACATTCACTCCCTCGCTCAAGTCTCAGGCATTTTCAGGCAGAAGAAAGCACATCTTCAGCGTTGTAGGCTTTTGAACAATCAGAAAATGTATAATGAAGTGGCAATACCTCTCAGAGGCAATAACCTACTGAAATATTACAAGCCTTTATAGTCAGTGGGCATTTTAAAGCCTTAACTTGTAACCAACAGAACTTTGTTATGAAATGATTACTTCTGTGTACACACTCGGAGCTGTCTGTACTTCTCCAAAGGATGATGAAGTGCCATCTTTACCCTTTAGATGCTGCAGAACTTTTTTCCTTCCCACTGTGTGTATGGAGTGAATCCTAAATGATAAACTGCCTCAGTCTGAGGGTTGCTTCTTCTCACAAAGTGCTTGGTTTTTAACTTACAAGGCCTTTAACATAATTTTCCCCAGCGCGCCCAGTGATTCCCTTTCCCATTGTTTGCTGTAAGTCCCAAGGAGAGGCATACACAAGTTTTGTAACCTGCCATTTCCCCTCTCAGGTCTTTTTTTAAAAACACCGGTGAAATAGAAAGCCTGGGGGTGTGCAAAAGTTGGTCTCTTCAACTAATTTAATACATTTCTTTGTGAAGAAATGAAGCAGCATCACAGGTGAAAAGTCTGTAGGAAAACCTGCTGCTTCAGCCTAACTTGCCGGGGTTGGCTACTGAGGGTATTTGGCCATTGGGAGAATTAGTTCATTGTTGCTGGAGTTTTAGCTTTGATTTCTCATTATAAGTTTTTAAAATTCTGAGGATTAACAGCATTTGAGGGGCAGATCCATAGACTTTATGTGACTCCAGTAGGTTTTGGAGAGGGGTCTAGATACACCTGAGGTTAATGATAGAGCCTACCTCTGCGTCTTGATCCCTGGAAATGGAATTGACCTTCTCACAGCTCAATTAGGGATAAGTTTATATAAAAATATCTTAATGTTCAACCCCAATCTCCTTTGCATGCCCTGGTTCAGCTGGCCTGTGAATACTTAGCAAAAGGAGACAAGACATTTGCTCAAATGTTCATAGTAAGCAGCCTAGCAGGGGTGGCTCTAACTGGGGCAGACTGGGAAGCTCGGACTGGCTCTGCAGAGCTGAGCAAGGATTTCTGCTTTTCACCTTTGGTACTCGGTTACCATTACTCCAACTTTTACATTTAGCAGTACTTTCACAGCTGCATGGGTTTTGAAGGTGGTGTTTCTCTTCCAGCTATAGTTTCTCCATCAAGGGTAAGCCAACCCCTTGAGCCCAGCAAGTGCAATTTTTACTCCTGGTGGAGGAACACAGGAGAAGGCTCAGATGAGAGCTGGGCAAATAAATACAGTGTCTGGGGCAATACCAGCTTTTCTGGGCACCCACAGACTCAGCACTCCTGATCCTCATGGTCTGTGCAAGGCTGGAGAGCAAAGCCCCAGCTGAGTGTCTCCAAGCCTCCACCAGTCGTTCCCCACCATAAAAGGGCTCAGTCCAGCACGACTCGGTGAGTTATCCCCCCTTGCCAATGGGTCTGGTCCTCTCTCTCCTCAGCCACCCTCTGCTGTGTCCTTCCACCATTTGCTTTGTACCAGTTCCAGAGCTGGTCTTGCCCTGCTGTGAGCCAAAAACTAACTCAGCTAAAAAACTGGAGAACTTTTTGCCATGTTTCTGGGAGGGACGGGGAAGGGTGTGCTTTGGTAGCCACAAGTCATTAGTATCAGCTCATCTGCCTCCAAACCTGCACCCTAAATGTATGCAGCCTCTGCTGTTCCCTTGTAGACAGATGTTCCTTGCATTTGGCCAGTGGCACAGCTTGCACTCTTCTAGCCAGTGCCTATAGATGGAAATGCCGTTTAAGAAATGGTGTTTAAAATGAATTATCTTCTTAGTGTTGCAGAGGAGGGACTCTGCAGTCACACTTGGGGTATCTTCTAAGGAGTTGTGGACAAGTTTCTGCTGTAGCTGTACATATGACATTGCCAAACAGAGAACACCAAAGTTATTAAACCTGCCCTTTTCATGAGCTTGGAATTCATTGGCAACTTTCTTTTTTCTTTTTTTTTTTTTTTAAAATCACACTCTGATCTTTCAGAGAACAGAGCCTCTGCTTAGAGATGCTGTTCCAAGGAGAATCAGCCACCATATGAGGTGTCCTCTTGATTTATAGCTGCAGCAGCCTGAATTTCATATAACATGATAATATCCTATAAAGTCTCAGAGCTCTACACTGCACAGATAACTGGTTGAGCAGTATGCGAAGTCAGGACATGATAAAAATGTCTTTCCTTCAGCATGAAATGATGCTATTTGGGATGCCATGCTTCTTGGATGTGGGAGCAGTAATACCATTAGCAGTCATCAACAATAAACGACACTGTTGTAGATATCCTTTTGCTAAAGGTGACATAGAGAAGCTATTAGGAAGCAGCCTAGCTGGCATGCTGAAGTTTCACCTGCTATTTCTTTGCAGATTTTCTCTGCAGATATCTGCCCATTTGCAGATTACTTTAAAATCACTATAAATAAGGGGACATCTACTTCACTTGGTTGTTATTTCAAGCCACCAGTTGTACTTCAGCATTGATTCAAGGGATTCCCTCCCAGGTCTCGGGGCTTTCTCCTGGAGGGTCCTGGTCCACGGTGTTCTCCTCTGAGAGACCCTCTAGGCGCAGAAGAGCAGGACAGTTTGTGGTTACAGTAATGAGTGCACCTATGGGGATGGGTGGCAAAGAACAGCAGCAAAACCTGCTGTAAATTACCTGCAAGATCTCAAGAAAGGTAGACAAGTAACACCTGATTGACAGTGCCAAGCAAACAGATGAGTTTTCATCATCTTCACACCTAGCCCATCCTTCCCAGCAATGGCATACTTTTTGATTACACTATGTTATTTTACAGCTAGTATGAAATATTTAGGGCTTTAAATTTACATAGTCATAAGGCACACCACTGTGCAGTACATCTTGCAGTTCAAATGTAGGAGCTGTATAATTACATACTCCCACAAAATTTTATTAGTGGGGGAAACATAATTTTATTCCAGCACATTGTTGGAAGTTATTTCTGTAAAGAAATGATAGGAAGAATTTCTTTAATTAAGTAGAACTGTAAAGGAATGAATTGGGTTATCCCTCTTCAGACTTCATGTGCTGGGATTGCAGCTGTGCTTAGACTGGCCCTTTGCCTTCCTGGGCCCCAAGTGCTGGTTAACCCAGTACGGCACAGCATGCTGAGAAGGCAAGTGTTGATGCTGCTGCTCACTACTCGGCCCATCCATACCTTAGATTTATGCATATCCACTCGCTTTTGTCCTCTGTTAGCAACCTAAAGGAACTGCTGCTGACTGCCGAGATACGGCTGTACTTCACCCTCACAGCATTTCTTGACCAGCTACAGGACTCCTAACTGTCCATAGTCCCAGGCACAGGTAAGCACTTCACAGGCACAGACTTGTCCTGGTAAGATGGTTACCAAAGTGTCCCATCTACTTTTTCCTTGGAGATGAGTTATTACACGGCAAGCCTGAGCTTTCACCACAACAGATGGGCTGGTGCACCTCCGCAGGGGGGTCCCTTCCCATCAGGCAATCTTCACCTCCGATGCTGGGTGCTTTTGACCCCTGTTTGCAGTCAGTTGTTCACCTGAATTCACCCAGATTCACTTCTCCTCCTGTATTTCCTTTCTCCCCTAACTTTGCTTATTTTCCCCAAATTTCCCTATCTTCCCACACGTATAAACATAACCTCCAGCACCTAACACCAGTCATTGGATGATGGATTGGGGATCATTGCCTAAGAGAAGTGCTAGTGCCCACCCCATAGGTGCCCACCTCTTTCACTTCAGCACCTCCCTCATGCAGGAAGGGATGTAGCAGAGGAAGGTGGACAGCATTTGGACAGTATGAAGATGATCTGGGGGAAGACCACAGAGGGAAAATTCTTAGACAGTCTCCCCATGACCAAAGGGAGAGATGGAAACAATAGTTTTACAGAGAGAGAGGTCCCGCTGCGTTCTTACGATGCACATTTTTATCCTTTTACACATCCACTTTTTCCCTGGCCGTGGTCACCTTTTCTCACTAGTCACTAGCCCTGATGTGAGTGAATTGCTTTCTCTTTTGGGAGATGGATGTTTCACACTCCTCTTGGCTGGGAACCAGAGGAGGTCTCGCAGCTCCTCACACAGCACCCCACATCAGCACCTTCTCTACGGGCTAGTTTACTTTGCTAAACCTTGCACTGGACACCTTATATGTTGACACAATGAATTCCTATAGAGTGGCTTTTCAAAATGACATTTTTGTAAGATCAGTCATTGCCAATCATTTAAAAATACACATGGGATCAAAGTTCTGTTTACTCCAGGTTTAATAATTACCTTAGTGATGCAAAGCCGAGCCCAGTGACACGATAAACCTTCCTGTCCACTTTGACATCCTGTAGGTTGAGATGATGTTGACTGATGACTTCAGTCACTGTTTACAAATATTGGCCTGGGAGGTCGTTACAGATCACAATAAATGATGTTATCAGGAAAGTGAAGATGGAGGAATCCTACAAAACTGACCCTAATGTAATGAAAATATGCTCAAATTTAAACAGGTGGTGGAGCTAAGCATCTCCTTCAGGCTTTTGCTCCACTGTGATCTATCAGTGGAAGGATATACATTTATCTGAGCCTAAGGATTCATCATGGTACAGTTTTTAAATGCAACCTACAGAGCACTAACAAGAGGTGAAACCAGGGTCACTATTTAACTCACAGATCAATAAATCTTTTCCATCCTTGAACTGTAATGTCAAATTCCATTGCCTAAAAATTCCTCACCCAATACTCCTATGTATATCCATTACAGTTATATTTTCCTCTCAGGGTACAAAAAGCACATACGTAGCCTCAACTACACAGCTGTATGTGCAAGTTCTTTTACTTGCAGGTAAAAGCACACTCTAATTTCAATATCTATAAATAAGTAAATACATTATGATTAATTTTAAATATCTGTAGGTTTCACACAGCCAATGCAGTAATTATTCTTTAACTATTCAGTTTCTTAATCAAAATAAAATCTTTCCCTAAACTCCTTATTCACAGTGACAACACAACGTTAACATCTTTGTAATTCAGATAAGCAAGATCTTCTCTAAGAAATTCAGGGGGAAAATATGCAACCTGACAGAACAGCATGAATCTCCCATAGGAGAATCCTAGAAGGAAGTGTCTACTTACTTCAGAGTAAAACCAAAGGAAGCCATTAAAAAGGAGCACATTGTCTAAAATGTGTTGAAATGAGACATGTATTTATTCTCTCCCCGAGGTAAAAACCTGTACAACTTTGGGTTTACAACCCATAAATTATCAAGTCATTTCTCACTTGTGGAATAAATAGCATCTGAGAGCGTCTGCATCCACACATCAGCTGAAGCTGGAGAGAGCTAAATTTACAAAACATTGAATCAGGAGGTATGTGAGACTTAGTAAACAGCACGAAATCCAGTGCCTCTGACAAGGAATATTATAGCTAATCAGCAGGTTTTCAACTTTTCAAGAAGTTTCTGCCAGAGTTCATGGGGTGCTCGGAGCCCCTCTGTGAAGCTCAATGGAAGAGTGAGCACACTCCAAAGAGGTAGATGGGTGTAGAGGATGGAGGAGCTGAGCAGGCTGCCAAGACCTAGTCTGGGCAGCAGCTCTTGGTTGGACCACACTTGGGACCACTGAGTGAAGATGGGAAGGTGACGGGTGCCTGAGGTTACCTGAATTCCTGGCTGAGCTGTGCCTTTCCTCCCTGCTCCCCTCCCAAAGCCCACCCATCCTGGCAGCTATCCCGTGTGTAAGTCAATATTCGGAAAAGAGCGGCAGAGCCAGAGTTCTCCCACTTGCTCCACGCTTCAGTGGTGAGGTGGGTGCCCAGCTCTTGTGGAGTCCCAGGCTTGAAAGCCTTGACAGGAAAAGCACAAACCGAAGGGTTTCAGCACAGGGAGTCCAGGAGCCTCAGCCCATGTCCCTTCCAGTTATTAACCCCTCATGAAACCTTTTGGATACATTGTTTTTTGAGGAAAGATTTCTGCATTGGAACAAGCACCCCTGCCACCCAGACTGCAGGGCATAGAGGAAAGGGCTTGCACCTTGCCACGGTGCTGGGGTCGGCATTCGAACGGCAGGGCAGGTCTGAGAGCCAGCGCTGGTGTCAGCATCTCACAGGGGGCTTCTGGCTCCTGCAGAAACTTGGCTCAGCCTGGTGGTGGTCCACAGTGATGCTTTGTCCTGGAGCAGGACTCGGATATGGCCAGGATAGACCCTGGAGCTGGGAGCTCTCTGACCCCACAGCGAGGCCCAGCTGGAGCATCGGGTGTGGATCTGCCTGAACTTCGGTTTGTCAGGAATTACCTGCTGCCTTCTTCATTAATGAACTCCTTGCCTCATTGTGTATTTTTAAGGGCAAGTGTCCAGAGGCTGGACCACACGATGTGTCTTCCCGGTGCTGAAGATGCATCTGCTCTGGACAAACCCCAAATGGTTTTGCCTGTGGAGGATTAAGCTGGATCTCATCCTGTGGCGGTTCACAGGGTCAGTGCTGGGCCTCCGAGGAGGCACAAACCAGGCCAAGAGCATCAGCTCAGAATGTAAACATGAGCAAACACGGGCAAACAAATTACAGAGGGGAAAAAGAAACCGACAAAGATGAATGTGGCAGATGAAAAGTAACCAAGTGTGTTAACATGGGGTCAGACAAAGACTTAAAAAATCTTGTACTCAGGATATTAAAATTGCACTCCCTGGTGTGTACCTACCTGCATCTCTTTTCTAAACATTATTTCTGCTACATTTGCCTTGAATTAAGAAAGAGGCTTTTCATCTTTGAAGCAGTCAGACCTGCAATTACACCGACCCAAGTTTTGCATCAAGTAATATTTTTTCCTGCCTTAAACACATTTTGTGCTTAAAATGAACTTGTTAAATAGTCTGTCATCTTGCATTTCCTTCTCTAAAGATGCAGACAACACCTGAATAGTTAATGAGCTGCAGTGCAGTTTAATCAGAGTGGGAAAAACACTATTTCAAACAAAGAAGAAAGTAATCCCCCCTGTTTCTGCTGTGGCCTCTGGCTCCCTGCACCAGTCACTGGTCACCAGGTCACCCTGCACGTGCTGTCCATCGCGCACCCCTGAGCCACCCTGCCTGAGCCTCAAAGGCCGCACACACATTTTGGGCAGCTGGTGCTCCCCATCACCTGGCTTCACAAGCAGATACTTGGGCCAGCGGGAAGTTGGAAGCCAAGGGCAGGGTGCTGCCACCAGCCATGGCGCCACAAGCCCGGTGCTGTTTGGGCTGTGCAGTCCCAGCATTTCAGCCCAAGCAGCTGGATGCTTGACTCACCTAGTAAGTAATTTTACTAGGACATGGTTGTACCAGTATATAAGAGCATTGCTGTGCCTTCAGTCGTAGTCCTGAGCCCAGAAATTTTGCTCAGAGCGGTCACCACCCACAGCAGCAAACATCTTTGGAGCTGTACACAGGAGAGCATGGTGCAGAGATGTGCCAAGTGTAATGTTATTAAAATAGCTTTTGTTCCAATACATTGAGCACATAGAAGGAAAAATATTACCTATTTGTTGGGTTGGAAGTTTCCCTTTGTATAAAATATGAATAACATTTCTTACCTGTGTTTGTGAGATACTTTGTCCCTGGGTACAGAGCCTATACACAGCCACAACATTGTCGTTATTTATTACTTTCCTTAAGCACCTGGAGTTATGAAAGCGTACTTTTACTTTGATCCTTCACAGACCCAGTAGCCTGCAGGAAGAATACAATTAATCAACGGTTTCGTTATGTGTGTCACTGTAACAGAGGGCAGGAATGAGATACAGCATTCCTCTGCCACCTGGGAGCATCCTCTACCCAGCAGCATGAAGGCAGCTGGAAACATCCTCTCAGTGGGTGAAGTGCATGAAAATGTGAAGAAATAAAGTGGTGACTGTAGCTGGGAGGTAGCCGTTAAGGAAATTTAACTCAGCTGACTGCAATGAGTAAAGATGTCATCAATAGTTCCTGGTACTGGCTGGTGAGATATTGGATATGTGATTTCCGAAATCCAGCTCCCTTAGCACATTGCTATATTAAATCTGTTGTTGCTTTTGTTGCTTTATCCCCAAAGAATATGAGAAAGGTGAATTGCTGACTTTCCACAGCTTGCTCCAGCTGCAAATGGAGCTTCAGCTCCTCAGGGCTTCAGCTCATGGGCAGTGAAGCAAACAGCAACGGCAGTTGAAGATGGAGCTGTCTCCCACCTGCCTGCCAGAGGTTACTGCTGCTCTAATGGTGTCAGCAACAGAAAATATCTGCCCGAGTCAGCTCAAGCTGAGGCATGACAGTGGAGCAGCAAAGATGTAGATGCTGAATCAGCTCTGGTTTGGAGCTTGGAGGGACATTGGCAGCAGCACGGGGATGGGGCAGGGCAGGGGCCGCTGGAGCTGCTCCTGCAGGACTCACTTAAGCTGCTATGCCAAAACCCACAGGCACTTTCTGTGCTTCTTGCCCCAAGATTATGTTTTGTTGGCCAATAATCTTCAAAAAAGGGAGAAACTCAATATTGTAACCTTGCTATTACCCACACGAAAGGTCAAATCTTTCTAAGCCTGATGTTAATTCCATCATTGATAGGGCTGGGCTTTAGTAAACACAAACTAATACTAAATCAAGCTGAGGCATCTTGCTTAAAAGCCACTATTATACCCAAAAGAATTAAAATCCCCAAAACTGAGTGGAAGTGACATGAGGCGCACAGGGAGCAAACTGCAGTGCCTGTGGTTCAGTAGTCCTTGCTGCGTGTGTCAGGAACCGTGTATTTGCAAGTCTGCATTTTTAGTGTGGGGGGAAGAAAATATAATAAACAATAGAGTGCCATGGGATGGAATAACACAGCCGGGCAGGGTCCCCATGACTCATGCCCAGAAGATCTTTCCTCAGGAGTGGGAGTCATAATAATCTACAACAAACTATTGTAACCCGCTGAATGTCACAAGTGTCTCTGAAACCTCGTTAACTTCCCGTAGCAATGATTTTTCTAAATACGTGACACTGTGTGTTATTTTGCTCCATGCCAAACACATTTAAAGGCATTACCTTGACTCCCCTTTCATAGGTTCAGCTGAACCGCACATTTCTCTTTCTCTCTCCTCTGGCCCCCTCCCCAGTACCGGGCGACGCTCTCTTCACTTCCAGGAGAAATGACAGCAGCATTCTGCTGCTTGGAACAATGTTCTGGTTTATCTCCAGGAGACAACAGTAGGTGGTTTACTTTTTGGCATTTCTGTCTCTTTTTGTTACTTTTCCAGGCCATTTGCCAAAGGGAGGAAAAAAAAAAAAAAAAGAATGCCACGCTTTGCATTTCTATATCTTCTTCCATTCGAGGCTCCTAGAAGATTTGACAAACATCCTTTGATTTCGAGCCAGGGTACTGGTGGGCGGACACAGCCACTCCAGCCCCACCAAGCAAATACTCCCCTGCCTGCTCCCTGGGTCGCTGGGAGGTGGGACATGGGCGTCCAGCTGCAGGAGAGCAGCAGATGTGCAGCCACAGCAGGGCAAACGCAAAGGCAGCAGCAGCCTGAGTGGTGTTCCCACCTCCTGCACACCAGAGCCACGGTGACCTCACACCTGATGGTGGTACTGGTGGTACCTCTGCAGAACCTTCTTCTTCCATAAAAAGCCTACTAGGAGTCGATGGGTCAGATGGCCGTTGCTCTCTCCCGCAGCCCCGGTGCCATGGGTGGCCACCCATGGGGCTGGTGGCAGAGTGACCCCACCAGCAACCTGTGCAGCCACACCTGCAGCCACCTGGGAGCGGCACCCATGCCTAGAAACCCAGGATTTCCAGCTCTGCAGTGAGGAATTAAGTCTGTGTGTACAGCTAACGAAGATAACTCCTTTCCTCTTATCTTATTGGAAGGAGGAGCAAGGGAAAGGCCAAGAAATTAGCCAGATAGTGTTGCTAGGAGCAGTGCCCTGAGCCCCCTGCAATGGCTGATAAAACCACGTCGTGACCACGAAGTGGCAGAGACAACACTGTGACCCCAACCCTACCTGAGAGCAGGAGGTGGAGGATATTTAAGTTACTATGCTGCAAACTCCAGCCTCCCCGGGTCACTTTAGAGACATCACCTGCCTCCTCCTTATGGACAGGAGCCGGTGACACATCCTTGAAGTGGCAGACATCCTTCCAGAATGGATTTTGGAGAGAAAATTGAAGAGAAAAAAGTCCAGACCCCTGAGAATTTCTTCCAAAGAGCTGAATTGTCCCAGGGAGAAGATCGTGGTAGAGCAGCCACTGTGACAGTATGATCACATGGGCCAGGGGCAGGACAGGGGCTTTCCTCCAGTGGCTCAGGCTCCCTCTTCCTAAGGGGCAGGAAGGATGGTGTTTGAAGCACTGACATTGAATGGGCAAACCGAAGTCAAGAGTAACTCCCCTGCTCGCCACACCCATGGCCCTGCAGACACCCAAGGGCAGCGGGACATCCCCCGGAGCAGCAGGCACCCAGCAGCACCCTGGCTCTGCAAGGGAGTGGAGCAGAGGAGCTGCCCCTCTGCACCAGTCAGGGTGGGCACAGGCTGGGGTGCACCAGCCAGCTGTGTGTCTTCTGCCACATCTTTTGGTGAAAAGCAGTGGGCATGGGTGTCTGTAGGCATTGCGTTGCCAGATACTGCCTTGCCAAAGGACCAGGTGCTGCAGGGATGCACAGGCACCCAGGCTGGTCATGTATTTTTACTGTAGAAGGAGCTGCCATGGAAAAAGCAGACCTGGACTGGCACATTGACTGGCAGAAGTTCCTGTACAGGTACATGAAGCTGAGCAATAGAGCTGCACTGGAGCTACCAAAGTCCCGTGTCGGGCTGGGGCATCCTGGGGGGCTTCAGCTGAACTTTGAGAAATGCAATGATGAGCAGGGATTTACAGGTACATGCTAGGATTTGTTCTGACTCAATAAACACCCATCAGAATTCTTTAAACCTGTTATGAGTCAGCACATGATGACCCAGCAGCGTATTTTAAGACACCAGTTCCACAGGTTCATCCCCTCCCCTCCGTGGCAGCTCTCCAAGAGCCTGTTTAGTTTTCCGAGCGTGGCATCTTTTCAGACCATTGTGCATCATGTCATACAAGAAACAGGAGGGTCCGCACCTGCCAGGGATGCTGCTCTTTGAGGAGTGATTCTTGATGGGTTACCGCCATGTGGAGGGCTGAGCAGGGAGTTCGCTGGGACTTACAGAGGTTGATCTGCTCAGCTTATTGAATGGATGGATAAGAGGAGACTTCTTCATAGCTGATGTGCCTTCACGGGGAGATACCTCTGCTGTGACTTGGCTCTGATATCTAGCACTGGTGGAGCAAAGTCTAACATGGGGAAAGGAAAGACAATTGTTTTTAAAATGAAAATACCTGCTACAGGTCAAATTGTTAAAAAAGTGCCCTTACATCATCCTGAAGAGCAAGCGATAGAGCTTCTGGTGCTGGAAATCTTTACGACCTTATCAAGTGAGGTTGTAGCTTGGCCCGAAAGCCCTGATCTGGAGTTGAGCGTTCCTGGCAAAGCCCAATGATCCAGCCTACCAGGCACTGGGATGATGTCAGGAGCATCCTTCCACTTAAAAGCTGGTGAAGCAGACTCCTCATTTTACCAAGATCACTCAATATCATCACTGTAGAGGGAGCTTAGCAGCACTGCAGTCACCCTCTAACCCAGTATGCTCACACCCCGAGCAGACTGCCTGTCTGGGGCCACCCGGTATGGTCTCGTGTTAAAGCTGAGGACACCGAGATGTGGAGGGGCAGATTTCCCCAAGGGAAGCCAGGGGCTGGGATGGGAGCCTGACAGTTTTCTTGCAATGACCGGATCGCTCCTTAGCAGTATAGCAATGATTCCTCTTGAGGATAAAAATGCTGTGGTCTCATCTATACTTCATGTTATACAAGAGTTTCTCATCAACAACCACTCCGAGCAGTTTCTCAATGGCCTTCTTAAAAGGAGCTGGGAGGAATATTTGACTCATAAGGGATGAATTTTAGATTTCTGGTGGAGGATTTGGAATAATGAAAAATATCTGATTATTCTATAGTATTTTGGCTTATCCTAATGCTTTTCTTCGCTGCTAATACGAATTAAGTTTTTTTTAAATTAACCTATAAGCCTGATTTTCCAAGCAGTCCTATTTTGGTTGAAAAAGTAATTTTGTGGGTCAAAACTGAAGTGGAGGTACCATTCCTAACCTCCTTATTGCATTCACATGGTCACACTTTATGCTGGCCCCATGTTTTATGGTCCTGACTTATTTCTTGGATAAGGCTTGCTCTGGAAACCAACTAATTCTACAATCTAAAAGCAGATGAAATTCAATACAAGTAGTATAACTGTGCAGCTGTCAGGATGCAAGGCTCTGATGAGGTATTTTCAATAAATGAGGAGTGCTGGGAAGAAGAAAGAAGTTGCCACCGGTTTGTTTTCTGTTCCTAGTTTTTCATCACGGCGTCAGACTCTTCACATCACCTGTGTTGTTACCCCCATGTGTTACCTTCAGGCTCGGCCCCACACGTGGCCGGGTTTGGGGGTCCCTGAAGCTGTGGCAGAGGCAGCTCCTTGCCCGGTGTGTGCCTCCGTGGGCTGGCCTCGCTGCTGGTGATGCCCGGCTGCCCCTGGCGGGTGCCAAACCACCCGCAGACCCCACGAGGGCACACACACGTGCGGTCCCTTCGTGCTGCCTAAGCACCCCCCAGGGCTGTGCAAAGCCCCCTTACTGGCACCCTTTATCCCTTGCGCCCCTCTCCCTCGTTGCCCAGCCAGCCTCTGCTGCAGGGCTGCCACCGGGAGCCTGCTCACGTCAAAAGCCAGTGCCAGGCTCCCACTCCCATGTCAAAGAATGCTCTTCAACCACAAAAAAATCCAAAACAAAACAAAAAACAAACAAAAAATCCCAACCACCAAACCCAAGAAACTTGAGTTTAGTGCATAAATGCAGCGACCCAATCACTGAGGGTGACCAACACATTGACCCCTGTGTCGGTGAGCTGAAAAACAAATCTGAGAATTCAGTGGCCCCGGTGACCGAGTCTCACATAAGTTATGAGCTGTGACACCCCCGTGTATGTCCCGCGCGGGGCGGCGGGTCAGGGAGCGTGGGGGCGGTGGGATGGATGCTGCAGCCTGACCACTGCCCGGGGTCGCCCTCCTCTGCGCACCCAGCCCGTGAGGGCAGCTCCCAGCTTGTCCTCAACGTTTGCATCCATCTGTGGCTATTTTAAAGAGCTGTGATGAAACTACTATTCAGTTTTTGTTCAGCTCGTGTTTGCACCCGCAGCGAGAAAGTTTTTGTGGAAGGCAGTAGGCAAACAAAAGAAATCCTTGCAAAATGCTTGCAGCCCCATGGGCTGCAGTTGTGTGCCGTAGATAAAAGTGTTGAATCTTGGATCTCCATGCACAGGTCCACTGACAGTCACACAACCAGTGTATTTTAGATACATTTTAAACGCAGAGATGACAAGAGAAAGCCCTCAAAACCCACATTAAAATGTATTTCCAGCTCTCTGCAAGTTTTGTGATTGTTAAATGAAAGAGAAGGAGTAACTTTTCCAGGTCTCTGAAAGTTTAATCACCATTAAATAAAGAAGAAATATCTTTTACAGACTTCCTCAGGATTTACGTCCCACTTTTCTTCACAAAGTAAACTATTAAAACTGTCCTGGCCTGTTAGCCCTGTGTACCTTGCATCCTTGGGGTTATTCAAGTTAGAATAGCAAAGCACAGAGATAAATTAGGCAGTAAAATGAACTAAGACTTTCTTTTGTGGCCACTAACATTTAAAAAATTCTTCAGATAAAGATTACTCACGATAAATATTTGCAAGTTAATGAAAGCCTTGGAAACTTCAGTATGTGGATATAGCATGAGTAAATACCCAGCATTTCTTCATGGCAATCCAGAGCAGCAAATGGATAGTGGGAAACAACTGTCATGGACATGAATACTTGTTGCACGAGATGCCTCTTTATGTAAGACGTGTTTCTTTAAAGTACATTGAAAATCAGATTTACAAAACAAGATCAAACATTAGAATTGTATGACCAGAGTCAGGTGGAATTTTCCTAAATATACTTAACTACACCCCTAATGCGGTGCTAATAGGGCACAGCGGCACAGTGGATTGGAAACAGAAAAAAAAAAAATTCTTATGCCTCTGTTGCATCCAAAATCGTACATTAAAGGAAAGATCATCCAAATTAGGAACACATAAAAGCAAGAACCATAATGACTGTTGCATATTTGTCTTCAGCAATTTTTATTTTTATGCATAATAGATATTCAGAGTAATTTTAAACTCAAAGTCCCTCCCACTACCTCTACTTTCTTTTCTAAGCATGAGCAAGTTTATTTTCTGTAAGAGATTTAAATCTTTAAAGCAATATCATAAAAATAAAATACATAAGGTACTGAAGCATAAAACCTTTTTGCCCTTTGAAAGTATTCATCATTAAACTCTGTTATTAAGCCAGACAATAGAAAGTTGTTAATACATGTTCCTTGGTTTGGAGGTTTTTTTAATCTTATATTCTTTTTTAATGTCTACAAAATCAACGCTAAATGTAAGGCTTTAGGCTCACCTATTTGATAGTATCAACAGTGTTTGTAAAGAAATGCCTCTCCGAAAAATAAAAGCCTTTTAATATTCTCTTTTATATTCATACCTCATTAAAGTTAATAAGCAATAAAGAAATACAAGTTTAAAGCCATTTGAATGAAATGCAATACAAAAGAGAGGAAAAACGTGTATAGTTAAATACTCTATTTTCAGATGAAATCATGAGATGTCAGTTCACAGAAGCCACATATTGTACCAGCCCAATTGAAAATGGCGCAGCCAAACAACTGCTATTGTGCCTACCCTAGAAAAATTAAAACCTCGTAATAACATAGGCATGGAAGTTGCCTATAATTTCACATTTAGGCCTTTGTTTAGAAATTACTTGGGCTCTACTTAAGAGCAAAGTTCATGTAACTGGCAAGGCAAGATTGCATTATCATCCAACTACGACAAATCCTGTGCACAAAAACGGGATTCATTCCAAAGGGTTATTTGGCATGGCCAAGGCAGCTCCAGAGCACCAGGCCTCTCTGGCAAGTCCCTGCATAAATAGAAGAAAACAAGGAGGCTTCATGAACAGAAGACTTTGTTTCAGAAGAAGAGGCGAGGTCAATTCTTTTAGGCTACTCATTTTTTCTGACTTTCCTGTCCGGCATTCACAAGGCAAATGCTTCAGCTTTGCTGAAGTCAGACTTTACTGACACTGAAGCTTCAACTTCTCTGATAGCCCCAAGAGGTTCATCTCACTTTAGCATGGACAGACCCATCCTCCCCATTATTTCCCCGACTGGGGTTACGAAGAGACCCCACACGCTCTGGGGTGACTGAGGAAGGGCTTTCCAGCCTGCAGCTGAAGTGCATCGGTGGCGTTGATGGCCCACCTGCTGGGGTGAGAAGAAGAGGTCCTCCTCAACAATTTGTATTTTTTTCTAGTCTACATCTGGGACAAGAATGAATGGGATGGGATGGCATGGCGTGGCACGGGTTGAGACACTGGCCTTGTGTAGCTCACTCTGGTTGTGTACTGTGGTTTCAGCATGAGGATTTGCTGAATACGTTGCATTCCCCACCTCCAGATGACCAGCTGCTGTGCTGTAGAACTCATCCCTTATGCCTCAGGATGAAAAGAGTATGCCTGAGCTACAGTGCCTGCTGGGCCCAGGGGTACCGCTGCCACCAGTCATGTGGCAATGTTTCTTTGAGGGTGAAGTGATCATAGGTAACTTGTCCCTTCTATCAGCTGCAAAGGTTTTTTCTTCTGCACATCTGTCACATGATTCTCCTCTAGCCATCAGTATGTCTGTCTTTAGCAAAACCTTCCAAGCAGCAAAAAAGCAGGTCTGCTTTAGGTGTCTGTCTGGTGCTCAAGGGGAAACACATACAGAGAAAACACTGTGTGCTTGCATGGATGAGTAGGAAATAAACACACTTGGTGGAAAGATCTCACTTTAGAAAGTCCACTTTATAGTCTTTATTAGCATAAGAAAGTCAAAAGTACTTCAGCTTGTCCTGTTTTCAGATGTTACATGCACTACCACGATGAATAAATAGTACTTGCAACCTGGTGCTCCATTGCTCTCTTATTTGCAGCGGATTGTGTAGAAAGGCTAGGCAGTTTCCTTATTTTTTGTCATAGAAAGGTGTTGAAATCTGGGGACAAGACATGCATCAGGATTCTCCACATGGTGACAGTGACAAGAGTGTTTTTCTACATTCTTCCGTGAAAGCCTTTTCCCAGACCTAAGGAGCTCAAACAAAGCTCCTAATAAGCAATAGCTTGGTGTTACTTAATAGTTCCCCAGCCTACCATGACCCTTGCAAAATGATCTGCTGTGGCCACGTTAATAAAGCAGCCACTTGCCTGTTAATGTGCTGTTCAACTCTGCTTTTGGGGTGCGAGATCTCTCCCTGAATGAAGTGAGCAGCTCCACTGCCTGAATAATCACTTCCATAAATTAATATGGACTGCAGCCACGTCCATCTGTGCTGTGATTCCCCCCACTGCCCATGCTTGGAAGGGGCCTCTACCTTCTAAGTAATTATTTACATTCCACCTATTGCATTCTCCATTGCAGACAACAGTCTTCACTCATTTCTCATCTTAATTCACTCCCTGTTGTCTTCTGTGTTAAAAAAATACTGCACGAGGGGTGAAAGCCAGTGGAAACCTCTGTCCTGCAGCTTTAGGTGCTTTCTGCCTTTAGCAGAGTAGAGTCATAACTTACATGAAGAATCTTGGATCAGAGGAGTGTGAAAATAGAGATTATTATGATTTGTACAAGCCTTTTATTTTTAGTACAGGCAGGTTCATCTTAGTCACTTTTCTTAAATTAACCGTTTTATTGTTATTAATAATAATAATACTTTAGCCTTGCTGTCAATGGGAGAAGGATGAATGAGGAATTCTGGCCGAAGACATTGCATAAACCTCTCATCTTCAAAACCCATGTACTGTATGTACCCACAGCGGCGAGGGGACATGGAGCCAAGGCAAGCTGGTGGGGACAGCCTGGTGGGAGGCTTCCCCCTTGCCCGGCCACGCTGGAGCCTGCCTGAAGGCAGGGGCAGGGGGTGAGAGGGGCGTGCTGGTGCTCCTGGTCATAACAAAATCTTTCAGACCAGGTGAGGTTTGGGGTGAGTTATGGGTATATCATGCTCATATGAGTGAGATCACACCGGAGCTGGATCCAGGAAGAATTTTTCCTTTAGACAAACACCAGCAGGGTCTAGAAGCTTCTTTTTCTTCCTTCCTTCTGATGCACGGGGTTTGGTCACAGCCTTGGCTCCTTGCAAACATGCTCAGCAAATATCTCCTTGCTATTGTAGGGACACGTAAAATTGCGGGGTTTGTGTTTTTTTGCAATACCCTGGGTCCCCCTGTTTTGCTGATCGGAGCATCACTCTTCTATGCAAAGATGAGCCTGAAATTGTCCAGGAGAGTTTTGGAGTGCTCATTTAGACCTAGATGGGTTGGGTCAGAGAAGGAAGGTAACTTGTCTGGACTAAAGGTCTATTACACTATTTCTGGTGAGTGCAGGAAAACAGGGTTTGAGGTCCCAAATGGTCCCTTTGAGTCCTGTGTCTTTGAATACCAGCAGTCTGGGGCCTCTGCTGGATTCCTCACCAACAGGACCTGGACAAGATGGAAGGCCATGACGTGGGACTTCCCCGTCTTGCCCTATGAAGAACAGGTTAGAGGTCTTGTGAAACTGGAAGAAACAAAGGAGAAAGGGGAAAGGGAGAGAGAGGCATAAAGAAATGGAGGAAGGAGGTGACTAAGGAGAGGCACAAGGCTTCCAAGTGGAGCCATTACCATTTTCACCTTCTTTTACTGAATGTCCCCTCGTTGGTAGGTGACACACACAGATCATAGAAGAAAGAGGTGGGCTGGCTGCACTAATAGTCCTGGCTGCTCTGGGTACTAAGCAGCCGGAAAGAAAGAAAATTGCCTAAAATTCATCAGCATGGGTCTTATCCAGATCTCAGTGACTTCAGGGAGCACTAGTCCAGGCCCCAAAATCTGCTGGCAGATTAGCTACCCCCACGCTCCCAAGCTTATTTAGGGATTTATCTCGGAGAAAAAAAAAAAAAAAAAGAAAAAAAAAAAAGAAAAAGCATTACTGGCAACTGATGTGGCGGCACCCCAGCAGAGGCAGCCAGCATCCCCTCCTCCTGCAGCAGTGGGAGCCCATCACCCCCTTCCCCTGCCTCTTAATTTTACAAAATAAGAGAGTTGGCTACAGCTGGCAGCCCTCCGAAACCAGTTGGCTAACTTTCCACAGATGCTGGGCAGAGGGGGTGTGAGCTGAGGTGCACTTGCTCAGCCGAAGCCCCTCCGGCACGGCCTGGCCTCGCTGGCGAGCTCTCCGTGCAGGGAAGCGGGAGCGCACAAGGGAGGACATGCCCTGTTGGCAGCGGTTTTGCCAGCGAGCCCACATAGCCTTTTGCCTGTGTGAGGTTTTGGCATGAGGAAATTATATTATCAGTCCGTCACTTTTACAAGCATTGAAATTTCTGGAGGAGGCACAGATGTTAAAAAAACCCCAAACCCAAACAAATACCCCAAGCTGAAAAATAAATAACCCAGCTAAAGAGGAAGCCTTGGAGCCAGACTGACTCCTCCACAGCCGCTGCAGAGCTCAGTTTCCAGGGCAGTGGCCAGGGATGTCCGCCAGCCGGAGCGGCGGTGGGATCTGTCCCATTCCCTACGCTGTGCACCACCAGTCCCTTTCGTCTTTACAGCAGGATCATGTCGCGGTGTGTTTCTCCACCCAAGCCGACGAGGGACATGGCTTCGCTCCATCCTTAGTGAGGCACAACCCAGTGAGATGGGAAACTGCAGCAAAGTTTTGCTGGTGGCACTGGGCTCGGTGCAGAGCCAGCGGAGAAGGCAGGTGGGGCAGATGGTGAGGATGTCCCCGGGGTCACCATGCGCGGGCTCTCTGTCAGCTGGGTGGGAGGTGGGCCAGCGGAGCAGCCTGCATGGACGTAGGGCAGCTGCATGGTGCCGTCCATGTGGCTCGCGCCTCCGCGGAGGGAACCTTTCCCTTTGGCACTGAAACCAATCCAGGAGGGAGCCCCTGGACAATGCCAGTTTTGCACTTCAAAAATGCTGGCAGGTAGGCTCTCCTTTCCGATTACATCATGTCACTATCGCTCACCCGGGCCGTCTCTGGGCATTGGTCGGGATCCAGCAGCAGTGTGGTGGATGCTTTAGACCCTGGTAGATTTGCTCCTGTCTCCTGATGCTGTGGTCCCTCTGCCAGCCTTGCTTTGTTAAAAATGTATGTTTTTATGAATTATTCTACCTGCCAATGTTTTGTGTTCAGTTGCTCATTCCCGTTGTGGTCCCTGCTGGGTTTGCTCCTTTTCTGGAGATGAAGGGCCTGGGCACACACTCTTAGGGGGCTGAAGCCCCATCCCAGGGACCTGCCTTCCCCAGAGATTCAAGCAGTGACCTTGCTGAGCCGCAGGGCCCGCCTCTGGGGTGTGTGTGCAGGGGTATCGTTTTGAAGATGGTGATGGAGAAGGTTTAAGTAAAAAATGTCACTTTTCCCCAGAAGCGGGGGCGGGAACAGCAGAGGCAGGGCTGGGGCCGGGGCAGGGACAGGGGCTAACAGACAGGGGCTGGGGCAGGTGCACAGGGGCTGGGACAGAGGGACGAGGACAGATGGACAGGGCGAAAGGACAGGGGCTGGAGCAGAGGGACAGAGGGATGGGGCAAAAGGATGGGTAGAGGGACAGCAGCAGAGGGACAAGGGTAGGGGCCGAGGGACAGGGACATGGGAACAAGGAGGCAGCAGGGGTTCAGGTGTCGGGGCAGGGGCAGGAGCTGGGACGTGGGGCAGGGGCAGGGACCCGGAGGCAGACAAAGGGCGGGCAGCAGAGCCCCGCTCGCAGCCCGCGTCCCCGCAGCGGCAGCACCGCACACCGGCGCGCAGAGCGAGGAGCAGGAGGAGCGGGCGGCGGCGGCGGAGGAGGCGGAGGAGGCGGAGGAGGGGAGGGACCTTCCCCTCCCTCCCACCCCGACACCGGGGGAAATAAATTATTCCCAGCCCTCGCACTCCCAGCTCCGTGCCCCGCACCCCGGCAGCGGCAGGCGGGGACGGCGCAGCCTTCGGCGGGCGCGGAGGGGCCGCCCCTGCCCGCGCCGCGCTCCGCTCCGCTCCGCGCCCGCCTCCCCGCAACTCCCGCGGGCCGCGGCGGGGGGCAGCGCCCGCCCCGTCCCGGCCCGCCCCGGCCCGGCCCGCGCCCAGCGCAGCGGAGCGGCGCGGCGGCCCCGCCGTGCCCTGGATGCCCCAGCGGCGCCGGCGGCAGCAGCATGGAGCGGCGGCGGGGCGTCCCCGGGGGCTGGCCCTGCCTGCTGGCCGCCCTGGGTGCCCTGCTGGCGGCGGGCCGGGCGGCCGCCCCCCGCGCCCGCTTCTCGCCCTTCTTCTTCCTCTGCACCCACCACGGTGAGCTGGAGGGCGACGGCGAGCAGGGCGAGGTGCTCATCGCCCTGCACATCGCGGGCAGCCCCGCCGCCTACGTGCCCGGCCAGGAGTACCACGGTAGGTGCAGGCGCCCGGCGCTGCGCGGCCCCCGGCGGGCGGCCCCGGGGGTCCCGCACGGCGGAGCGCCGCGGCCGCGCAGGGCGGGAGGGCGGGTGCCCTGGGACGGGGGAGGGCGCAGCCGTGTGCCCGGCCTCCGGGCATCCCCGGCGGGGCGCTCCGCGGGGGTCCCCGGCCGTGCGGGACCGCCTTCACCTGCCCCGGGCGCAGCCCTGCCCCGGCGCGGCTGCTGCGAGGCCGGAGCGGGGGGCGATCCCCAGAGCCCCCTCCTCAGCCCGCCCGTGGCCGGGGCCAGAGCCCGCCGAGCCGCTCGCAGCCCGCCCCTTCCCCACCTCGGTGGCTGCCGGAGCCAGCGTCGCCCTTCCCCCGGCGGCCGTGCGGTGCGACGTGCCCGGCCGGGGCCGCAGCCTGTTGCTGCCCGTGCAGGGGGTGCAGCAGCCACGGGCGGGAGCGGCGGGTCAGGCGCTCACAGGTGGCTCTGGAGATGGAAGGTCGTGCCGGGAGTTAAGGAATAAACCTGCTTTTAGCGAACGCCCGGGCCGAGGGGAATGAACTAGGGCGGGCAGAGCCGGTCACCAAGGGGGTCGCTGCCTGGGCGGTGTGCGGGGTGGGGGGCGCAGCCCGGGGCTGCCGCCGGCCCCGCAGGCAGGTGACGCTGCCGCAGAGTGGCCCTGCGAGCCCGCAGCTGCTCCCGGCAGCAGCCTCGGCACCGGCTCCCTGTACAGAAAACTTCGAAGGGTGAAACGTTGCCCAATTCCTAACCGCGGCAAACCGCTTACGGGGGCACCCACTGAGCCCCCTCCTCTCTGGTGCCTGCTCGAGGTTGCGCAGCGCTGCGTGAGAACGGCGAGTTCCGCAGTAAACCATCAACAGTCAGAAAAAGTAGCAATAGATATTTATTTCAAACATCTTGCTCAGAAACAGACACTGTGTAAGGTCCTCGGCTAAAGGCGGAGTTAAACTCCTGACTTTGGTGTGTTCCAGCTCCGTTTTTTTTAGGTAAATCATTGAATCGTTATGTGAAAGATTCTGACTGATTTTTATTTTTTACTGTGAAGACAGCAAACCCCAAACACATCAAATATTCATTTTTCACACGATCTAAGGGGTCCTGAAGTTTTTGTCTCTGTATAACCTTTAGCAATATAGTTTTACCTAATTCACAGGAAACTTTTGTTTTTAAAATATCGGTGTCCTTTTTAACAAACCACGTATGTAAATGATACGACTTCATGTTTTTCCCTTAGAGCCCCGTATCTCCCAGCCCGCGACCCACACTCAGATCAGGCGGATCGCGGCCAACGTGCCGAGCCACAGATGTGCAGAGGGGAAAAAAAGCTGGAATTTCCACCTTGCACAATTTAAAACGCCGGCTTTTAAAAATACGGTTCAGACACGTAAATAACAAAATCTTTTCTCGCTGCTGCCGTGTTTTGCGGTGTGCAGCCAAAAAGCTGGAAGCTTCAAGCCCCCTTGCTGGGCTGCGGGCAGGGGGCTGCGGGCTGGGCTGCGGGCAGGACTGTGGGCAGGGCTGCCCGGCTGCCTCCTCCCCGCAAGGGTGAGGAGCAGGGACGGGTGTGTGCTTCTCCGGGGATGCTCTGCTGCCTCTCGCCTTTTTGAAAGGGTTTTCGAATTTTTAAAGTACCGACTCGCGGAGAAACGCCCCATCTGCGCGCCAGATCTTTCAGGTAGCCAAGGGTGGATTTTCCGTCGCCTTTTTCCATCTGACAGAGCCAAACGCGGAGGCTTTGAATATACCTCTGCTTCGTTCTTTTTACCTACCCGCTCCCGCGGGGCCCCGGGGATTTCGCGGAGCCGCCGCTGCGCACCGGCTGCGCGCCTCTCGCCGGCCCCTGCGCCCCCGCGCAGCCGCTGCGCGCTGCCCCCGCCGCCAGCCCCGCTCCGGGTGCGCGGCGGCGGCTGCCGGCCCCTACGCCTCCCCCCGTGGCCCCGTTCATCCCGCCGCCCCTCCGGGACCGGGCTGGAGGCTGCGGGGGTGCCCTGGGCCAGCATCTGCCCCGGGGGCTGCCGCCCAGCTGGGAAAGCCACCGGGTGAAGAAAGGCTGAGCAAACCGGGTGCGTTCAAAGGATGCGCACCGAGGAAAGTCCTCAGGCTCGAACTGCCAAACTGCTTTGTTTACCCAGTGCGGGGTGTGTAGGTACACTCGGGTGTAAGCCAGCCTTGTACCTTATTTCTCACTCGCAATGGCAATTGTTTTCAGTTCCGTGCATTGCTGAAACGCTTACCTGGGCCAGTGCAAGGCAGGCAGCGCTATGCACAGCACAGCAGGCTTATCCATGAGCTCAGCACACTTACTCGGCTAGATATTTTGAAATAGCTCATTTGAATATTTTTAAATATAACAATTATCAATGTTAAATATAGCACAAGGAAGAAAAAAACCCACCCGAATTATACAATCTGAAGAAATCATTTGAGCAATCTGGGCTTTTATATAGCGTAGTTTAATGTTACTGAAAAATGCCAGTCCGCACTGGTTGAGCATTTATCATTTAAAAATCAAACTTCAGAGGCAGTTTTGTGGGGACACGGAGGCGCAGTTTTGAGATGCAGTACAGAAGCACAAAACAAAGGGAGATTTTACATGTGTACAATGTAAATTCACCTGCTCAGCGTATTAAAATACACTCCCCCGACTCCTCACAAGTTGCAGTGAGGCCCCGTTGTACACATACTACCCCTTCATTCAACGGGGAGAGGTGATAGTAGCATCCAAGAGCTGAGAGAAATTCCACGAGAAAAAAAAATCCAATTAAAAAAAAATCAGCCAACAACTTTTTGTTAATTTGTTTAGACATTTCTTTGGGCTTTCAGAGCAGGAGTCAAACCGCGGTGCAGCCGAGGGAGCTGTGACACTGGCTCTCGTCCATTTGCCCAACTGTCCCTTGCGCTGCCCTGCACCTTGGGAGTGGAACGGTGTCTGGACGCAAAAGACACTTGTGGGGGAACCAGGCGAGCACAGGAGATTCTGCAAGGGGCTTCTCTGACACATTGGATCTGGCACTTTATTTCCCTATGCCCCTGAATTTCATAAGTAAAATGAAGGCAATAATATTCCCTGCTTTGCATAGTTGAATTAGATACTTTGGGATTTAGCACTTCTCCCCTAACCCTTAAAAATACTCCAGATTTGGACCCATTCCTGCAATCAGTAAATATTTTAAAACGCATTCACTGATTGAATAGGACCAGACCTACACTGCATATAAATATGCTCTTTTATATACGGGACTGACTTGATAAATCGGTAAACAATTTTATTACCTTTGGCAGACTTTTATTCCTTGAATTAGGTTATTTCAAATTTAATTAAGTCCTTGAGCTGGCAAAGCACTTAAGCACTTGCTCAAATGCAAACTGACAAAGTGTGCGCTGGTTTAATGTAGGCACCTGCTCAGCTGCCTTCCAGCCAAGCGGTGGTTGCGTGTTTGGAGAGCTGCGACAGGGCCCACTTGGCTTGCTCATAGCTTTGCTGGTAGGTAGCAATGATCCTGTTTTGGTTTTCTCTTGGGCTTTCCACTGCAATCTGCAGAGCAGAATATAATTTCTTCAGGAAAAAACCCCCACAAACCAAACAAAAGCAGTAGAAATTGAAAATTTTTGTGCAAGTTCTTTTGGGTTTGTTGCCAATCTGCAGTCAATTTTGATTATCCGTGTCAATGTGCCTTCAGTGCTGCGAGCGTGTACCATGATTTACAGGCAGATAAGGACATTGGAAACGCATAAAGAAAAAAGGATAAACTCAACTGAACATCGACTCTTCACTGCCCTTAATCACAGAAACCTAAAAATGAATAGTCAGATTTATAGTGCTTAAAAAATACAAATGGATTACCTTTATACCGTGTTTTTTCTCACCCCTTAAAAAACCTTTGCTCGCACTGTGAACAGTGCTTTTTCCCAAGGTTTTAAATTTAGATCTTTTACGAACAACTTCAAACTGTTTTCCCATGATTGATGTTAAAACTCATCGTTCTGCCCTTAAAATAGTTTTCTTTAATGAGACTTGAGTTTCTATTTCACTCTCCATTGTTCCTTTTTTTTTTTTTTTCCAGAACAGATTAACCTTCAGTCCCCAAATGTTATCAGTTTCCATCAATGACTGTTACTATTCTTAGATATACTGTATATTGTCTGGAACCATTGCTTTGATAGGTTGTAAA
Source organism: Falco peregrinus (assembly GCF_023634155.1). Classification (NCBI taxonomy): domain Eukaryota; kingdom Metazoa; phylum Chordata; class Aves; order Falconiformes; family Falconidae; genus Falco; species Falco peregrinus. Next base: position 17,403,139 of record NC_073726.1, read on the forward strand.
AATAAGTTTTCAACTATTTGAAGGGGTAGTTATGCACTCTTTCAGCACTGATAAAAAGTCGTGTAAAGTCTGCCCAATTCCACCTTTGTTATAATCCCAGATTGGGATTTAGTATCTGTTTTCGTTAGGGTTACTTACAGTTCTGGTACCCGCTTGATCTGGTGGGTATTTCCATTGTAAATTCTTATTGTTCAGATTATTAAAAAACAGAAAGGTGTTGGAGATCAAAGTGAGGGAGGAAAAGAGAGAAAATAACTAGAGAGTAAGTAGTGCTGCTACTTGAGGTGTAAACAGGATTATAACCGAGTTGTAGAAACTCAGTTGTGGGCACTTTCTCTGCCAGTTACACTGAAGTGTAGAAGTGCAGAAAGCTTTCTGTGAGCCAAGCAGAAGCAAAGTGCACAGGAGGTGATGTTAGCGATGGTGCATTGGTAACAGAAAAGCAGATTTTGGTCCATGTTTTCCAGTATCAGCCTGAGAAGCAGGACGGCTTCTTGAGTCTTTTGCAGGGTGTTCCCTCAAAAACATTCATCTCGTCCACTTACGCACTCTCCTGATCTCTGCAAGAATGGAGACTTGCATCATTTTTTGTTTTAAAGAGGTGTGTAGAAAGTTTTGCTCATGTGACTCCAGTTAGCTTCAGGGATTGTCCTATAACTCTTAATGGACACTTAAATTAAAAATGGGAGGCTGGCAATAGGTAGCAATGGAGAGGAAGTTACTAAGAATGGGGAAGATCCTTTGTCTCTTCTTTCCTCCGAGGTCTCTTCTTTCCTCCGAGGTCCCTAGCAATATCTTGCAGCTGCAGAAGGGTTTTGTAGCACACAAAAATTTCATCTGGGGTCAGCATCTACTAAAAATGTCCTCATCCGCCAAAGCCCCCAGAGTGCACCCTGACTGTGCTCTGCTACGTTTAGGATTTTTTTGCATAAACTGAAGTTTGCAAAAGCAAGGCTGATTTCTGGATGCTGCAACCTGTTCTTTAGATGGTCTGTTTGAATTTTTCAGACCTGAGCCTTACTTAGTCTGTTTTTGAGTGAATGTACCTTTCTAGGTCTTAATGTTGGCTGATGGATTGTCTATATTTCTGAAGCTCTTATCTAGCCCCAGAGTTCATGTAGTGTGCCTTTGCAAATTTTAAAAAGTTGTGCTTTTAAGATCTCTTGACCAGAAACTGATGAAGCATTCCAACCCTAAAAGAAAAAGGTAGGCAAGTTCACGGCTGACAGCCTCTTATGAACCACGTTTTGCTAGGGAAGATGTTAAATTTTAATGGGTTCAGCTGTTGTCACTCTAATTTGTGGGCCAAATAAGCAGCCAGCAGATGGTGATGGCTCAGCCAAAGATGTGGTCAGGCACGGGACTGATGAAAGGAAGTTGAAGGTCCACAAAGGCCTCAATGAGCCTTCCTTGCAAATTTGCAGAAGAGATGTAATCTCTGGTTAAATCCTTTCTCGGCCCCCCATCTGAGAGCTGCTCCCCCCCTGCAAAGGAGACTTGATTGCCCCAAATAACAGAAATCAAAGTCAGCACGGCATGCTGGCGTGACCCACATTTGTCAGGTGACATCTGACTGTAGGACAGAAACGGTATTGTTGGCGTTATGGGTCTGTGTAGGACAGATTATGCTGGGCTTGTCTGTATACATTAAAAAAATGATCTCTGCCTCAGTGAGTTCACCGTCCAAGCCCCAGAGCTTGGCGTGGGGGCTGGCGTGCGCGCATGGACCTTTCCCATGGCATATCACCCAGCATTGAAGTCAAGGAAGAAAAGAAGCCTATAAACGGTGAAAGGGTGCAAAAATATCTTTTCAGTGGGGATATCGCGCATATTTTCTGCTTTCTGAGTTTGAAGGAGGTATTTTAAAAGACATATAACCTATCTGTAGAATTCATTGCTAAAATCTTCCCATACTAACTGCTTTTTAGTAGAAATAAAAAAAAATCTTTTTCTTACAAATAATTAATAATTGTAATTAGATATAAACAAACAAACAAATAGATAAATAGATATAAACCAAGATATAAACCTTGTAATTCAAGACCGAAGGTGACCAGTAAACAATTCATAACTAGGTTACTGTGCTGTGGTGGTATGCCATACGTTTCGTCAATGTTTCCTGCATTGATTATTCCACCAAACCCGTGTTGGTTCATTAGGTAGAACAGGGTGAGACTGTCAGATTGGTGGCATTTCTCATTTTCCTTATTGTTCCCTTGATCTGGATTCTTGAAGGCCGCTGCTTTTGAAATACTGTAACATTTTATTATGGTACGATGCCTCAGTATTTGCATATTGACTGGCTGAAGTATGATTTTCAATCTGATAATAGCCGTGATGATACAGCCGAGATGGATTCAGATGCAAGCTTTATTTGCTTTGTGTGTCTCGTGCCCTACAGCTGTGGTTTAGATTTGTCATGACTGTTTGCGGCATGGCAAGGGAAGGAAACGGCACTGTCTTACCTCTGAGAATAAGCAACCTTTCATAGCGCCCCTTGTTATGAGAATTTCAATAGTCTCCGATGAAAGGTTCAGTCTTTTTAACATGCTTCCTTTCTTTGTGTTAACGTTTCCTGCCTTTTCATCGGGCATGAAAGGTGCACAGAGTGCAAATGTGTGTCTGGAATATTTGTGTAATTCCCACTTTCCCCCCCCTCCCAAGCTGTGGCTAGTCTCTGGGATAAACATAGGACAAACTCTGACAGTGCAACTTTTAACATCTGTCAAAGCCTAAGCTTGTGCAAGAGACCTTCCCAGTTTGTCAGGCGATGCCTTCTCGTTAGGCAGGCAGTCTTCCACCATTCCCCCTTCCCTCAGGTCAGTCCTGGAAAATGGAAGTCACAGCGTGTGTCACACAGTTTGCGTGGTTCAGGCTGGGTTGTGCCAGTGAACATTGGCGTCACGGAGGCAGAGATCCCCCTGGTCCATTCCCATGGGACTCTTTCCCAGGTCCCCCCACGTCCTCAGATGCCTCCCACAGGCAACACATTTTTTACTCTTTTCCTAAAGGGAAGAGCAGGGTCATGGAGGTGGATTGGGTTTTTTTAGGACTTTGTTTTGTTTCAATATATCTCTCACTAAGCATTTGCCTTAAATAGGGCAATGTCAGAGGTACACGTCCTGCTTGGAGCGGGAGAACCAGAGTTTGCGAGGGGCATTAGGGCTTGTACCTGTTTATTCCACAGTACAGGAACAGGACCTGGCATTAGTCTGTCCTTCTGCAGCTGGAGACATTCTGTCTGAGTCTGGAGATGGCACCCAGCAGCCGGGCACGGGGCCACGGGCTCCCTGCCATCGTCTCCCACAACTATCTGGAGCAGCTGCTGCCTCCCAGGCACCACAGCATTTCCTGGGCAGCTGGGCTCACTTAGCTTCAGGCAGAGGCACCTGAGGGCTCGTTCTTTGTCTCACCAGCCACAGCATCACCTGTGTCACTCCAGACTCCCTTTGGTGTAGTTACTGGCTATGCACCCTCATCTTGCTGCTGCCAGCACGGATTTCTGTTTGGGGAGGCTGGCTGGTGCATGTGGGTTTTGCATACCAGGTGCGATCTCCGCAAGGCTTCTCTCCCTCCACCCCAGTGGGATTCTTGGTCTTCCCAGGGTATCAGGACATCCCTGACTGCTGCCTTTTAGTGTTTCCTAGTGGCCTGTTGTAGGCAATGCCCTTTATGTGAACATGTCGGTCTAGAAAGCAAGAGGTGTCTGGTGGGACTGGACACACGTGGCCTGTGAAAGTTGCAGGGCAGTGGGTGAGCAGTTCAGATGCTTTCCCAAAGGCTTTCGTTGCGAAGCAGAGGCTGGTTTTCACAGTCTTCGCAAGGTCCCTCTTGCCATATTTTTTCATCCTGGGAGCAAAACAGAGGTGGCTGTTCCCTGCTCCTCTCCAGGCACTTTGACATTAATATTGGTTGTGAGCGTTTCACAGGTGTCCCCTTGGGGGGTTGAAATCTGTGGTGCTTTTCCAGCCTGTGTCTGGTGAAGTCCAGCCTGCAAGCTGCAGGTTTCTCTTCAAACTGTGCAAGTGCTTCAGTGCCGTGTCCAAGTGCTGCCCCAGTTTCCCACGTCACGGGGTGCCAGATGCCATGGGGTGTATCCAGCCCTGCAGCAGGGCTGCTGCTCCCCACAGACCCTCCTGGGGGGGGATGCCTTGCTCCCTGAGAGGGTGATGGCATGCCCACTCCAGGGGACAGCCTGTCCCCACCTCCTTGCTGAAGGGCCAGGTGCCAATAGAGGAGGACATCAGGTGGATGGTGGCCCCCCTGCCCCGTGCCTCCAGACCCATCCCCTCCTCCTCTCTGCCTACTCAGAGGAGGGAACAGCTCCAGGGGACGGTTCGGAGTATTTGATTGGGGTGCCTGGAGTAAAATTTGGTTTAGGTTTGTTGGATGGGAAGTCTTAAGTCCAGCCTTCTGGATGTAGGGGTTCACTAGGTATTGAAAATATTCGTGAAGCTGCGTGTAGAGCTATGGCTGTGTCTCCTCCCGAGGCAGAAGCCCTCGGGCATCGCAGACAGTGCAGGGTGGTCTCTGGTTTCCCTCTTTGATTTTGCAAGATACAGCATAGGGGAAACCGGCAGTGTCCTTGCTTTTCTTCAGCAGGTGAGCAGATGAATCATCGGAGATGGGGCTGAAGATCTGTGTCTGTTTCCCTGAACGGTGTCTGCTCACACCTACACGTGTCTGTCGCTGCTTGTTTCCCATGGGAGGCAGGGTCATACACACTGGGCTGAGGGCATCGAGTTATAAACCAGATGGAGACAAAATGCTGAGAGCTCTTGTACCACACTTAGCAAAATTATGATTGCCTCAGATTAGCCAGAGTTATTTATTCTTCCCCCTGTCTGCTTGAAGGACAGTTTTGTAAATAAACGGGTTGTGACCTGACAGAGCTGAAAGACAAGAAGAGGGTCTGCTCGCCAGCCCCAGCTCTGGCTGTGGCTGTGTCTCCTACTGTCCAGCTCAAAGGTCGTTGCTGCCATGGGTGGCTGGATGCTGGCACCCCATCCTTTGTCCCCTTCCAGTGCCTGGCTGTCATGTGGCTGTACACAGAGCAGCCCAGCTGGTGAAAAACACACAGTGGAAGGGGCCTCGCCGTTTCGTTCTCTCCATCCCCACCACGTCATTTCTGAGAGGGCAGTTAGATGGTCAGAAGTGGGCAAGGAAGAAAAACCGCAGTTCGTACAGGGAAATTCATCAAGCAAGCCCCTTCCATGCACAGGTGTGCACCTGGGAGCAAATTCTGTTTTCCTCTCCTCATCCTGCTGCACTGTATCTGCAGGCGGTTCCTGCCTTGCCCCAGCTTGAGTTTGCAAGGATTTGTGTGTTGAGTGTCCATGGGTAGCATATGTAGGGTGCTCCCTGGGAACACAGCGGGAGACCGTGAAAGCTGACAGTCTGTCCATGTGCTGCGCACATCACAGTGGAGAGGAGGGAAGGAAAAGGGAAGCACACAAACCTTGCTGGCCAGAAGACTTAGAGAAATCTGGGAATATTCTTCTGTCTGTTGCTGAGAGGTACACGGTGGTCACAGCATTCGACACATCTGGTAGAATATTCATAAAAGAATTAGCAAGGACACGGAAAATCAGATTTCTTGTGTAGGTTGCTCGTGCTCTTGCAGAGGAATACTTCGTGGCAGAGCTGGGTCTGCCCGTGCAGGTCCTGCATGGGGGAGCAATTCCTGCACTAAAAATGAAAGCAATGAGTAGGTGATTGGCCTCTTTAACATCTGAAAACAGCAGCACAACCCTCTGTGGCCTCTCTTGGTGTCAGGCCCTGGGATGTGAGAAGTCATTTATCACGTCACAGGGCTTGGCAAGGTCTTTGCCGTTTGCCTTCCACTTTTCCCTCTGCTCCCCAGGACAATACAATAGATAGGAAAGAACAAGAAATATAGATAATATTTATCTTTCTGGCTAAACAAGCCATGGTTTCCAGGCCACAATAACCTTTCAGTGCTCCTGTCTCACAGGGGAAATGCGCTGTTAGAAAAAAAACAACCCTCCTTCCAGAATTAGACACATTCATCTGGACACGGGATGAAATGATTACCAGAACTGCAGAGAGAAACAAAACAGCACAACTGGCCAAGGCAAAGATCCTGGTTTAACAAAGTGCTGCCCAGACTTGCAGTGGCAGCAGTTTGTGGGGATGCCAGGTAGCAAAAGTAAAGAGTCAGTACTATAAAGTCCTGTAAAAAAAAGTTCCTAGTATGTTTGGAAAAAAGGATCTCTAGCTAAACTCCAGCCTTAAACATTTTTGTAGAGCAATTCTGCCTCTGGGCCAAAAAGACTGTATCCTTCAGAACCTCATTCTAGTTAGTACAAAGATTGAAAACCTCTGGCAAATATTTTTATGCTTTCTAATTATTCTAGTTGATTTTCTGATGACTGATATCCAGTCAGATAGGTTGTCAAGTTGATAATATTCTTGCATGAGACTCAAGACTTTAGAATTGATTCAAAGGGAATCGCCGTGTTCATAGTGAATTCATTTACAATCTGGTTTTGTGAAGCGTAAAACCTGATAATGTATTGGAGTAGAATTTGGTAAATATCTTAATGGAAAATGGGGGGAAGTGAAGCATTTGAAATACATTGCTGATATTTTAAAAATATAATTTTGATTTTTGTTTTGGAAAAGTGGCTTGATTGTGAAACTGTGAAAAAAAAGCTGCATAATCAAAAAATGAAATGAGACTCTTCTGCTTGAACAAAACTCTATCTAATTTTTTGGGGTTCATTGAAGATTTTCATATTGACCTAACTGATATTTTAATTTATTTTTTTGTGTTAAACTCCTCAGTACTTCTCCTTTTATGTTAGCCCAAGCTGATCTCTTTTTCTTTCTTTTTCTTTTCATTTTGGTCACTGAACCAAAAATTGAACAGTTCTACTTCTGACAAGTTGACCATTTAATTTCCGGCCACTGAACAGATCTGATTCAGACAAGTAACCCTCACCACTCTCTTTGCATTTGTTCCCAAAATAAATTACAGAATAATCACTCACTCTTTATAGCACTGAAGTGCGGTTGGTAGCGATGCTGACATTTCCAAGGTAACAAACTCATTTTTTTAATAATGATACTTACGGTTGCTGTGTGGCTTCTGATGTATATGTTGACCACATTTCCCTTTACATCTAGTCACTGTTCAGTTTTCTTTTTCAGCAGAAATCTTTTCCTTGGTTCTGTGTTCAGTAAAAAAAGCTTAGAGGAGATCTGTCACTTGGCTCCTTCTGGATGTCTACAGTTAAAGGATTTTTCTGCTTCCAAACTTGAAAACCTGTTGCAGCGTATCTATAGAATTGACATTCATTGAACTAGACAAAGAGGCCTTCATGTCTCTAAAAATATCTTTTTTTTCCAAGGAACAATGTTTACAGGGCTGTCCACCTCAAACAGAAATGAACTGTTCAGAGCAGACGTGGACATAAGCTTTGAGAGATGCAGGTTTATTTTGTTCAGAGAAATGATCCGCTATGTTCTTCATTGCCCTGCTTTTCCTTCAGCCTATAGTTAATGCAGTTCTGGAGTACAATGGAGTTACAGCCGAGCTGTGACATTTGCAGGATTTGCTTCAAGCAGCAGAGATGAAAAGGTGCGGGTTGGGCTGGGGCTGGCAGCACCAGTCCCTCCCCAGCCTCAGGCAGCCCGGATTACTCCAGTGAGCATCTGTGGACCTTTTCACTCAAAGAGATGTAAGTTTTGTTTCATCAAGTGGTAGCAGATGTTAGGGAGCTTTCATGCCATTCATCACTGAGGGAAAGCCAATGTGATGGCATCTGGCTGTTTTCTGAGTACAAATTGTTGTTTTAAACTCTAAACTGTCTTTGAGCTGAGGTGGTGGTGTATTACACACTGGCTACTCTTCTTCTGGGACCTTGCCCAAAACCCCTATGTCCAACTTGCCCCAAGCGCCTTTTGCCCAATTAGTGAGATTACAGTAGAGAGCAAATTCTCCTGCTATTTGCAACATTTTCCGTTTGAGAAACCACATTGTAAAATTAATTACAGTAAATATTTCTTCCAATTGCACATTGCTAACTGCTAAGAAACACTACTGAGTGACTTGCGCTGTAACTGTTAACCTTTCATTCCAGATTTACAAAGCCTGCACTTGTCGCATTTATCAAGTATTCTTCTGCCTGCAAACAGTCAGAAACAGGGAACCTTTTTTTCCCAATTGACTTATTTTGTCTTAAGCATGTAGGTATTTTATGAGGTGCAGAACTCATACAGATGCTGGTAAGCATAGTACCTCAAAACTCTGACAAACAAAAATTGCATGTCCTGTCTGACACCTTGGAGCTCTCCAGCTTTCAGTGCTCCAGGGAGGAGGAGGACTGTGGTCCCTCCCCATGGAAGAGGATCAGTGCCAGCAAAGCCCACAGCTCCTTCATGCATTGTGTGATGTGAGTGATGAGACAAGAGCTTTGGACAGCAGGACAAGCATTAACTCTGCTCTCTTCTTGAAAATGTCATGGATTGACTCTTCAAGCCAAACATCTGGGTGGCAGTTTCCACCCCTCTCGGGGCAGTGCTGCGTCAGGACAAGCCCGACCCCAGCATCCAGGTGCAGAAGCTGAGGCAGGAGAGGTGACCACGCGTGAGGGAGCAGTCATATCCAGCTTACCCAGTTATTCCCCTCTTTCCTCCTCTGTTGAGGACCTGGGCTCATTGCTCAGAGAATGTGGCTGGGTCAACAGCTTCCATCTAGTAACTTCCCCCCAAAATTCTAGGCAGATGCATCAGTAGAGAACAAATACCCTGGTCAAACAATCTGGATGACGTTCCAGCTGTGTGCCAGTTCAGTTATCTCTTCTGCTGAATTTAACATGTGTTTATTATGTTTAGCATGCAGAGTGGTTGTAATGAATTTGAATTAGAGGGGAATCATATTCTTTGTGCTTTTTTTTAGCCTCAGAAACACTGTGCTGTGGTATAAAGAGAGATGGATGCCTTTGTAATTAGCTAGACCAGAATCAGATGACCTTTTTAGTCTTGGGTTTTACTTTCTGGTGCCTTGTGCGGGTATTTACTGTTGAGGCAAACCAGGAATGAATAATAGCACATCACATTTCCTCCACTCCTCTTGAATAATTTGGAAATGTTTAGGTATAATAAAAGTATAATAATGTATTTTCTTATACACTTAAGAGCATATTCCATTATATACTTTGTTACATACCTCGCTGTTTTGTTGCTTCTTGAGCTTTTCTGTTGCAGGCAATCAGATCGCTGCTGGGATAAATAGTCATACATGTTGGGTGGCTAATCATTTAATGTGCTCTTCAGAATCAGAAGAGCTGCCACAAGGAAATATATGCAAGTGGGGTGGCAGAGATCTTAATATATCTTTCAGGCTCCTGAGTATTTAGTAGCTATTTATTATGCTTAGTGCCTGTGTCATGGCAGGCCTAACGTAATTCCTATCATATGCCAAAAGATAGCCCAACTGTCTGGTGTCTTGAAAATCCCTCTTTAATATCTCCCAGGAAGACCACATTTCTGTGGCTTACATCTGGCCTAGGTTTTGGTATTGGCAGGGACACCTTTTATGTGGTACAAAGCTGGTAATATATTGGGCAGGAATTAAGAATTACTGGGAGATATCCCAGTTCTGCTTAAAGGGGGGGGGGGGGGGGGGGGGGGAAAGTCCTGTGATGTGCTTAACTATAAACTTACTTAAATGTACCCAAGGGTTCAGAGTCATTTTTACTTTCTAAGAACACAAAGCTGTGGAAGGATGCAAACACAATTCAAGTTTTTGTGACTCGTTCACTGTAGGAATACCTTTTGTTGAATTTGTAGCCTGTAAAATCCTGTGTTATTTCAAAAGCTATAAACTGGAACATTTCCCTGTGAGAAATGAAGGAAGAAAGAAACGTTTCTCAAACTTAAAGCAGGATTTTTGCATATTAACTATAAATATCTTGAAACCATATGATTTGCTTTTAAATAAAATAAAGCCGCTTGCTGTCTCTGCAGAAATGAATTGGGGAAAGGGATTTATCCAGGGTAATTCAGTCAGATGAATGGAGAGATATGTCCATCACCACTAACATGACGGTTATTCCTTCTAAATATAAACTGATAATATTATATATTAGAGGCTGATTATACCATTAAGAAGATTAGTACATTTAAACAGAAAATAAAGGCTTATGTGCCCTAAATGTGAAACTAAAAGGAGAGGGGTTTATATATGGCAGTATCACAACATTCAGTTCTTTTGAACAAGGTATTTTCCCCATGAAAATACCTGTAAGGGATAATGACTGCATGCCTCTGGGAATAGGTGGGATGCCTTAAATCTAGTGTCTTTCAAAGTGGCAATTTAAACATATTAAGGTATTAATCTTGCCATATTTGGGTGTGTTTATTGGAGTAGGCATAGTGATTGCATGCAATCATGTCCACAAGGGTAGTGTTCTGGCTCATCTGTTTTCTGTAAATGTTTAGATTTACAAATGTTTAGAAACTGGGTGCATTACAAAAAAATGTGACAGAAGGGAAAAAATGGTTGATGATGCCTCTGTGATATTTCTGTGAATCAGATCTGTGAATTTTAAATATTTAACACATATTAAAGATTTCAGCATCTTTTAATATTGTGCTTGACTTACACAGTACCATCTCTAAGGACATACTAGCTGAATCTTTTGATGGTATTGAATTTATGACATTGAATTTAAGACTTTTGTGCTCATGTCACGAAGCTTGTTAGGTAGTGTTTAACATGTCTCCTTTTTCTTTTTTTTTTTTTTCTTTCTTTTTTTTTTAATTTCTTGTTCTTTATAACCCAGTAGTTCTTCTCAGTGGAAGATTTATAGTAACGATAGGGGAAGACTTGATCCTTTTACAGTTATCTTCCTGATAGATAGCACTCCTTGATTTCCTTTTATGCACCTCTCAAATTAGATATTCTGCACTTTAATCACAACACCATCTTACTTTATCTTTTAAGAGTAAAAGCATTATGATTATAAATTAACTTAGAAATACTCTAAGTTCTACCTCGGGGCTTGTGTTTGTTTCTGCCTCAAGCAGTGCTCCCGGGTCACATTCTGTCCAGAGGAAAAAGCCCCTTAACTGAATCCATCTGGGCTGCAGTTTGGAGCGGCTGGTCTGTCCCAAGGTAAGGCTGGAGCTGGTGTTGACCCACAGCCCTGCTCCGCCGTGGGCTGGACACAGCCCCGTGACTGCCTGTGGCCATGACAGGGGTGCTGTGCAGGTCAGAATTAAATGCACTTTGGAGGGCAAATCGAGGAGATGTGCCACACCTAGGTGTGTTGAGTGCTGGTTTCTCTACCCTTTGGTTTCTCAGGGCACCATGTGGAGGGGTGCCAGCCCCCCGAGCCCGTCTGACTGCAGGTAGCATGCCTGCCTGCCCTGCACTGACAGCTTACTCTGGAAGGGGAGCTCGGGTCTGGCCTGGGCATAGATGCTCTGCATTTGTTGCCCTACTCCAGTGAGCCACAGGGAAGGGCTGTCCGGTGCCTCCTGTCCTGGGGACAGGCTGTGGACACAGCCTCCCTTGTCCCCTCTTCACAGCTGGAAGCTCAATGTCCAACCTGGCCCTTCCTGGGGCTGTATGTGCTTTTTGCAGAACCCATTTAAACTCTTCAAGCCCGTGTTCTCTGAAATATTAAAAAAAAAATGAACTCTGCTAGCTTATACATACCTACAAAAGCTGGCATCCTTTAGGCAGCTAAACTTTCCTTTACTCATCTTATTAGGACCACTGCAGAGTAACATACATAATATTGAAGTGTCCCTGTATGTATTTATTGCTTCTATTGCTTTGGTGCTATTTTCATTGGCATAGCAAGACGTTGTAGACCAATACACTAAATAATTTTTCTTCACACTGCTGTGGTGTGGTTGCCTTTTCTGAATGTTTATGCTTGCAAATAAACGTATTAGCCCCTGAAGCAAACTTACGTGAACGGGCTCTTTTCTAAGGCGCTCTCAGTACGCCGTCTGTCCTCCTCCCCTTTGAATGTGTTTGTTAACTTCAATCAAAGGTAAAATAGGGATAAAGGTTTCAAAAATGCTAGATACCTGAAAGCTTGATGGAAATCGGTAGCCAGCAGAGGGAAAAGATCCAAGGTAATGCCTTCACTGAAACTGAAGACAGTGAGGTGAGCTCAGGTATTTATTAACCCCAGGAGAACTCATGCAGAGAGGGGCCCTCCACATGCCCCAGGCACAGAAATGCCTTGGTAAAACTCTGCTATACCCTACAGATGCTGGGGGATTTAGCAAGAAGGCATTGATCTCCGCTGAAAACAGTTTTTATGAACTATTTCACTGCAGCACCTTCCAGCCACGGGGTGTTGGCCATCAGGGCCTGGCTGTCCTGGGGGCTGGCTCATGTTCAAGGTGATCTGCTGAGCCATGTGGCCTTGTCCCAGCCAAGCAGAAGTTGGCAGTGATGTGTAGAGAGGCCCCCTCCATTGGGATGGGCAGGGATGATGGGCAGGGATGAGGGACAGTGAGGGGACTGGGGTCCCCCAGCACGGGGCAGCCTCTGCTCCCACCCTTGCAGCAGAGCCCTTAGGAGCAGCAGTGGGTTTTAGGTCTCTAGTCATATCTGGGAGATAATTTGTTGTCCTGGACACATAACAAGTTCTGGTGACCACTAGAAATTGGTGTCTTTGAAGCCAAAGGTTTATCTAGTCCCTGATTTTTTTCTTCAGCACTTGATTAAAGGGGAGCTGTCTGTAAAGGGCACCCTCTGTGGCTGTGAAGAATGGGCATAGTGATCCCTGTGGGAACACAATCTCAGAAGAAACAGGGTGAAGGCAATAACACAGACCGTCCCAAGACCTACAGGGCCAAACTGCAGCAGTATGAGATGGGTGGAAGGTGACTGAAGGCACTTATTTGTTCCCTTGCCTGAAGCCAGCCCTGGGGCAAAGCCCTTGCTGGGCACCAGCCCAGCGGAGATGAGCCCAGGGCCAGGTACAGTGAGACGTGGGAGAATCTCAGCCATAAACAGGTTATTTCTTTGCCTTCAAAGAGATTTTTATTGGAATTAGGAAAATTCTTCCTATTAGGTCCTAACTTAATTTAAATATTAGGTGATTTATTTCTGTGTTTTCATTTGTCCTCCATGGGAATGACAAGGATTTTAATGTAGTATAGAAAATCCTTTGAGCTCTTCAAATTAGAAAAGCTCTACTGAAGTAGAGAGTCTTTTTTTTTCCCTAAACATAAAATGATTTGTTTGTGACTATAATTGATGATAGGCTTAGGAATCCCTTGAATTAAATAAAGTGAATCAGGTAAACAAAGTACTTTGTCATGCTTATATGCATTCTTGCGAAGACATATATGTAAAGTAATTCATTTGAATTAATTTTACCAAAAAGAAACACTCTTAGAGGAATGGTAATACTTAGATTTTGTGTATCATCCTGGGATCGCTTTAAATTTAATTTAATTTTTGTATGAAATTTGTATTTGGGTCAACTGCTGGTTGAAATGGGATCATGACCCCAATGGATGAAACGTTATCAAAGTGTTCCTGGTGAGTGGAGAATCTGGCATTGAATTGAGTTGTTATGACATCAAGCAATGTCTAATGCAATTACAACACAGTATTTTTGGGCAAAAGCAGTGATACCATAGAAGCACGCTGGCTTAGGTAGTATTTAATACTAGAGATCCAACACTGATCAAGACACTGCTTTCCAATTTCTCTTCCTGCAATCTGCCTGCCCTCTGCCAACCACTGGTGTGTGATTAATTGACTGACACGAAGTCTGTTATTTACATTGCAGATATATTGTAAGTAGACTCCAGGTGAAGCTCACAGCATGCTGCATATTTACCACCATATGTTCAGGAGGTTGTGAACAGAAAAAAGTAAGTCTAAAGCCAGAGGAGGTATTAGAGGACACAATAGAAAAGCTAATTATAAAAGCCTTCAAGAGCAGTCCCTGCTTCACTGTTTGATGTCCCAATATGTAATTACAGAGAACTAGGAAATAAGGGAAGATAATAAAAGGAAGGTAATAAAGGGAAGATATAAAAAACAGAGCATGCTAGTTTGTGAGAGAAGAGGAAAACAGAGCTCCCAACCCATTTCTCCTTTAGCGGTTGGAAACGAGGGAGGGCTGTGAAAGGGGGATGGAGGAGGCAGGTGTTCTGGACAGTATAGGCAGGGGAGGTGTGAGCTCGGGGAGAATGGGCAAACTTTGTCAGTGCTTTTTTTTCTGGTGCAAACTGGCATTTCACCCTCCTGAGGGGGCTTTGCACCAGGTGGGATGGCTAGAAAGGGAGCACCGAAGCTGGCAGCTGTATTGTCCCTATTGGCAAGCAATAATTTTTCCCTTTAAGTAAGGACAGCATGGGATGAAATCACCCCACAGGATGCCACCCTTATTTTAAAGCCCATTATGGACTGCCTGTGCAAGTAGAAAATTTTGCTCTGCATCCATTACTCTAGCTGATACTAATGTATATATTTTCCTTGCTATTTATATCACTTCTGAGTTAGGCTTCTTTTATGAGGATCACAGTGTGTCTCCTGTTGTTTTGTAGAGTGGCTGGTAAGAGTAGTTTAATGAGGGTTATCATTTTTGATAAAATAGAAGAAAAATATGTATCTAAATCTTAGCTTCGAATCTACATGTATACTAAATCAATATTTCTTAGAAAAATAAAGGTGCCCTGTGATTCTGTTTGCTATACATGCAGTAGAGAGTAGGGGATCAGGATACGCTTGGCCAAATGAAGCAGCTTCTGGCTAGCTGTCGCAGGAAGGTGCAGGCAGCGTGGGGGGCTAGAAATGATAGCTTCAGTTTTGCTCTGGGGCTGAAGGGAGAATGTCTTCACTCGTGCCTCAAAGGGCCTTCCCCAACACACAGCTCAATTATTTGGACGGTAAGCTGATTAGAGGATTTGAAAGCAATCATCCAAAAATGGTTGATGCCAGCCTCCGACTGACACCTCAACTTATTCTCAATGAGTGCAAAGACGAGATACATTTCAAATTACAATTTTGTAGAAATGTTTAAAATATTTAAAAATGCCATCAGAAGGTGTTTAATAGTGAACAGGGTGAGCAGTCAGCAAATGGCTCTTTAATATAGCTTTGTGTCCGTTCTAGCTGACGCTGGAGGCTCACATGGTGCCAAGTGGTGCTTGTGTGCTGCACCTGCCCATGCTGTGTCCTGGTGTGCAGCTGGGCTCAAGGGGCTCAGGGCTCCCCCAGGCTCCCTCTTCTTGGGAGGCAAGAAGGATGTTCACTCAGGAAGAGAAAGCAGGAGAAAAGAATTACGTTGGCTCAACAAGAGGACAAGTTGGAAAAGGTGCCAAGAACAGACACTGAGAGTATCTACTTGTCTACTCCTTGCTTTCCTTTAAAGAAAACCCCAAAATTTCCAGGTAAATGCTCCCCCCAAATTCGTTGTTCAAAATTTGATTCTTCGCAAAATTTCAGTTTCTTAGCAGACTTCCAGCCTGACTTTGCAACAATGCTTTACACAAGTAACCCTGTGCATTTTACTGAAGCAACCGGAGTCAATAACGTTTACATGTGAATAGAAATCCACCAAACCTAAAAAATAAAAATTCTGGAAATTCTTTTTTACAGTATTTTGCTATAAATTGTTACTGGACAATAATGCATGTATTTGTCCATGGTATGCAGATGGTTTGATGTTTAAGACACAAATGTACATTTCCTTACATATAATTACATTCTGAATGGCAAATTTGCATTGATAAGTCTTGCTTTAAATGTATCCACTCTTGCTGAAGTTAGTAGACACATGAGTATCTTTATTGCCTGTTAAACTTCAAAGGCATTTTTCAATTGTTAACAAAAATATGTTAGAGAAAGCACATAAAATGGCAAAGGTGACAAAGAGACTAACCATGAGCAGAAGGGCTCAAGCCGGCAGCCCTGCACCGCTCAGCCCAGCTGTGGAGGTGGTTGGTTTGCAGACAGCTCCTTTGCTTAGTGCTTGAGTAGTGCAGGACACCTACATATGCAGTTACCCGCTTCTGCTTTAACCTTGCATGAAGCTGAGATTCAGGTTCATTCTCTGTTCTTGCAGGAACTGCTCTCAGTTTCCAAGATGCCAGTCTTGGAAGTACATGGTGAAGTGCACTGCCTCAGATTTTAAATGCCCATTGCATGTGCTGATGTTATATTCAAAGGTTTCCAGCACACAAAGTGCAGATGAAGTTAATGGGAATCCTAGTGCTCAAAAATTTTTGCAGAATTCAGATTTTAGATATTTCTAGATGGATGCTCAAAAACTTAGGGCCCTGAATTTAGCAGTTTACAAAATGTGGTCCCTGATTTCTCCTGCCTTTGCATACAGTATGCACTGAGAAGGTGTTTGTAACAGACCTCTGCTCTTGTATAAAAAGCACTTTCAACTGCCATTGTATTTTGGTCTGACAAGGATTATTGACTGCATCCTTAACTCAGCTTCCATAGGACATAGTGTTTTCTGTAAAAACAATAATTCTCCATTCATCTCAATGAGATTTTCCAATGTCTCATTCGTTTCATATCATTACAAGTCTGTGGAGTCTATTTTGTGCTGTCAAGTTTAGCACAGAAAAAGGTAGGGCATGCATGTTTACATTCAGGTGCCTTAGAAACATTACAAAGTCAAATGGAAGAACAGCTTAAGTCTGTAGAAACTTTGTTACAAATACAAAATGAGCATGGTGCATGATATACCACCATTTAAAGGTTGAAGAAACTAAGCCAAAAGCCATGGACACTGAGACAGACCCAACATATAGCAAGACATGCTCGCTCCTGCACCTGTACCTTCTGAAGCAGAACGTGAATTTAAAGAGTAATTAAAGTATATTCATAATAACTTTATCTCATGATGTAGGTCTCCATGCTTTTCTTCCAATTACAATCTGTGAGGCATCTCCTAACGTGCCTGGGTAGGATGGATGTTTTATATGGATTTGATGTGACCTAGCACCTAGTGAATAAGGAAACAACAAAGAATCTCAAGATGCAAAAAAAGGGGCCATAAGTCTCCTGCTGTCATGCTGGGGACTTCCTCTTCTTCCTTGGATCGTGCATTGAGGAAAAGAGATTTAATTCATACAGAAGACTTCTAGGGGATCCTGGCATCCTGCTGGTGGGTGAAGTACCAGCAATATCTGATGCAGCACGAGCTGTAAATTTGGGAGTCCCCCAGGAGATTTGTTTTCTTTCCACATACGGTCAGGAACCTTCTATTTACAAGAAAAAAACCACCTCGTTTTCTGAGTTATCTTCTCAGAAGTCTCCCTTGCTGCTCGCACTTTTCCTCTCATCTAAGGGAGGAGAAAAGCAGATTAATACTATGTGAATTTCTCATAGAATTTCCTTAAATTCTACTGTCCTACAATGGGACAAAAGTCAGAAGATTACTTACTTTTACATCAGAATAAAACCTCTGGTCTAGAGAAGCCTGAATGTACAGCTGAGACTTGCGTGGGCCTAACCTACTCCAGGAGCCCTTTTGCAGTCTTCTTGATGATGGAGTGTTTTATTACATAACAGCACCTTCATAATTGGATATTTTATCCTTTTGGGGGGGGCAAATTATCTGCAAGACACAGCATAAATTAGTGATTTCCCCCCAGAAATCAGAATACAATTTTATTTGTGAAAAACAACAAAAAAAGAGTTTTATGTGTTCTAATCACAGTATTATTACTTTTAAAGGATAGTCCATGTTTGCCTGGATACTTTCACATATGATTGTTCATAACCGCATAGGATAGTGAGTTCTTATGTGCTTATGTTTTATAAGCTCTAAGCTGTGCTTATAAGCTCTTAAGTGCTTATGTCAAGAAGCTACTGATTAAAGCAGAGTTGTCCATTACCAACAGAAAGAAAAATTGGTAACAACTGCACAAGCAGCTCCCTTCTCCCAGTAGCTCACTGAGGGTAATTTAAGAGCTTGGTTTCCCGTGGCATTGTGTCTTGAGTTGGGATTAGTCCTCCTCCGATGAGGCACAAGCTTGGAACAGGGCTTTCCTGCAGCTGGAGCACACATGATGTCGTGCGCCCCGTGGCTTCCCTGGCATTCACTAACGTGGCTGCGGCTGCCTTCGCCTCCGTGGGGAACGAAGGGGACCGTGCACCTTTCTGCGGCGGTGTCCGTGCCCCCCAGGCGGGCAGGGGAGCCACCCCCAGCCAGGCCCGCGGGGGTCCGGGCAGGGAGATCGCTCTGGGGGCCGGGGCCGGGGCTGCGGCCGGTCCCTCCCCCGCCGCCTCCGCCGCCCCGGCCCCCTCCGGGGGAGGCTCCTCACACGCCGCCCGGCTCCAGCCCGGGCCCTCCCGCGAGAGACGCTCCTCCAGGCCCTTCTCCAGCGGGAGCCCTTCCCGCGGGGGGGCTGCAGCTCTGCCCGGGCCGCTCCTGCGCGGGGCCCTCCCGCGGGGCGCAGCCCCTCAGGCACAGGCTGCTCCAGCCCGGGCCCCCCGCCCCCGGGGGCACCGGCCCTGCCCGCAGCCCGGCCCCGGCCGGGGCTCCGCTCCCCGCTGCCGGGAGCTGCTCCGGCGCGGCGCGGCGCGGCGCGGGCTGCCCGCCCCCGGGGGCACGGCCCCCTCCGGGCACCCCCTGCCCCGGCCCGGGGTCCCCCCCGCTGCGATCTGTCCCCCCGGGGGCGCCGCCGCCGTGGCTGAGGGCTCGGCCTTGCCCAGCGGCGGGGCCGCCTTGGAGCCGGCTGGCACGGGCTGGCGGGCAGGGGGGGCTGCGGGCACCTGCGCACAGCGGCCGCCCCGCCGCCGCCGCACACGCCTGGCGCACCAACCTGATAGACTTTCTCACATCACTGATTTTTCAGAGGATTTACAGAAGCATAATATTTTCAGCTGTTTACCTTTTTGTTTTGTTTAGTTGAAATCAGCTAGTGGAATGAACAGAAGTGTTGGGGGAACGCGCCTGCAGTTCTGCTGTGCTGTTTTCTTTATGGAAATGAGACTTACCCAAGCTGAAATGTTCCTTGCTTGACTGACTTCTCTTAAATGAAAGGAAGCAGGAGTGGAAGAAACTCGTGTTTAGATTTAAAAGGAAGCTGCAAGGGTAGATAAACAGCAGATTTCAAATGTGACTGTGTTCTGGGGGGACATACAGAAGGGTAGGGTGGGACAAGGAAAGGGGAAGAAAAACGTGTGATCTACAAATTAACTTGAAGCCAATAATATAGAAAGAGAGACTTTCAGGACCTTAATGAGACTCTGTGCCCCAAAGTGCCTTTTATACGATTTTTACTTGTGCATTTCATAGGAGGACACTGACGTGATTTGCCTATATTGCTAAACATTTTTTTGCCTGGCAAGATTAAGCAAAAGAGAAAGGTCACTATCAAAATAGCCATGAAAATTTGATGGCGCAAATAGAAAATCTGCTGTCCTCATCCTTTACCGTGATGTTAATGAAAAAAACAACAGTATTTTACTCAGTTGTCAAATGGCTCTGGGCAAGGGGCTGAGCAGTTTTACAGGCCCAGGTGAAGAATACTGAAGAGGAATGTCTTTTTCATATATGAAGCAAGACTATGATCATCATGAGGCATGGGGGTGCAGAAGAAAGACAGAGATCTGGGGAAGAAAGAGAGGATGAGAACTTGGCCATACAGAATGGCTGTATGTTCTAAACATGTTCTCTAAGGTGCCTGTGGTGTGACTGGTATCTTTAGTTATAAAAATGTGGCTACAATAATAGTCCTTCATAGTATACTGACTGAGCTACCTACTATTTTAAAATTTATTGAGGCCATTTTTAGGACACTTTTTCACATTTTGGAAAACACTTTCTAAGCACTTGCACTGAAGTGAAAATAATTCCATTTGAAACATCATTTCAGTATGAAACCTTTAAAGTGCATTTTAGTTTTAGCATTAACTTGCCTGATTTTTAAAGACATTTAATTCTTAGAAGTAGCTAGACTGATAAACCAGTTAACTGCAGGTGGTTACATTTGCTAATCAGATGGATAGTGATTATACATTGGTAAAAGAAAGACAGCTGCAATTGCCATAGAAGATTGTCAGGAGTTTTTTAGCATAACAATGAACTGCAGCACCTGCCTTTCCAATATGATTTACAATTATGCTACTGGCATTATTTCCTTGACCCCCCATAGCACAGAAGGATCTACACAGTGCTCTAACTGTAGCTAGAAGACAGTTTCATTGCATATGCCTCTTTCGAGTTTGCTTATAACTTTCCAACAACCTTACTTTTTGATCAGTGTTTATTGAAAGTTTGCTCTCATTAAAACGGTGCACAGATGTTTGGCAGGCTTATGTGTGGCTACTTTATAATTACTGGTTGATTCGAAAAAAATTTCACTTACTGAAAGAAAATCAGGTTTCAAATCAGTATTTTAAACTCGTGCAGTGTTCAATGCAGTTCTGCATGTGTGTAGCTCATAGACTGCCTGTTGGGACCTGCAGTTTTCCTCCCTTTTATGATTCAATCTGTGTTTGAAGTTTGAAGGACTTTTGTTTGCAAGTAAGACGCTTAGTTATGTAGAAATCACTAGAATGACATAGGTATCTCTTTGTTGTGATATGTACGTGGAATTTATTTCCGTATTTGACATATATGTGCACATCAGTCACTTGCCATTCTCTCAATTTAATTTCTGCCAATCCTTGCCTTAGGATATTCTCTAGATACAGCAATCTGGCCAAGAAAGGCTGGTTGTGTCACCCTTAACACATGGCAGGTGTAAAGCAACATTCCTCAATGCAAATTGGTGAGGATTTGTGAAAGCTGGGCTTTCCTTGCTGGTTGGATTTACTGCCACTGGCTGCTTACCATTCTTCAGGTCAATTTGGGGAAAGCACACTGAAGCTGCTGTAATGCCCAGGGTGTCTACCCATGCTTAAATGGTAAGAAGCCTTTCAAGTATCTTCTTTTAGCAATCTGTGATTCACAGAAAGCTGATTCTCCATAATTCTCTACGGCTTACTAGTACAGTGTGATCTGTTGCAATATAACTTCTTATTTATGGTTGTTGGTTTGGAGAGCGAATCCTGATGCTCACAAAGAACTATTTGCTGCTCTTTGCTTAAATGTAAAAGCACTGGGCTGGGACAAGTGCATGAGAGGGTCTGAGGCCCTCATTTGTCCTTACAGCTTTCCCACACTAGCATTTCCTACATCTGCTGTTTTACCTTTACAACACAGTTCCCATCTTTATTATCTGTAGCTTTTCAGTAACAGTTTGCAAATGGATAGGCTGTTGTCTTAAATGAACTGAAATTTTAGCAGCTAAAATTCCCCTGAGATCCTGGGTTCCTGAAGAGGGTTTAGCTGCTCTTTGCCCTTTCTTGCTGCCTTTGTGTTTCTGCCTGGGGAGGCACGAAACCACTGCTTGCAACAGCCAGTTGCTGAGGAATCTTGAGCTACATCTTGGTGCACTTTGTTTTTAATACATTTGCCTTTTGTTGTCTTGTAAGAGTTTGGTGCGTTTTTTTTGTCATCCTTAAGTCTGAACAGGGTATTAGATTGTGTGCTTTCTTAATTGTCTGAATTTTTTTCTCAAATTCCTACCAATTCCAGTCAAATCCTATTTTCCCACATTTCAAGGGGATAAATTATCTCCCCACCATTGTCAGCAACATACACAGCTAATTAGGGGTTCACTTTCTAGTTTTTTTCCTGTGTCTATTGAAACAATAGCGATGTCCAAGCCAGTATCCACTCTTCTTTCGTTTGTAGTTGGTATTACGTACTGGAAAACTTCCTTTCTCTGATAGCAGTCTGCAAGTCCAAGTTCACCTGCGTAGCTACAAGTGTTTTCCATAATAATTTGGGTTTTGACTATGTATTTGTGCTCCGATACACCAGGATCAGAAGTTTCTTCAGGCCCTCTGTAATGCAGAGTCACTCACTTGTTTTCCTCTGCTCCTACTGCTGGATTGTGTCTGACCAACTCAGTCTTGTGGCCTTCTCCACTACTTGTGTGTGGGCTTTGTACCACATACAGATGTGTGTCATTGTCCAGAGAAAGATTCACCTAAGAAACACAATGAAATTCATATCCAGGGTTCTTTTCCTTAACACAACTACTTTGGGGGGGTCTGGAAAATTTGTTTAACTTCTCACACATGTTAGGGTATGATTTTGTACTGATCCATGTTGGTCTGAGCTCACGGGGTTGCCTCTAAAGATTGTCCCAACATTTATATGGGATACCAAGAACTTTCCATTCTGGGACAGCTAGATGTGCAGTCAGGGGAGAAAGATGTGGTGGATGTTTGCTGTTAGAAAAATCTTTTGGTTGATCCAGCTCAGCATCCAGGTGGCTGGTGTCTTTATGGTTTGTAATCCTTTAATCTTTTTCTCAAAGTTATTGCTCATCTCTTCAGATCTGTGTTAGAGTTCCTCTTTCCTAGCATATTCCAAGTTAGTCCAAGTTCTTGTACTGTCTGGTTTTTGGGAAAAACTTGTTCTGTGCAGTCTGGTCAGGCTGCTAATTGGTTAATTAATTCACCATTCTGACCTGAAAATGAGTTTCCTCTGGTCTGCCATGGCTGTTTCAATAAGAATCCTAACTATCTGCAAGGCATTCCCTGACTTTTCTGGAAAAAAATTCAGAAGTTTCTAGAAATTCATTTATGACAGCTTTGGCTCATTGGTTTGGTTTGGTTTTAAACTCTGAACTCTTGGTCGAAGGTCACTTTGATGTCATGTATCCCTCTGTGAGCATTGACTCATCTATTACTTGCACCTGTTTCATGCAATTATTGTTAACACCTGTCTGTAGATCCCACTTAGATTACCTCTTTTCAGAATCATATGAATCACCTGCAGCAGAAAAAGGAAGTGGTAACTCCCATTTTTTCTCTAATAAACTCCTTATTCTCATGAAGTCTTCTTTCTTTGAGTGCATAGAGACATGAGACGATCTCTGAACGAATTCCCTTGAGCAACATGAGGTAGTCTCTTTGGTCATTGTGCGGCCTTTCCATTAGCCAGGTAAGCGTGTTGGTCTCGTGGCTGTACTCAGCACAGTTATTCCGACTGTGTCTTTGCATTTTATTTCATGCCTTTTCTCTTCTCCATACTTTTCTCTCTTGTCTTTCCAGAAATACAGCCCACCACAAAGCAACTGCTAGCAATATTTGTCTATTTTTGGACAACGATGTTTAGCACCGGGATTGAAGGACCTGCTTTTGTTTTAACTGGTTCTGTAAAGGATCCTGGCTGCTGCTTACAAGCATGTCATTAGAGGACAGAATTATCACTGATTTCTTTTAGTTCATTTTATCAGCGACATTGTGAAATCAGCAAAGGGCGATCCCTGGGGATGGTGGTTTTGTGTGTGGAAGCTTTGGTTGTCTGAGTGTGGGTTGGGAGGAGCACAGAGTGATGAGGGGACTGAAGTGGAGCTTCTCTTTAATCTGCCATGTGTTTGTGGCAGATTTGGTTACTAAAAGGGAAAGACATTAAAGGATGATGCTTATTTTTCCTCAAAAATAAGTGAATAAAGGTTTGAAATCTCTTCCTGATTCTGGCTTTTTTTGTTGTTGTTTTTGAGGGAGGTGTTACTGAGTTTGTTGTTTTTCAGAATAGCTGATATGGGGGGCAGACTGTGCCTTGGCTAATGACTTTACATATACTGATTTTTATTTGCTATAGCTTCAGTGATAGGGTATTTCTGGTAGCTGTGGCTCTCTTTGAACCTACCAATAGCATTTGGTTTATAGTATGGTAATTTCAGCTTTGTTGTCTGTTACAAAAGCACGGGCAAAACCATGTAGAATGATAGCTATATACTGAATTTATGCTGACAGACAAGGGGCAAAGAGATGGGCAGGAGTTCAGGTGTTGCAGAATCTCTACTGTCGTTTTCAAGCAATTTGAAAATGAGCATGTGTTCATAGTGTTGGTTTTACACTGTTTGCTATCCTCTTACAATTTCTTAGAGTTGTATAGGTTTCAGGTAGTTGCAATGAGGTCTCCCTGAGCTTCCTTTTCTCCAGACTAAACAACCCAGTTCCCTCAGCTGCTCCTCACCAGACTTGTGCTCCAGACCCTTCACCAGTTTCATTGCCCCTCTCTGGACACGCTCCAGCACCCCAATGTCTGTCTTGTAGTGAGGGGCCCAAAGCTGAACCCGGTGTTCGAGGTGTGGCCTCACCAGTGCCCAGTACAGGGGGGCAAATTTCCACCAGACTTCAGCAGTTTTGTAGTGTTGTGTTTCTGTAGTCTTATATGGAGGAATTTTCCAAGGAATTTTTACTTTATTCAGGAGTAATAAAGCATGTAATCTCAGAAATATGTTTATAATCAAAGTGAGCATTTTAATAGCTGAATTGGCATCATATATGACTCAGTCCCTTCTAAATAAGGTCTTCATATCTTCATTTTCAACTTTAATATGTTTTCAAACAGTATGTTTTAAACCTACTTATAAATGACTGTAACAGTTCTTATGTTTAAAATTACCATTATTGGCAGCAGTGATGATAAATTTCAGGGCATTTGCTTTTTACAGTGAGAGAATTTGGACAGATAAATATCTATATCTATTTTTGCTTACCACAGCTGGTGTTTTGGAGAAGATTTACTATGCTAACACACTAACACTAATACGCTACAATATTTAAAATGCCTTTAGCATGCCATTTACACTCATCTGAGATATTTCATGGAAGTATGATATTAGTAAGCCTTCATGAGTAATCCATCATGCCTAGGAGACTTAATCAGATTGCACGTGTACTTACCTCTGGCTTAGTGATAATGAAAATAACAATTGTCCTTATTCCTGTTTCATCTGTGGTGAAAATGTTGAGAATTTTAGTTGTAGTTCAGTACATTATAATCGTGGTTCTCCACAAAACACAGCCCAGCAGAAAACCTACAGCCACAATTCAGATGTTCTGTGTAGTAAAATCTCTTGCTATTCCTTCTAAAGGACTGTACAAAAGTTTAATATTTCTGCAGGACTGTTGAAGTAGCAGCATTAAATATTAAAACTTCTAAATGTGCAGAACTGATTAATTCAGAATATCAGAGCTGCTCATAAATGTTTAATATCTGTATTTTGCCTGATTGGATATAATTTAAGCTATGTGCTTCTTTCTGCAGTGTAAGACCAGGTACTCATCTTTTATTTCTAGGAATGTTTTAAACATCATTCCTTTTATTACAGGTTAATATTAATGTCTGGACCTTTTGCTGTTATTGTTCATTCTTTCATAAAGCCTACTTCAGAATTAATCGCCTAAAGTCTAACTGAGAGCAACTGTTGACATTCTTTTTAAGTGTGCCTTTCACAAAAATATGGTGCAAATTTTAACTGAACAAACTCAGTAGGCTGAAAGCTGAAATTTTGTCTTTGCAACACTTAATGCATTTCCTTAGAAATGCAGAAATATTTGGGGGGAGGGTTGGACTGAGTGAGTCCTGAACTTAGGCTGAGGTTAAACTTGGATCAGCTTATAGCTGTGTTATTTCACAATGAACAAATTACAATAGAAAGCTGAACAATGAGCCTTAGTGTCTCCAGAGAAGGTGGGATAGATCTGGCAGATATGTGGCTGCTGAACCCCAAGTGGATTAAAAAAAAACCCACAGGGATGTAATGGTGAGCAAGGCGAATGAACGATGATGGAGAAAGAGCTTCTTTAAGATTTTGGAGAAGTTAAAAACTTAGTAAAAAGATGGTCTTTTAAGTCTGGTTGTGCCTACGGGTTTTGGCAGATGAGAAAAGCTCCCCTTCTGCATTCCACAAAATTTGCATGAGACCCTAAGTAAAAAGCTTTACCACATTCAGAGACCTGGGAAATGCACCCTAAGTGCAACACTGCCAGCTGGTAGGCCTGAAAGTGGCATCAGTTCGGTTGGGTTTAGCTTTGTAAAGCTGTAAATTGTTTACTGTTGAAGCATACATTGAAGTGTCTGCCTTGCTGGTTTGATCTTTGGCAGAATGAACCGCAGCAGGGGAATGTGGAGAAGATACTCCCCCTCATTGGTCCTGGGCTTGGGGATCCTTGTCCTTCCTGGTCCAAAAGGGTCCGGAGTTGCTGACTGCTTCAGAGTGCTTTGTCCTGCGTTGGCAGCGCCCTGCGCTGTCCACCTACACATGCCTCTCTTGAGACCTCTCTTCTGTAGCGCAGCAGCTCAGACAGCCTCATGTGTTTGTGTGGTGTATGGGAGGTAAAGACCTATATGGAAGGCTATAGATCTTTTTGAAACTTGGATCCAAGTCTGGTCTGACCCCCAAATGCCTATATAATTTATCTTGCATTCTATTACATCAGTGCTGTTAAAACTCATAGCAAACAAATCGGCAAATCCTATACAGGCAAACCCTTGACCATGTGTTTTCCTTCCCCCAAAAGCTGTTTTCTGCAACAATGCTCTGCCTGGGAATGTTTCCTTCACTGAGACTGGTATGAGGAAGGAGGGATGGACCTCATCTCCTAGCTGTCCATTCTGCTGTAGCATTGCAAGGTCCCTACTGGGCTGGAAGAAAACCAAAACCCTGTAGGAGCATCTGTCTTAAGGCATATATGGTCTTCCAGCACTCAACAGGAACATGCTTAGCATACAGCATTAGCAATGCTCTATACCATCTCATTTTCTTCTTCAACATGCTTTAAATTATCTCCATTGCATTTAGTGCTTCATCCTGATCTCTCTGAAGTTAATGGCTAAAGCTCTGTTGCCTGTAATGAGGTCCAGCTGCCTGAGAATGCCTCAAGTATAATAACAGGCAACCAAGCAATTTGCTGTGGTCCAAGGTAGAAATCTTGCTTTGATGGCAGTGTTTTTCCCTTTTGAAGAGTGCTTATCTACAGCATGGTGTATAATTCTTGTTGCTGCAAAAAGCAAACTTGAAGATTAACAGAAAAGAGAATGAGCACAATGCTTTGAGTTAATACCCTGGTGTGTGTCCATAAATAGTAGGTCCAGGACTGTTTGCTCGAATTAAATCTCTCAGGTTTTTTTGCTGTCTAACTTTCCCAGGTAGTTAGATGTAATCTGTCTCTGTAGCATATATTTCTCCTTGCCCTTGGAGAACTGTGGGAATGTGAAGGAAAGGAGGTTGCACAGTCTCCATTTCATTACAAGGATGAGGGACATGGTTCAAGCCCTTGGAAATTGTCCTTGGGTGAGAAAATGGAAGTCTAAAACCAGTGTAAATAATCTAAGATGTCCTTTTGCAGGGGTTTTGGAGGGAGATTGTGTCTTAAACTCTGAGACAAGTCCTCCAGCTTTATACTAGTCTGCTCAGAGACATTGCCTAATGACAGCTTGGTTTCATTCTGACTTTGTTCTTTGGGACTTGACAAAGTGCCAAGTTCTCTCTGTTTTCAACAGGATAATATAAACAGCAAAGTGAATACATTGCCCAAGCTACTTTTGTATGTGAACCTACAGGAAAACTGTGTTTAATAATGTTTATTTCAGTGTTGGCAATAAGGAAAAATGTCAGATATAAAAAAGAACCAAAAAAATCATAAGGAGGTGTTACAATACATTCAGTAGAGGCAAAGTGTACATTTGCCCTCTGGGAAATGGAATAAAATCAGTTCCAACAGGAATGATTTATGATAGAAAATGCAGTTTTTGCAGAGTGAGAATGTTTCTTGAAAAAAATCCTCTATTTTTCTTGAAACTTCTTTTTTTAATTTGGAAAACAAAATTTTTGAAAGGGGGAGTTTGACTCAAAATATTTTTGGTGGTTTTTTTTTTTTTTTCCCCCAATTCATTTAGTACGTTTTTTTTCTTTTGTCACCTCAAGATTAAATTGCATTTTCTTGTTTTGGTATGTAGTGTCACAAAGTCTGTGGTTAGGATCTTGCTGACTTTGTCAGTAGGTTGGATGTATTAACTGGACTGTAAAACTTGCAGGACAGTGAAGTGTCCCTCCTTGGTGAAGGGAGCATCCAGCATGAAGTGTTTGGATAGGACATTTAAATGTTAATGTAAATAAAAATTAAACTTTTTATTTCCGTTCAACAAAATGAACTTAAATATTCAGTTCATTAAAAAAGACATAGTAAGAACGTTTTATCACTTAGGAATTTTTAAGCATTTCAGTCTTCTAAAATTCCATCGTTATTCCACCTTTTCGTATTTGAGATAATGAAAAATGTTCAAGTTATATTGGCACTGCACTAATTATCGCTAATATTTATGGAAGTCTTATTTATCGAAAGTGCAAAGTCCGAGTTTCTTAAGATTTTGGGTAGGAGAATCTGCATTTACCTCTGAGCAAATGTGGTGGAAGACGCACAGAACTGGATTTCTAGACCACCTTTTGTATTGCTTTGCTTTTAATGTATTTCAGTGCACTCTTCTTGACTTCTGTCTAGTACATATCTTGCAAGTATAGTGTACAGTGCATCCCAACTGATGCATAGGCTCACTTGTTGGTACAGAAAGTTATCTGATTCTACTTATTCATTGTTCCATGTGCAACTCTGAGAGGATTAGACAGATGTCAGAGTCATCTTCTGAATCAACTGCAGAATTTCAAAGACAGAAGTGGAAGAAAGTATTGAATATATAGTTTCCCGGATGCATGCTACTTATATTTATTGATACCTGGTTCCTTTACAGATAGATCTTTATGATGTATGAAGTGGCATGATTACATTTAATGGTGTCTGGCCATTCCTTTGTGCTTTAATTATAGAATTAGAGGGAGACATTGAAGATGAACAAGGCACTTTTGCCATTTTTTCTTGAAACATGTGACTTCTCAAAGAGTCCAACTATAAACATCTGTAGTAAAACCAAAGTAGAGCCTTCACCCAAGTAGATTTCTGTGATTTTACTCAAGATAGTACAGATTCACAGTGACTTTGCTTGGTGAGTCAGGACTGGGCAGAATGGTAGATGTTCCTCTTCCACATTCAGGCACATGTTTCTTCTCATCAGTTGCTCAGAATTTGCTTCCAAGTATGGATATCTGCTGGTGATAACACAGTGGAGTATCTTCTCCTCCTAATTGTTCTGTGGGAAGGGATGTTGGGGTTTAGACCCATCACAACCTATTGGTGTCACTTCTACCTTGACCTTGGTAATCCTGGAGGAGAAGCTGGTTGAAGTGCCTTTATTTTTGCACTGTAACAGGGGGTTAGAACTTCAACATTTAGGTTAGATGTGGACCGGCTAGTACACTTGCACTAATGGGCTATTTGATTGTAGGTGGCTAGTGTCCCTGGGAGCTTATTTGATAACCTGATTTATTCAGTGGTGTAAAGACATATGGTACAGAACAGGAGACAGAATGACCAATTAGGGTCTATGGATTTAACTGCATTCCAAATGTTACATTGCCTTTGTCCAGTCGGTGATGTTTGCATCACATACACTTGACTAACTATGCCACTTTTTTTGGGGGGTGGGGTGAGGTGAGGAGGTCTTGCTTTCTTGGTTTCACTCTTAAATTTTTCATTGACAAACTGAAGAAAAGCTAGGAAGGTAAAAACCTCTTCATGTTTTTTCTGGCACAGATGTGCTGGTTATCATGACTTTTGGGTAGCTTGGCTTCTTGTTGAGGATACCAGTACAAATTATTCTGGCAATTAATGTAGTTTTTCACGTTCCTAACCACCTCTTCTCTAGCAGTGTGACTGTGGTCGTCCTACATCTCAGTTTGCCAGGTAGCTGACTTTCCCGTGGTGTAACTGTGCTTTTTGAGCCTTTTGAAATTGTTGTGAAAGAATGGAAACTTTTAATTTCAAGGAAACATTTGTCAACATAGTAACAGAGGATGCCACATGATATCCCACCCATTTGCCACATGTGTTTTAGTTGTCTTCAAATCCTCTACTGCCAAAAATTAGGAGTTTCATGCTCCCAAAAGCAAAGCCCTTAAATATGAGGTGTGCTGTAGCTGTGTTCCACCCAGCTGACACGTCTCTGCCTAAAGCATGTCTATTCTGAGCACTATTGCAGTGACATGAAGTTGCTTTGCTGTTTCCTTGCGTAAAAACTGTCAGGGTGGCATTGAAACGTTAGGGTTGGTACATTTACCATTTTAGTTCTTGCCACTCTCCTATAATAAGGTGCAGAACATCACTTATTCTGGAGGTACTTCTTAGTAATTGTCTCCTGTGGGATGCGAAGACCTCTGTGACACAACAGCACACAACCTGGGGAGCTGTAGGCTTGCAGCAAACGAAGGCAGGTGGCTGTGGTGCTTTTTCCAGAGAGCTGAGTGCCTGTTTCTCTTCTAACAAGATATGAGTCACAGCAGGGACATGGCTGTGAATACTTATCTCTTTCACTGGGATGTGCAGAACAGAAAGAATTTCAGCATGGGAAGAGAACATGAACTGATTTGTTAAAAATCTGTTATTTGCTTGGGGAGTTTGTACTAGTAATATCTGGGACAGTTGTGCACACCAGGGACAAGAACTATCTTGTTCCCTGCTTTTTGTTTTGTTTTAAGAACAGAAAGTGACCATTTAGGAATTAGCTGTGTATATAAAGTATTTAACAAGCAACAATAACAGCAAGTTAGTCCAAGAAAAGTCATTGTGCTGTAGTTACTTTTCCACTGTGTGCATGGCTTGGCTGGTTGCTTTATCAGAATGTTGGACTCGGATTTTTTTGTGTTCAAAAGTGGCAGAGCATCTGGCAGAAAGTGTCTAGAAACAGGAGTCTGGAAGGGACCTTTTTTATCTTCAGATCCAAACCTTTACCCAAGCAAAAGAGAAAAGGCACTTTGTGGAATTTCTCCCAGAGCTGGGCCAAATGTTTCCTAATCACAACCTGCCACGATCTTGCTGTTCCAGCCCTTCCTTCATCTTTCTTGCACAGTAGTTGACCGTTGTAACAAACCTAACACAAAGAACAAACCACTCACCATAAAATGATATACCTACAGTCATGCCCTTGGTGAGGTAGCCATCAATTACTTGGCATGCTTAGCCTTTACAAACCACACTGTGAAGAATTACACTGTAAAGGATAAGCATATGTGAATACATGTTTCTGTGACCATCTCTGTCTCTGACCCACTTAGCCACACATCCATAAAGATAAGACAAACAGATGCCACTGAGCTTTAATATTGCTGTTATTTAGGAATTTTATTTCATAAGCATGTTATTTTCATTGCTTTGACTCAATTTTCATAAGGTGTATTTTTAAATGTCAAGGGAATAGTAAATGTTTGTTCTTATTTTTTTCAGATTCTTATCTATGTTCTGATTTGAACCTTTGGAAATAAGTACTTTTCATTAATTAGACCTTGCAATAGTAATAGACCATGTGTGGTCAAAGGATTGTATTAACATTTGTTACAGTCCAGTCATCATTCATATGCCAGAATTCAGTATATATACTACTTTATATTTAGTATAAAACCTACTGTATTTTTCCTGTATGAAATCTCATTTGGTTCATCCTGTTTGCTTTAACTTAAAATGTCAGTCTCTAGGCTATTTTGTAGTCTTGTTCCAGTTTCTACGTGGGGGTTGTCTAGCTATTTTTTTTATATAGCATTCTGCACCAACTAAATGAGGGACTGTGCTTAAGCAGAATTATTTTGTTGCATGAATCATACATACAAAACTAAGTCACATGTTTAAACTCTCGTGTCCTGTTCCTGTAATACCCAGCGTCGTGTATTTTGGCCCCCCTCCTTCTGCTCATGGTTCTTGGCAACTCTCAGTGGGTTTCAGTCTTTACTTTTCTGTACTCATTTTCTTTACTTTTGCCTTTCTAATCATGACTCTTACCCACTTACACCCCCTTGCTCCCCAGGGAGCTATAGGCAACTCTTCCAGAACCTGACTTTGTATCTACTTTGTGGCTGGACAGGCTGCAACAGAGACACTGCTGACTTTGCCAGGTAGATTTGTTGTATAGAAAGGACTCTGAGATGAGCAGTTTGGGTGAGGAGGATGACGTTCTGCACACTCATGTGCAGGCAGATGAATCCCCAGTCTGGTATTAAAAAAAAAAAACAAACCTGCATGTCCAATGTGCAGCTGCTATATTGGATGCCCAACATATTTAGACTGCAAAGCACCGGGTTATTTAAGGTCTCTTATTACTGCAGTCCGTTAAGCAATCTTGTTAAACTCTGATTTAAGGAAGATAAGCATAAATATATTAAAGATAACTGGAGTCAGAAACTTCATTGCTGACTCTGGTTTGTGATCTAAACCATAAGAGTATGCCAGCTTTCACCTGAATTATCATGTAAGGATTTCTCTGTGAGGAAGGAGGACTTAGGCTGATGAGGAAGAAGTGTCATTGTCATGGCTTGATGCCTGAAGTTAAGAGTGATTGAAGTGATCATGGGGGCTTAATAGTAAGGTAACAGCATTATGTATCATGCTGCTCAAGATAGTAAAATTTAAGGCTAACTGCATTACTGTTAAAATGAAAGGGGAGAACACAGGGAAAAATAATGAGGATACTGGGATTGAATCTCAAAATATGACCTCGGTGCTAAGCATGAATAAAAAAAAATACTGAACCTTAGGAATTATGAGGAAAGGAACAAAGAGTAAAATGGCCAGTATTATTTTGCCACTGGGTGTGCATTACAATGATGTGCCCAGATTTTGGTGTTATGGGCAGATCTGGTTGCCTCTGCCTGGAAAAATCGTAGTAAAACTAGATGATGAGAGAGAGGGAACATATTTCTTTGTAATGGGTGGGAAGCTAAAGTAAGTTTCCTCAATTTAGGAAAAGGAATGGTTGAGGGTGATGTGAAAGATGCCTATAAGTATTGAATTGAATGTTGTTGATAAAGCAAAAATGTTATGCTGTTGCTGAAAATGCAAGAATTTAGAGAAAGGAGAACTTAATGTGTGAAAATGCTTTCCCTATATTTTTATGTAATTAAATCATGGAGCTCCTTGCCACCTGAAGCTGTAAAAATACAAATACAGTTATTTAAATGGACCCTTTAAAGGTTCATTGATGGCTATGTGTCACAACCCAGCGTACCTAGAGATGGAAGTTGTATGTGGAGGGAATGTGGGGCTGTTTCTCTGCACGCCCTGTTTCTTGTACTCAAAGCATCTGCAGGTGGCTAGGGTTGGGACAACTAGGCTGGCAGGGACCTTTGGCCAACTCAGTGGGACAATTCTGTTGCCTGAATCCATGTGTAGTGCTATTTATCACAACGTACAGCATCCCTGCCAGTCCACGAGGGCAGGAGATTGCTGCTTGGCCTGTGCTGTACTTGTTGCCTTCTGTGTTCTCCTTAGAGTGCCTCAGAAGGCAGCAGTCTTTAAGCTGCTGAAGTGAATTTTAGCATCCCTTATCTTGTTACTTCACACCAGCTAAGTATGCTCTGCAATTCAGAACTTGTGCTCTCTAGGAGGTTTTAAAGCAATCCAATGCTGAAAGTATTTGAAACTAGTCAACAGAGCTTGTGTGCATCATTCTGATCACTGTCACATTTGCACTGGTACTAGAAAATATATATTACATTTTATAATGCACCAATATAATTTTGTGGTACTTTAGGACTTGGATCAACATTATTTAACGACTTTGAGAGTAAGAAGCAGGCCTTCAGTGGGCTGTATTTAAGGTTTCAGTATGTTTCTAGGGCAAATTAAAGAAGTTCTAAAGCAAGGAAGAAGCTGACTAGTTTTATTTTTTTTTAATCTATTAAAAAAATAATTGGAGGGTACAAGCTGTAGGGAATTTCTTTCAGGATGTTTAGGAAAAGATAGACCTATTGTCTTATGTTTATCCAGGGCTATATTTTATATTGCAAGATGAGTAGTTACAGAAGAACATTGCATATGTGTATTTTGATTTGAAGATACTTCCTTATTCTCCAGTATCACTCAAACTCATGCATTCATGATATTTGCTCATCATAATTCATGTGTCTGTAAGAGGATTTGTATTCTTTTAGCCCGAGGTAAACATGCTCAACCGCCTGGTTTTAGTTGGCATGCTTCCTTAGCTAAAATTAAGACAAAAGTTCTTGCAAATGCCTAGATATTACTGAGTTATAATAAATTCCCAGTAGATAATCATACTTGCTGTCTTCCAAGCCAGCCTTCATTTTGTTTTTTAATGCTATTGTAAGTTGTGTATTGAGTAGTTGTTTTCTTTTGAGGACAGCAGAATAAAAGGATTTACCAAACTCTCTGAAAATCTGAACACTGCGGTGATATTCAGACCCTCTAAATAATTTATTGAGAGCACAGCCAACAATATGAAATTTTCATGTATGGGTATCAAACAGGCAACCTCACATAAACTTGAAAAGGCATGAAAAATAAGATTAGGCTCCAAAACGGAGGTCAATATTCTCAGGCTTAGAGTAATAAAAAGGTAATCACAGTAACGTTTAATCTCTTTTTAAGAAAAACCTTATGCTGGCACATTTCATAGAAGCATGACAAAATCTGAATTTGAAACTTAATAAGGAAATTGATGGTTGCTGAATAAGGATACATTTCCAACATAGACCAGTGACCAGGCTTGCTTCATTGGTTTTGTAGCTGATGAGGTCTAGGAATGGCCATCATCTCTTCCTATCTGCTCCTGGGACTTCGGATAAGAGAAATAATACAGTATGGCTGGCAAAATAAGTTTCACAATTATTCATGTACATGCTGTCAAAGTATATGTTTCCAGCTGTTTTGTTATGCTACTAGCTCATATTGACAGTATTTTGTTGTGCAAGAGGTGCATTTTAACAAATAATATGATTGGGTTTGTGTATCTTAAACTATAAATGGCCATTTTCATTAATCTTTATAGAAAATGTTATTTAGATGATCATTCTTGTTTTGGCTATAATACACGATATAATTCTGTGGTTGAATGTGGACTGTTGGTGGCTTCTGCTAGACAGCATTTTTAGAAACATAGTTGTTATACATTTTTGTGAAACAGACTTTGTTTCATATCCAGATTATTGGTTTGACTGATTAAACTTCATTAATGCTGTTCAGGGCTCGCTCTGTAAATTATCGAATGTAGTAACAGACATTTTCTGATACCCTTTGGAGCTTCTTGGTACTGCAGCAGTGCTTGCTAAGTTGCTAAGTGTTAACAATATGTTTGGCATAACGCAAGAAAGAAGATACAGTCAGTCATTATCTCTAATGTTCTCAGGTGAGCTCCGGGTACACTAGGATGTTTAATTCCTGCTCAGCTCCCTCTGATGCAGGCAATAGTTGGGCATCTAAACAGAAGTTGGGTAATTCGGTTACTCTGTGTGAGTGGCTTTTGGTGGGATTCATTGCAGTTTAGCCATCTTCAGCGTTGACAGCTACAGCTGAGCTTTACTGTCTAGGCTCCCTTTATTGCCAGTGGGGAGAATCGGGCATTTCTCCAGTGTGATTCATCTGGCCTGTTTTAGACATCAACATTAGGGTGAGATTTACAGGCTCAATGGTGTGACATAAATAGATATGATGTTCTCGGGAGCTTTATATAGCAGTAGCACATACTCATTGGGCCACTGACTGAAACCTCCATCTCCTCCTTCCAAGGAGGCTGCCCCAACCGTGGGAATAGAGAACAAGCCTCTCTTGGCCAGCTTTTCCGATACAAAATGCAATGCCTGCAGCTGAGGGACAGTGGCCAGGCCACACAGACAGTGGGGTTTAAAATATTTTAGGATATTTGCTGGGGAAATTCAGGTTTGAATCCTCTTACCTAGGTTGACAGCCTTAATTACCCATCTGTTGGTTAGGAAGCAGGCTGCTATGGCAGTAGCCAGCCTTATCCCTCTTCTGCCAGGTCTCTGGCCTGTGCCAATGTGTTTGGTGATGCCAGGTGGAACAAAGTACCTTGCTGTTCAATGTGGCCAAGTTTCTGGTGGCTTTAGGTATGGTCAGAAACATTTTTAAGTTGGGGATTTTGATGCATGAGAAGTCAGGCTCTTGGGTCCAATATTAGGACCATGCACTTGTTTTAGGTGCCGGTGTGTGTTCACAGGTCTAACCATTGGACTCCACTTCTAGTGAGGTGCAGGCTCTGAAGCATCTCGGACCCTATTAAAAATGTGACCAATCTTTTGTAGTTTAGGAATATAAGAATAAACACTACTTTATATTACTGCTGATGTCACTGTCACTATTTTGTTATGAACTTTCAAGAAGATATTATAAGTAGTGTCTCTGCAAATAGTTCTTTCCTGAGGCTGATAGGCTACTCTTTGCATCAATGACAAATGATGTCTCTGTATCGTGTTACTGACATCTTGCCACACATCTGCAATCTATTTTCAGTTCTCTGTTGCTCATTACCAATTTAGGAAAGGAATTGAAAAGCTATGGAGACAAAGAGATTTGATGGAGCATGGGGCAGAACCACTGAAACTAGTACTGTAATGCAAAGCGATACCAGATCTGAGTTTAAGCTGTCTCAAGCAAGATTCAAAACCTGTGCGGTTTTACTTCCCTCATCCCAAGAGCTGTAGGTAACTGGAGTTATTGGTGAAGGCCTCGCAGGTTGGTGAAGATGCTGTTCAACACTCCATCACTCCACTTTCCAGAAAAGCTCACTGGTGTGCTCTTGTGGATTTAGTACTTTGACATGCACTTTAGAAAACCATTACTTAAGTGAGAATGCTTTCAGAGTGCTGTCCCTCGCCCTTGTCTGTTTATTTGTGTGCTGAAATGCCTTTCTGTCTTGTTTTCTCCCACCTACCTGGGGAAAATCAAAACCAGTATGACTAAGAATCCCATAGGTTTTCTGCTTTTTTTTTTTTTTTTTTTTTTTTTTTTTTCCTGGATGAGGTGTAGACCTGTGAGTCACACTGTTCTCTGGTATCTGTCTGGCATTCATATTTGAAATTTTTGTGTAATTATGAATTTCTGGATTTTGGTTTCTTTTGAAAGCAAAGTATTTCTGCAAGCAGTAAAAGTTAGTTTGATGCCAATATATGTCAGTAGTAGTTTGGTTGTTTTTTTTTTAATTCCTCCTTTTTTAACTAATAAGGTTTTTAGTGCAATTAAGTGTATACAGTTTCTGAATTCTTGTTGCAATGCATACTCCACCACTAATTTACAAGGACTTTTATCAGCACACTACTTTGAATTTATATGTCTAAAATTCTACCTGAGTATTTATAGATAGCTTATCACTGTGGTGCCTAAACAGCGTACCTTTAAATAAGGCATCGAAGCTTATTATGTCCTTACTAGCAATTTAATCTGTAGCTGACATTTCAAGGGTGGTCTGGTATTTTAAGGATTTGGGCTTAGTATTGTCTGTGCCCTGTAAGACAGCACTACATGCTGGGATGGGTTTACACTTGTGCTGCTTGTGTTTGGCATTGCATGATGGTAGCATAAAGGCACCATTGCCTAAAAGAGAGGACCAGCTTGGGAAGGGACAAAGAACATCTTCCCTGTGTTTAATTATGTCTTGCACAAAACCCTTCCCAACTTGCCGGGAATGAAGGTAATGAGCCCAGAAATCCACTCTGGGGGCACCACCTCGTTTCTACTTTTAAAGCCATTGCGAGCAAAGCCACAGAGGGAGAATTTGAACAGGGAACAGCCCAGTGTGGGCTTTTGATCAGGTCATGTTGGCTAAGAGATGCTGAGATGCAGATGGCCGTGGCACATGCTGCTGCTGGAGTGCCTCACACTTACAGGGCTGCTGTTCATTCCTCCGTCTCTGAACCAGCAAGGCTGGTGCCAGGGGCAGCATTACTGTGGGGAAACTTCTCACCAGTCCTGGTGGTGTGGTGGGAATGTGCTAATGGCAGAGCTGTCTCTGCTCTGCCTGGTGCAATGAGCTGGTCCCTCTCTCAGCTGCGGGGAGAACGTGCACCACCACATGACAATTCTGCATGAGGTGGTAGCACACTATATACCGGGTGGTTTTAAACAAGTGACAGTAGTTGTCAGATGCTGGTCAGAGAGATGATGTTTAGGAGCGGTGACTGGAGAGGGTGCATTAGCTTTGATGTGCCTGTTGTTATCCTCCTGACATGTTGTCTGCCAAGCGCCTACAGGATCGGCATGGGTATGGTTTAAACAAACCCAGTACTAGCTGATGAGGCAGCAGAAGATGAGATTCAGAGGATGGAGTGTCTCTGTGCTGGTCTCCTGGGTGAATCCTCCAGTTTGTTCAGGAGTCAGTTCTTCCTGATCTTTTGAACTGTGTAAGGGAAGTCATGGTTTGCATGCAAGCATGTGAGCTTGGGTGGTCCCAAAGACACTGCCTTCAGATTGCATTTCTGCTGTGGACTGTTTTAGGAAGTGCTGAGGTCTGCTTGGCTCTGAATGTAGCGTAATGATTACAGTCTTTGCTGTATTTGATGTTATCCTCCATTTCTTTCCGTAGTCTCCTGTGAAAGCCACGATGCTGTGAAACAGAGGTCTGTCTGAACAGTGCCATTTACACACCTGACTTGCATTACCTAGGGGCTGATACATTTTTTGAGGAGTCAAGCAGGAAAAAAAATAATACTTTAGTATAAACAATTTATTTCCTAAGAGAAAGGTTTCCAGCCATGGCTCAGGTGTGCAATGATGCAGTATTACAGTATTATAAGGAACTGGCTTTGATCTTGAGAAAAACCTGGAAAAGTGCCTGTCCTTGCTTTGATGCAGGGAAGTCTCATTTGAGGAAGTCTGCTTTCTGTGGTGATCCCATTTCACATATCAAAAATACTTTTTCTTCATGGTATATGGTATACAAAAGCGCAGTTTTACACTGCAACTGTGTGTCTTGACTCACATAAACAGTATACAGGGCTTCAAAGATTTTTGCCTTTATTAGTTTTTTCTTGAACTCTGTTATATCTCTGCTCATGCTGTTTCATGTGTCATATCTATATGTGTATGTCTAGTCCTTTTCCTTGCCTTAAAGTTTTTTAACTCTGTGACTGTCATCAACAGCAGCTGCAGATTTTGTGGAATTTCTGCATGTATCAGTCCTCTTAGTGACATTTAGCTAAAGTTGAAGAGCAGATGCATTTGGGTAAGACCTGCTACTGACAGGTATCTCCTGAGATGATTCTCTTCCTCCACCTAGCAGACTTTTTGCATTTACAGTTTAGAGGCATTGACTGTGCTTTGAATATTTTGAGTATCAGTCAAAATCCAGCTGTTTCTTCAGAGAGTAAATCAGTCCCTCAAGAGAATGTAAGGCAAATTTTATGCAATTGCTTACATAGATGAATAGATTTCCCTAATACTACACAGTATATAACACTGGAAACAGGGAAAATCATGTTCTTAAGAATAGTATGAATTTCTTAGAAATACCTGAATAGAACTGCAGTTCAAAACCCAGTTTGTCTTTCCTCTTATGCTGCTGCGTCCACCTGTGGTATGATTTCAGCAGCATCTTTGCCAGCCGCCTCCTTCCTGACCTGCTTCCTCCTTGAGGCATGTCAGCTCCTGGCATTACCAGAGGCACTGCTGTTCCTTTCCCCATGGGAGGCACCAACTTTCAGAAATCTGTTCATGGGAAGTGCAAGGCATCTCCGGTGAGAGGCTGCCACATGCTCTCTGTTAAGGAAATAACACCCCAAAGCTCCCCAGAGGTGCATGGCATTGGCAGGATGAGGCCAGCCTGTGTGCTCACTTGGCTGGTCCCTGTAGCAACTCCAGGCAAAGCAGCATGTGTGTGCTAAGTGTGCAGGGAGTTTGTCAGCCACCTTCCATGATTTTTTGCTGGAAAATTGAACAGGGGGGGTGGCATCATGATTCTCAGAAATACAGCTGTTTGTGACCACAACCACTGTACAGAAAGAAGAGTAGGGCAAAGTGGCACTAGAGGTTACTTCTGTGGTATTTCCTAGCCCTGATCAGTTTATTTTGTAAAATCATCCCATGAAAAAAAAAATTAAGTTACCCACCTATGTATTCTGATCTATGTGACTGGTGGACAAGAAGGTTTCATATCACTCATGCAAACACTGCTTGATTCAGGAGGTGGAGTAAGAGCTGTGTAGCAGGTTGCCATTGTGGCTGTTGACCAGCATGTGAGGCTGACCCACAACCTCACTGTTGGGTTTTACAGGTGCTCTTGCATCTGGTCTCTCCCCCTCAGTGTCTGAGTCCCTTGTACTGAACATTTCCAGTTTTCAGGCCACAGCTACAGATCCTGCCTCTGCATTTTCATCACCTCTCTGCTGCTTTGCCCAGCAATAGCCCCTCTCCCCCATCGCTCTCTTTTTTAATTTTTTTTTCTC
Organism: Falco peregrinus; assembly: GCF_023634155.1. Lineage (NCBI taxonomy): Eukaryota > Metazoa > Chordata > Aves > Falconiformes > Falconidae > Falco > Falco peregrinus. The sequence continues at coordinate 17,443,261 of NC_073726.1, forward strand.
CAAAAGGTGTCTCTTCCCCTATTTTCTGTACTGGTTCCAGTGTTACCACCTTCCCTGCCCTAGTAGACTCACTGTCCTCTTGCCCTCAGGCCTGCTTTTGTGTCTCCTAAGTTTAAGCTGCTGGGAATGGTGCTGACCAAACTTTAGGAGCAACTTCATTTTTGTGATATTTTGTACATTTCCCAGCTTTTTGAGAAGAGGGATTCTGCTGAATTGATGTTTTCTCATGAGGCTTCTGAGTTTTTTTTTATAAAGATCCTTCTCTTTTCCCCGTTCTTTCCAACCAACAGACATGACTTTCTGATTTAAAACACTGAGAAGCTTCTCAGATCAAAACATCTTTGGAAATGGTATCTTCACAAAGCACTTCTATCAAAGCAGTATAGCTGGACTCAAATGTATTGCATGGGATTTTTTTCAGTGAGCTCTATTAGTCAGCAAGTGTTCTAAGACTGCTAAATGAGGACAGAATCTCCAGAAATATTTAGATGCTAAAAATGAAAATGTCTCTGAGCCTGTGTAAGCTCTGGGTGTTTGTGTATATATGTATTATATATATGTAAAATATAATTTGTCCAGACTTGGAGAACAGCACTTTCATTTCAGAGTGGAAGAACTGCTGAAAGCAGAGGACACTGGAATTTTTTCAGTCAGGGCAACACAACGTTTTCCTCTAACCTCATCTCAGAAATGAATGAAGTGTTTTGACTGAAATTTCTTCCCCTATAAATAATTAAATCAGACTGAGGCATACGCTTCCATTAAAAAAAAAAAAAAAAAAAAAAAAAAGACCCAAAAAGCCCAAGAGGGTAAAAACTGGCAAAGATATCAGGAACTGAAAGTGGAAGGAAACGTTGGGCATCTTTAAAGTAGCTGTTATCACCTTTGCCTCTAATATTTGCAGTATGCTGCTATTGCTTGGTCAGTAGGTTGTTCCCAGTGCAGCCCTGCTGTATTTCTTGGGAAGACGTTCTCAGTCCCTCTCTCTGGGCTATTTCAAGGCAACAGAGGGCTTCCTGCCTACCTCTGTGCCACGGGCTGCCTGCTCCCATGGGCTCTCTTACAAGCTCCTTTCTTCTCCCTGGGGTGAGGGGCTCCCTGCTTGCCCTGGTGCAGCAGCCAGGAGGGCTGGCATGGGGTGCCGCTCTGGGGGGTGGCGAGGTCTGGCACCCTCCATGCCTGGCTGAGCAGTCCCCAGTGATAGGAAGGGCTCCTCGCTTCTTCACTCACCCACATTTTCCTCCTAAGAAAGGGAGTTGGGGAGGATGGAGCAGAGCTTGATTGGACTTGTCGATGAGACCCACTGCTCTGTTGCCCACTGGGTGCTATGGGGCAGGCAGTGGGGCTGTGCCAGAGCCCTCCTTGCCTGCCCAGCCCTGGGTGCTCCATGTCTCTGTGCCCCTCCAGGTGTTTTCCAAGGTCCAGGTGGGTCTTGGTGCTGGTCCTTGCTCCTGAAGCATCAGATACTTGGCATTGACTACATATGGCATGAACCAGTGTAAAGGCAGAAACAAAACCTGGTGGAGGGGACCTCGCAGAAATCTTGTTGCTCTTGGAAGAAGCTGAGAACCCTCAGTAACAAGCCCTAGTCCCTACGTAAAATCACAGCCCTGTTACTGGGCTGTACATTAGCACAGCTTTCCTGTTCTTGGTCATTAACACTTGGCATGGTGTGTGTTTTCTTTCATTTTATGGGAATTTGATGTATTTCACCACTGGGTAGAGGAAAAAAATAATCACTGAGAATGTCATGATTAATTTTTTTCCTCTTGAAGAACTATGAAATTATTCTGAAATGTATGACACGTGTATAATAAAAGCCTAGTGCTCTGTTTTTTAAAAATGTGCTAGAGGTGTTCTGCAGTTTCCCAGAGGCTTAATGAGGGAGCCATACTGTGTTGGAAATTTTTCAACAATAAAAATTGACCTATTACATGCTCATGTAAAATGAGGGTTGACAATCGCACAAATATGTCCAAAATCAAATACAGGCATTGTAAAATATCACTTCTTTCCCACAGAGAAACCGGTCACCTGTTCACAGTAGGATTTTGCATTATATCCTATTCGGTAAAGAATAAGATGCTTCCCCACAGGGAAACAAAATGGCAGCAAAGTACTGGCCCAGTGCCCTTCTATCAATGCTTTTCACTGGCTGTTTTGCCAAGTCTTCAAAAATAACACATAGGTCTATTTTTTCAACACATGTTTAGCCTCTTTGTCGGTTTAAAGGCACGAAAGGAAGAAAAGGTTCTGCATTATTCACCACTTCATCATGAAACACAGGAAAAATTAATTGTTTCCTTGTTTGATTTTCTTTTTCTCTCTGTAATACTGCTTTTATTTCTTAAAAATTCTGGTCTCTTTGGCTGTTCTTTTAACATATATATCAGAGGTGGCCTCTTAAAAATTGAGCATATGGCTCTGAACCTGCACCTGCGTTCAGGGAAACGTCTATTGCAAAACACTGAAATTAAGAACAGAAAAGTTGGATTCAGGAATTATTCAGCATACTGCTGAATAATCAAAGAAAGAAAGATAATTAAATATAAAGAGTTGAAGAATAAATTAAACATGGTAAATATTGCTCCTCTGTCCAGAACAAATTAAGCCACTGTCAACATTTGTATATTCTTTAGATATTTAACAGTAAGTTTAAGCCAATGGGTACCCCAGAGGAATCACTAAATTGTTTGGGATTTAAAAAGCCCAGCTGTTTCACTGCTGAATGTCTACCGCCAGTGAGTGTACTAGCAATCCCCTCACAGTACCTTACTTCATTTCCCCAGCCAGTCGCTGGCTCATGATGTTCCCAGCAAGACGGAGCAATGTGTGGAGGTGGAATGTGATGTAGCGAGAGATCAGAGTTTATCAGCAATCCCTGTCAAGCACCGAACTCAATGCATTAAGCAGGGGGGAAAGGATTAAAGTATGAAAGCAGAACCAGCGTGATAACTAAGGCCTTGATCCATCTTCAGTATACGAGGCTACAGGTCATGAGACTCTTCTTCAGCAGGGAGATATTTTTTTTTGTGTGGATCTCTTTGCAGGTTCTTTGCCCTTCATAATGGAGTCTAAAGGGAATCTTATATGGTAGGCCATAGATTTGCAATACAGTTTATCCGCATTTAAATAAATATCAGTAAAGATTGTAGAAAAACATGATGTTAGTGTAGAAAAGGATATTAGGCATTAGATGTAGAAAAGGGTGATATTATACAGGCAAAGGTGAGGAGAGAAAGAGAATCAAATTTACTTCATTGATAAGCTCATCATTTTTTCATAGTTTCCTAGTTCTGATTTTCAGTTCAGAGGTGTGCAACCTAATGTTAGAATATTAAATTTAAAAAAATGGACAGGAGATTATTATGAAGCAAAGAAAGTTGTGTGCTGCTGTAGGATTAGAGAGGTTTTTCTGGCCATAGAAGATAGTGCATTTATATAATAGAAAAACCTAAACCTGTTAGTTAATTTAAGTCTTTCCAAGACAGAACGATTGAAGCTGATATTAAGAATACAATGATATGATCCAAAAGGTACCAAAGTAAAAATGTGAGAATGAGTGCGTGCAAGTAAATAAATATTGGAAGATTTGTCAATTCTAACAAAGAATCTATAGATTTCAGCCATACTTTAGATGTTATTTGGATGATTACTGCTAATATCTAAGAATCTCTTAAGAATACATTCAGGAATTATTGAAATACACATAATCTGTAGTGATTCAGATGCTCATATAATTTAAGTGTATAATACTGTAATATGCATGATGACCATAATATAGCACTCTATTTAGGTCCAGAAAGAACAATACCATAATACTGGTTATTTCATTGCTTTTACTATATTCTAACGTCATGACAATTACTTACAAGCCACATATTCCAATGCTATGTTTTACTAACTCATTGTGCATTTAGTGTTAGTACAGCAAAGGCAACTACCCAAGCAGTGATGGCCATGGCCATACTTTTGATGTTCATTTCGGATTCTGTTGTAATGCTCAGTTTGTGTCTGGTTCCTGCTGCAGATGATTATTGGTACAAGACTTCTGATTCATTTAGGAATAAAGCTGAGTCAAACACCAATAAATGCCAGTCATTTACTTCTAAAACAATACATTTTCTTCAGGTAAACCCTGAGGAAGTACAGGAGCATACTGAAAGTCAGCAGACACAACCTGAACACTGAACAAGTTGTTTGGGCAAATTACGTGGGCAAGCCAATTTACAGTCACTGTAGCGTCATAAGTATTGGGGGTGTTCAGTGGAATTTGCTGTACTGAATGACGGGATTTCATTCAAGGGCAAGAGTCTGCTCACAGAATTTGCATAGGTTCTTAAGTACTGCTTATAGATAATGACACATATTTTATTTCTCTCATTTCAGTGACTATTTCAACAAGTACCTTCTTTGATGGCTTACTGGTAACTGGGCTTTACACCTCTACCAGCGTTCAGGCTTCCCAGAGTGTTGGTGGTTCCAGTGCTTTTGGATTTGGTAAGTCCAGTGTAATTTACATTCTGCAACCCAGGGTGATGAACACTTAGTTGTACAGAGGACATCAATAACGACACAATTACTGAAACAGGTTATTTTAGACTGAGTAATCTACAATACATGGAAGCCGATGGGAGTTAATGAGATAAGGCAGTGGTGGGTTTTAGGCAGTTTTATTTCTGCCTCCATTTTCATCGTCTTTGGTTAACCTTGGTACTGGTGTACTGAACTCTACGAATTTTGAGAGAAAAGCCTCAGCAACTAAACTGGTTAAAATAGGCATTTCTAAATGGTGCGACATTTTGTATAAACTAAAGCATTTAGCCCAAAGCATCTAACTATTCTTGGGCTGAAAAACTGATTCCTTTGAGCTTATGTCAACCTACTTTTTCCATTCACTTAACAATAGCATCTTCCTTAAAATCAGAATCTTGGTCAAGGTATTTTATATAACCAATTATTTTCCATGTACGAGAAACAGAACTGTAGTAAAAGGGGTAGGACAGGTTTTGCACAATTATTATATACTTCAAGTTCTGCTGTAGCATTCAGCAGTAGCAGTCAGGCCAGCTATGTTAAGGACAAGAGATTTTTTTTTCAAAAGCACTTCTAAATTTGTGCAAGTGATTTACAGCTGTGCTTTCTGCAGTTTATTATTTGGTAACATTTTTTATATCCTTACAAATAATTGTAACAATTGTGTTCCTCCAGTTGGAGGAACTCGGTGACCCCTAACAAGCAATCTGGGGTGTAGGTACAAAAATAGTTGCCAGTTGTAGGGGACACCAACTGCACTGCACTTGCAGTAGCATGTTTAAATGTTCATTTGTCTGTTAGGGTTAAACTTCAGTACGTTCTTCTGATAATCTTTCATGGTAATTATCTGTAATGCATGTAAAACACAAACAGCCTGGGCATGTGAGTGTCATACAGTAGACATAACATTGGCTTGTAAATGAAAGAATGCAAAGTAAATAGCACATTATTTAAAACTGTATTGAGAAATAATTTGAGCAGGTCTTTGCCTCTGCAAATAATACCACTGATCGACCTCAAACCTTTTGTTCAGCCTTTCAAAGGCAACAGCACAGCTGCCACAGGTATTTCATGTCTTACACAAAATGCACTGAAAGATCCACTTTTCTGGAAGAAGCAGTACTACTGTTTCTCCTTTCCCACCACACTCTTTACAACCTGAGCAGGATCTGATGGAGTAAGCAAAATGGAAAGCACTTATCAATGTGAAATTTATGGGATGGTCAAGTTACTGGCAAGCTGTTATCTTGCCATAAAATAGGTCTTTCTTTGTGTTATGTCATTGGGGAGATCATGTCCCTGTATGACGGACTCGCTGGGCACAGTATACAGGTCATGTTTAATCACATCTAAATATTTAAGAATGAAAATCAAGTAAAATTTTAAGAACCTTAATAGCTTTGTGCATTTACAAAGTACGTCTGTATTTTTTCCTGAATTTGTATCTTCATCTGTAGAACAGGGCTCTTACAGTGGGTGTCTCACTAAGACAGATGTTAAAAGTAACATATGATTTGTGACAGGAAAAAAGACATGGCCTTTTTTTTTTTTTTAACTTGCCAAAGGTCATTTTCTTACTCTTGATGTATTACTTTGACCATTCAGTCACTGGTAAGATAACCAGTGACTAAATTGGTGACACATGTGTTCTGCAGACCAAAAGAAGATCCAGTCCTACAGGCTAGGAAAATGCAAAAGCCAAAGAGATGTAAAAAGTCACATGTGGTTGGAGCTACCTCATTTTGCTTATCAATACATCTTGCCCAGGGGAGGTCTGCTGCCCTGTCTTGAGTGTGCCTTCATCAATGTCAGAGAAAAACTGCTGCCATCTCTGACCTTTCTTTTGAACTTTCTTCAGGCAAACTGTAGGGTTAGTTGTTACAGTTGTTAGTTATGCAGCATTTTAAATACCCCCCTCATTTTGTTGTTTTTCTTTGCTAACTTGTAAGCTTCCATATATTGAAAGAAAACCAGTCTGAATGTTTCAAAAGGTCTGATGCTCTTGTACAGTGTATTTGCAGTCACAGTAAAAAGTCGAAAGTGAAGGAAAAATGGCAATGGCTTTTAAACTTAATGTCATACAAATGTTTGCTCCTTGATGTGTGGATGGCTCCCAGGACTGAAAACTACATAAGCTTTTCCTTTCTCTATGGTAAGAGATGTGAAGGCTGGCCTCTTCCAAAAAGCATTTAGCATGCAAATGATAGCTTTTTAAAATGATTTGGCATCTTTAAAGAATAACAGTATTTTAAAATCTAACATCTATAGTAGAAAAAGAGAGTGGTCTCTACAACATTTAGTAGCTTATTAAATAAAATAATAGGTGGGCATGGCATTGTTTCATCTTCCAAAGAAAACGTAAGCGCTTTCTGCAGAAACTCTGGATCCATCTGTTGTGTCTTTATTTCTAATTAGCAAAGAAGTTGCTCCTCCTTTCTAGTAAGTGATCGTGATGTTAATTTTAGATTTAGCTTCTGGAAATATTTTTTTTTTTTAAATGTTGAGGACTATGTCAGATTTAGAGACCTCAAATCAAAGATTTAGGTGGTTTATCATAGATTAGATGGGAGGGCCAAAGCTGGCCCTTTAAAACCTGAAGATAGCAGTATTCTGCAATTGGGTTGATAATGGTTGCTTACAGAGCAGGGAAGAATATTTTTTCTCACTTGAATATTACCATTGAAATGCTCTTGTCTGTGTTACACAGGAGGTCACGCTAGATTATTATAATCTTCCAGCCTGCCCTGACAATATGAAGTCTTCCCAACATACATATATCTGTCTCTTGTGCCATAAGTTACTGTGGTGTGGCTACAATTATCTTTTAATTACCCAATTTATGAAGTGACTTGATGCAGACACAATCATTATCAGTTATCACAGTTAGTTAGCAGTGTGAAGAATCTTGAAGAAAAAAAGATAAAAAACATTAGTGCTAACAGAGTTAATTCTAAGGCTTATGTTTTCTTTCTTTTTCGGTATATATTGTATAGCCAGAGAAATAGTTCCTGGTTTCCTCTGTGGGATTACACTGACATGAAACTTGCTAAAATTTTTATTTTGGAAGCCTTCTAACAACTCTTTTTAGGGAGAAATGTGTGAGCTTTTGGGGATAAAACTTAACAGTGGTCATAAATATTACACTTGTCCTAAGCTGAACCATTGTCTGGGGTCAGGTTAAGGTAAAACTAAAACTGTAAAGCTGAAAACAGAACTGGGATAAAACATAAATTTGTAGTTGAAACTTCACTAACCAAGCTGTGAGGATCCTTTAGCAAAGAGATGATCCTTAAATCTAGCTTTTAAGAATAGTGTTTCTTTCTTCATTAGATCCCTTGATACAACAGATACCCTAAGCTACATCTCTCCAGTAAAATTTCCATTCTCCTCATCAATGTGGTGCATACCCCACAGTGTGGGTTCGTTTCCACATCCTTCAGCATTGCCTGCTGAATGCTGAAGAGCAGTCCCATTTTTCATCCCCCCCGCTTTCTCAAGCCATACTGATACCCCTCAGTGTCATTCACAGCCTGTCTCTCTCTGGAGACGCGTTTTGGACTCCTGTGGCATCTCTCCATCACTTAGTGTTCTTCCCTTCTGCTTTTGACTGTGACGGTCCTTGCTGGTGTTCGGCCTTTTTTTGACATCTTAGATCATCTACTGGCTATGGTTTGAGTTTTATCAGCCCACCAGGGCTAACCTCCCATATAGTCAGGATGCCCATACAGTCATTTAGGGGCTCTAACTGCTTGATTTATTCCAAATATGTAAGAGGAAAGTGGGAAACTAGAGTACTGAAATACATGTTAGAAAGCTGCACGTGCAGTGGTGGGTTTGATGGGAATGATTGCTAGCAAATGAGTTTAAGGATAAATGGGTTTGGTGGGTGGTAGGGTTACCAGTCTGTAACTTGGGATAAGTGAGAAAACACAGCTCAGCTTCTCCAAAGCCATGCGCGCTGCAAAGCAAGGAACGCAGTAGCAGTTCTACAATTAAAGGAGAAGATTACAGCATAATCCCTCAGCAGTGATAAGGAGTGCTGTGTGCTGAGGACCTGAATCTGTCTCATTACACAGGATGGTCCCAGCTGACAGGCTGGTTGAGCAGACAGACGTACTGGGCTGCGCACATCAAAGCTTGCCTTTCACCTGCCAGTCACACTGCATCTCTGCGTATTTGGGTTCTTCCCAAAGCTTTCCAGCTCCCCAGTATATTTTCACGTCATGCATACATGACAAATTATTTAAAATTTCAGTTTGTTGTAATGAGTCTCTTATAAACTAGTGGAAAATGTAAGCTTTTAGAGTTAAGCCCCCCCCAACATAATTTTATGCAAAATCATGATTACTACACTACACTGATGTTTACCACTTAATAAATGTGGAATATACAAATATTATCATGAAATTACTTGTTTATGCAGTAACCTTTCAGCCTAAACTGAAAAGGTTCTTTTGAAAGTCCATGGGTTCTATTATGGTAGAGACAGTGGAGTCAAAGCTTTCATTACACTGGAAAGTCACCACAGGCCCAGTAGGCTAACAGAAGATTTTTGGTTTATTTTCTGTGTGTGTTTATAAAACTTGTAATTTGTTATCTTTTGAAACAGATGTCTCTTTTCTATTGCAAGGTCATTAACTGCTGGTGAATTCTAGGTTTTGTTTAACTCTGTGGGCTATATTGTAAGAGGTTATGAGAGCAATGTTACCTGGAAACATTTTACTGCCTGAACAGGGGAATTGCATCTGCTAGAAAGTAAACAAATAGAATATGAAAGGTCATCTTGCAATCTTTCCTCTTTTGCAAATCTTTGTTTCTATACTGTGAAGGTGATCATACCTACTGTAAGTAATACATTGAGTCTCTGGGATTTAAAAAAACCCCTGAATAGTTACAAATATTCCTTAAAATATGATGAATAATAAATTTCCTTGAGGAAATCCTGGATAGAGCAATCACCAGAAATAATTTACTTGGCATTACATTTGATCTTATACTCTTTTCTTTTTAAATTATCCTATTGCCTTTTGACAGGATTAAGGCAGCCTTTACATAATCCTCTGCTTGGTATTTTGGTTACATGCATGTTTGCATAGCAAACCGAACTGGAAACCCCTTTCCAGTTTATAGATGAAGGATCATTTTGATCCTGCTGTGTATAAGTTAGGAACTCGAGAAAAGGATAAAAATAGCTTCCTGGTCCTGTGTTCCCCTTTGGCTCACAGGTCATGAGCAGTCTTAGGGCAGGATGACTGCAGGCAGATGTCATGTGGTGATGCTGCTGGTTTCGCCTCCAGAAGAAGGGTAAAGAGGCTGCCTGGGTGGCTGAAGGGCACCCACAGTGTCATCTCCAAGATGGTAACGCAGAAAATGCTTTGATTGTGCACCTAAGCTCTGCCAGTGCATTGATCTGGCCCCTGTGTTGCAGGCATCCGAGGCTCCCGCTGCTCCTGGATGGGGTGTGTGGTTTTGAGCCTTCAAAGACTTGGTTTTGGCATCAGTTTATGCTCAAACACTGATGGTTCTGGGGCAATGTTTTGCTTTCAGATTTTGACAGATAAAGGAAAACATCCCCAACTAACGCTGTGAGATGGAAAAAGGCCAACTGTTGGATTTTTCTTGTTAGGTGAGCCTATAAAATTGATCCACCCTGCTCAGTCTGCCTCTCTGGGCATGTTCGCAGCTTTAAAAAGTAAGGAATAATCAGTAAATGCCAACTCTTAAAAAAAAGTTTTCAGCTACATACATGCTTTTGAAGTGTGGTTTTGTAACTTACTGAAATTGCTGTAGATCCCTGGTTTACTTTGTGACAAGCCAAATGGGCTCCAGGACCCTCCCTTCACACCGGAGATACTTGCCAGAAACCAAACAGATGGTAAACTAGGAAGAAATGACCCTCGGCATTCTCATTAGAACAGTTGGGGAAATTTTAATAGGCCCCCATTTGTCTTGTGCTGTATCTAGTACCCTTTGAACTGCCACTTTTTTTTTTTTTTTGTTACAAGTCAACTACTGCCATGTATATTTTAATAGGGATTATCAAATACAATTTGCCCAGAAGATGTACCAGCCCTCTGCTGCTAATTAGCAAAGTTTAAATAATCACTGAGTTCTGGAATAATTGGAAAGATACACTGTTTTTCCTGCCAATGCATAATTACCAATTAACAGGAAGATAAAATATCTGTATAGCAGTCATATCTTAGAGAATTTGTTAACAGTCAATTAAATAATGAGTTGGTGCCAAACTGACATTGGTCAAGAAAGTGTACGTTTGAGTTTAGTTTAAAGATACTCCCCCCTGCAAATGGTATGTAACAAAACCATAATGATGATAAAACTTTCAAAGTTTGTGTGATACTTACATTTCTTTATGGCCAGAAATTGCCTTTTCTGTAAGTGGTTGACTAACATATGTGCCTTATGGAAAGGGTTTCAGCTTTATTAATGCAACATATATTCATTATTGTGGCATAGGCAGTAATTGTCCATGCTTACATGGCAAGGAACTGTGTCCCCAAGTATTTTAACCATGGAGGGGGAAAATTCCCCACATGTAACTGCGTAAGGCAGGCAGCAATGCTGCAGGGTTGGAGGAACAAGACAGCCAGAGAGGGAGCCTACATAGAAAATACTTAAACTGGCCTACTTTGAGCCTAGTTTGACCCAGTCCCATTCCCCCAAACACTTTCACCGATTTCTGCAAGTACCCTTGTGCTTGTCGGGTTTACCCTACCCCCCCGCCATGGCAGCAGCAGCTCTTGGACATCAAAATCCAATTTTGCCTAATCTGCTGAGAAGCCCTGAGTTACTCCGCAATTTAGCATTCACAAAAGTGAGTGATGGCGTCTGTTCCATAATTTATTTCAAATGTCTTTGGAGCATTATAAAGATGACAGTAACATAACTCAAACTTTTAGCCTTTCAAATCTACCTGTAGCTCCTGCTGTCTGTGGTGTCTGTGTACCTGTTTGGTCAAGGTCGAAAAGGAGAATGAACCTCTGCAGAAGTGTGGCACGTGTAATGCTGTTTGCATTTGTTAGCTTTACATTTCTATAACGTGTTCTTGTATTTGTTAGCTTTGAATAGCGGGTGCAGGTGAGTGTTAAGGCTAGAGGCAACACTTAATGCTTTGTAGATGAGATGAGATGTGGTAACTGCATAGGAGACTTAGAGGAATGTTTTGCAGTAGGGTAGTGCTTGTAGAGGGGCCCCTGGAGTTTTTAAATAAGAAAATGCGTTTAGAGACAGTTTTACATAGGCAAAACCAAAGTGATAATTGAAGTGTTGGGGCCAATTTTGGTCCAATTTAGCAAGTATGTTTATTCAGTAGTGATTTTTTTTCAGGTCCTATATACATCTGTTTTTCTCTGCTGGGTGGACAGAAAATGGTATGGGGAAAAGTTAGAGCATCACTGTATTAGAATGCAATTTAAAAAAAAGATCACATTAACATTTTTAATAAAATACATATAGTGAAAAACTGATCTAAAAGTTTGTGAAGTGATCAGATCAGGCTTTTTTGTCACCTCATACCTCTGAAAAGATCCTGATCCCAATCAGGTATAGATTTCATTAAAAATACATTAGGATATTAATTGTGACGGGTTGGTTATTTTTATCTATGCTAATACTTATTGGAAGTAAATAGTAGCACTTTTTGAAGTTTACAAATCATAGGTCCTTTTAATAATGGAAAATAATTTTTATGTGAACAGGTACACACAACCTTATACATATACTTATATGGTTTTGTTCCTCTCTCCTTTTTTCATCGTAATTTCAAATACCATGTTCAACTGGTGCACTTTGAACGCTGCTAACCAGCATATTCCAAAATTTTTATTTTTGTAAAAAAAACCGTACGCAGTGGGGCTTGTGGCATTATCTCCATTTTACCAACAGTAAATTAAAAATGATGATTAAGATCAGAAGTATCCTGCAGGTTTGTTATCCACTTGAAGATGGTTATGAGCTGACTTTCAGAGATGCTGAGCACTGCATAGGTGTTTGTATGTTGAAAAGCTCCTATTCCAGTGTGGCTCAGCCCTTCCACATATCAGCCCCTACATGTCCAACCTGGCACCTGGAAAATGAGGTGGACTTCAGTAGTGACCACGTAGGAAAATTTGGTGCAAGTTTTTAGAGCTTCTGAGCATGGGTCAAGGGTACAGCCCAGCTGCCCTGTGCACCTCCTGGTAGCCTGGGGCTTCCTGAGGCATTGCATCAACCTGCCTCCTCCCCCTGGTTCCTCCCATCCTTGCACTGTGGCACAGCTCCATGCAGAGTACAGTACCCAGCTCGTTCATTAAGCACCCTGCACAGTTTTCCCAACACCTAAATCGCACCTAAAGCCCAGTGAAGATACACTTAAACCTCTGAATCTTGGAGATCAAATCAGCTTGCCTACTCTCAAGAGTAACACACAGATCTCTGGGCTAGGTTATAAGCTAGTAGGTGACCTGTTGTGGAGATCCTTGACATCTTCTACCTCAATTCTGCTGTGATCAAGAGACAGGTGAGGACCCCAGCATAACTGCTGGATTCACTCAAATTCTCTTCTAAGGCACTGAATTCAGTAAAAATCAAATAAAAGACAGTTGGAAGAGAAGGACTTGCAACCAGATACATGGAGTCGATCTGCCCATTTTCTTGCATCATGGATTAGCAGTTAAATTGCCTGTGGAGTCTGAGGCCTTGAGCTGCCCCCTCTTCTACCCCAGGAGGCCCTGAAGGGAGTAGCCGGGACGTGAGCCATGTACCTCTTCCACTGATTTTCCAGTGTCCTCTGTGCATGGGGAAATGTCTGGAAGTTTGTTGAGCTGCTTGTTCTTGCTGAAATCTTGCCTTAAAATCCATCTTCTCTGGTTTTTATGGGTAGATCACTCCTGTTTGGCATCAATTAGAGAAATGTCAATGGATGACTCAAATCTCTATTATTACTATTTTATTTTCTTAATAATGTTTGCCTTATTTGTTCACCAGTTAAAGCATGATCTCTAAAGCAAGGACTTTCTTCTTTATTATTCTGTACAGACATGCTGGCACAATAAAACCCGATCTCTAATTGTTCATGACTGTTACTATAATACAGATAATAGTGCATAAAAGTCAAGGGAAAATGAATTAAGACTTCATTGATTGTGGCAACAATAACAAAATACTTTCCCCTCTAAAAGACATTGTCATTATGCTTTGAGAGCTACATTCAGCTGGATTGACAGGCTGAAGTTGCATGGTAATTTGTAGTAATAGAGAGGTATCTTGATTAAAGTGGGAAAAAAAGCCATCGTTAGAAATTTAGAGCCATCTTAAAATTGCATTCTGTGTATGTATTCCTCAAGAATATATTAAGCAAATGTTCCCATGGCTGCATGAACTTCACGCTACCAATGTGCCTGCCTACATCACTTGTCCCGAGCCTGTTGTGCTATGACAGTCGGAACCCTTTCTCCCCAACTTTCCCCGTTGTGCCAGGCCTATTATTGTTTCTGCATTTTGTGTTTATCAGGATGTGATCGCATATTCAAGCTGAAATTACTGGGCTCTTGGACTTCATCAATTAAGATGCATTGAAGCCTCTTGCAAATGTGGAATGATATTGGGCAACGGTTATTATTGTAATTTCGAAGACAAGTTTGTAAACTAATTTCTGGCATATTATGACAAACAAATGTTGTGATCAGACTGCTTCCCCCATATCTGCCAATTTGTTATATTTCAAAGTGGAGTTGATTATATGTGGTGAAAAACCAGGCTTACAGAAAAATGCTCAAGAGCCCTCTGTTAAGATCCTGATCATCACCTGTCCTACCAGCTGATTTCACTGTTTGCTTGTCTGTTGTCAGTGTTGTGACTGATAATCATTTGCATGTTTTCAGAGATGGTTTACAAGAAAAATCTGTTCCAGGTCTTCTAAAAGGAATAATTCAATTTCCAAGAATATACCAATGAAAGTGAATTGCTGTTTGTAGGGAATGATTGATGTGGTTACATCTTTATCAGATGCTAAAATACATGAACTAGAGAAGAAGGCTACTAAGCCCATGCTGCTGTGTGGTGTGGTGGCAGCAGGGCTGACTTGCTGCTTTCTTGGTGCACGGTGGGAAGGGCAGAGACCTTCCGCACTGTTCCTGCTCAGCTGTTGCCGGCAGTGTTGGTAGGTGGAGAGAAGGGATTATGCCTTTGCATGGGCGCAGGGTCATGCTTCACAGCTTGTGGCATGGCAAAAAGAGGTCTTTACCAATTACGGTACATTGCCGAGATTAGAAAATTTGAGGTTAGATTGAAGTGAAAATTGTGAAGTTACTAAAAGGCATTTGTTCATTTGTGAGCATCACCTTGTGAGAGCCCAAGTCAGTCTTAAAGTGATTTAAGTCCAGCTGCCCTTGCTACAAAATCCCCAGGAAGAAAAAGTACAGTCCTTCACATGAAGTCCTTACTCCTTGAGGTAGGGTTGTTCCTCAGTAATGCACCATTGGATTTTATTACTGAATGAAATCCATTATTCTGGGATGATTATATCAGTCCAGGCAGAACTTATTTTGTAGAGTTATTGAAAGAGAAGGAGAAAGAATGATGATTTCTAATTTCTTTAACAAAATATGCGTTCATATTTTATCAGTTTATCTACTGCTTGAGTTTAATTATTTTTTGTGACCTACTGTCATATGAACGCTGACTTTTGCTTCTAAAAAGAAAGAAGATATGCCTTTTAGTTCAAAACTATAACTTCAAGACATTAAAAACCTTAAACTAGGATTTTTTTTTTACATATATCAAATAAATCAATATACTGTAATTCTTGCCTCATTTTAACCCTTAGGAAAAATAATGCAATTATTAAAATTAGCGCAGCTTGTAACCAAAGCAATTGGCTTTTCATAAGGCTTAACTTGAGCTGGTTGAATGCTTGAAGAAAACAAACCTTCAGGGGAAATCCACGAGATACATGAGTACAATATCCAACCTCATTGCAGGAAAGTAAAGATGCTTTACAGCTGTGTGAGAGAGTTGTGTTTTTTTTTTTTAATAACATCAAATTTTGTAGCTGGATATTGAAAGACCTTGTGGTGTTTTGGAAAGATTTGGCATTGGTCAAAGCACCCTCATGGAGTTCTAGTTTATTTAAATACAACTATTTAATTAATTACTTGACAATGCTTATTTTGGCAGTTATTACAGAAAATTATGAAACATTTTACATAGCAGATTATTAATAAAGTCAGTATTTTGCTCCTCTAACACTCTGACATTTGCTATATGTCTGCTTCTGGATAAACAACTGACACAAATATTCTGTGACGCTAGAGTCATGCTCCAGTCATATGGCATCACAGTCACCTTGACGTTCTCTGACATGCCGGAAAGATGATGTAATTATTAGAAGGCTGAATCAATAAATGCTGACAGCATTAGCTGTTAGGATGAAGAATATTAGCATTAATGAAGTCTACATTAAAAAACATATCTTTAAGAGCTGTTTTATCCTGCAAGTCTTAATTTTTAGGAAGATTAAGTTTAAATTTTTAATTTTGATGTGAATTTGTTGAAATATTCCATCTGCTTGCTCAGCACGTATATATATTGAGCTGATTATTTTTTCCTTGTAAATGAAACTGTGATTTTTAGATTCCATAATAAAGGTCATGGTAGATATTTCTCCTTGTTAACTACCTACTTAAATTTATCACTGAATATGTAATAAGTAATATCTCGGGGACTAGTGACCACCCAGTAGTCATAATTCACCTAAAGAGGCAGCTTTGTGATAAACTTTACTTAAGGAGGGCAGAGATGTAAGAAACTCTTTAAAAAAATCTTCAGTCATAATCTGCCAAGAGTTCAACTAAACAAACCAAATGAATGTGCTTTTTAGCTGCAGTTTTCCCTGAGACTATCAAGGAGGTGTATGTGAGCTTCCAGCTGAAGTTTGGCTAAAGATTTAGCATGAATATGGAATTCAGATTTGCTCTTCAGAATTTATCAAATGTGATAATCTGAAGGACTTTTTGCTTAGCATGGAACAAATAAACGTTTATTTGTTCTTCACTGAAATATGCTGACTGGGATATGTAAAATTCAAAAACATTTTCTATCCTGAGAAAGAATCCTGAGGAATTGAGTTACTGAATTTTTAACATTTTTTTTTTTTTTTAAAAACAGGAACATTTAGGGGTGGGTTCTGTGTTTTACTCCTAGATGGATCTCCTCAGTCTATTTCTGAGGATTCTTTCATTAGATACATCATTTTTACTGTGCATGATGTGGGCAACTTAGCTAGCTGGCTGAGGTATTCACACACAGATGGGCCTTCAGGTGCCCCATTTCCCAAGGACCGACACTGAAATGCAAAGTACTTCTGGAGATGTAATTTTCTGACACTAGCTGCTGTTCATCCAGAGGAATTTTAAAAGATGTCTGTCATATTCCGTGATGGCAGGGGGTTGTGGCTAGCAGCTGAGCTGGTGCCCCTGGGCTTCCTTCCTGCTCTGGGGAAAGACATGGGTCATCTTCCCCTGCAGTAGCCATCTGCACTAGTCTGATTACTTGTCTCTAAAACTACCCATTTCTTTATGCTGATTTTAGAAGGACCCAAGGTGAGTAGCTCAGCTCTGGACCTCAACAAAAAAAGTTACAGATCACATTTTCTTCTTTATTTAATGGAACAATGTAAGACTGTAAAACATATGGAGCATTGGGAATGCAAATGCTGCAAGGACAATGATACACTATTACAATATGGTATCGGTCATGGCGTTAATTGTTAGACTGGCTGGGAGAGGGGGAATTTTGTGGGGAAAAAGTGAATGTGAAGGGCACTGTAGCTGCACCTTGTAGGGAGATGATGTGCAAGATACATACTGTTCTTCAGGGCAAACAGCGCAGTGTGTTGGTGAGCTGATTAACCACTGAAGCAATAGGATTAAACTGGACTGTTCCGAAGCTTTGTAAGTTTGCGGTTACATAAATATGCCCAAGGAATAAGTTGTATTCACTTCATATGAAAAAAGCTAGATTCAGTGAACTCATAGGGATGGGACAGTTTAGCTTATAGAGACTGAGGGACTTTGTAAAGTAGAACACCTTGTTTCATAGGTTTTGGACTTAATAGCATATGAAGCATTTTGAATTTGATTGGGATGTTCCTTAGAAAACTAGCTTTTAAAATCTTAACCGTTATCGTAAGAAATATATAAAGTTTATTAGAAGGGTGCAATAGTCCACGGAAAAAAAAAGCTGTCTACTTCAAGTAGGTTATGAGAATATTAAGTTTAAAACAGAGAAGTCAGTGGCATAGTATCTCTGGCCCATAGCAGAGGACTTCAGTCTGGTAAGTTTAATTGCTATCCAAAGAATAAATTTACAAAGACAATGTAAGGTCAGCTTACAACTGGTTAATTTTCTTTGGCTTTTCTGTGACTGAGCTTTACAACATTGACGTAAGTAAAATATGGAGGTTTAAATTGTGTATTTATAAAGAATTACTCAGGAAGTTTTGGTATAGCTCCAACTTAGATTTGAGTGTAAAGCAATCATTGAAATACAGATTTTTACACTTAAGAAGGAAATTAAACTTTTTCTTCTGAAATAAGCTTTTTTAAAAAGCAAATGTTGGGGCTTGTATGAATTCCTGATCTCTTCCTTTCCATCCTTATCTTTAGGAAGGTGGATACTGCCTAATTACGGTCCCAAGTAAAAATCTCACTGTAAAGAGGTTTTAAAATGTTATCTGGTCCAGGGTGTACATTCATGCATCTCACAATAGGGATATTCACTACAGCCCCGTTATACTGAGTCTAGGGTCAGATTCAACGATCCATACTCGGGTATCTGCAGAAAGTCGAGGGTTTCTATGCCATCACGCAGCCTCCAGCACCTGCCAGAGGAGAACATGGAACCCCCTCAGGTCTTGTATCTTCTGGATGCCTCAAGCATGTCAGGTGTTGTTAGACATCACTGTGCACTTGATACAGCTGATGACATGTAGGAAATTAGTGTCCTAAGGCGGACACGTGTCCCACACCCTGAGCTGATCAGACCTCACCATCTGTGAGAAGCCAAGACCTCTTGCTCACATGCAGGCACGTCTACATTGTCTCTGTCTGGAGCCAAGTCCCACCCTGGCTTTTCTCCTTCAGAGACTCAGGTTATTGTCTGGTTTTGGTAACAAACCACTTCATACTTCAGCCTTGGGAATAGCTGAAGTGCAGCTATGGCTTCCTTTAAGCATAGCTTAAAAATTACAGGAAGCAATTTTTTTTATTTAATAAGTACGTTTATTTAAGGGAAATTCTATTTCATGCCACCTTGCTGGCACAGGGTAAAAAAAAAAAAAGGAAAGCTTACTGTTAAAAGAATCTGGTTTTACACTGGCTGTGGAATTTGTGCTATTGCAAACCCTCTGAAGTGCTTTCTCAAAAGCTGGTGTAGAAGAGTCTCGCCAGGACAAGTGGCTTTTCATATGTTGTTTTATTGACTCACATTTGATTGTTTCCCATGTGTATTTAAAGGCTGAATTCCAGTCTGTAGTGAATGACTCGGAAAGTGATTTTGAACTGAATTCATTTGCAGTTTCTAACAGAGGCATCTGCCGACCAGTTCTGAAAAGGTCCAGGTTCTTGAGTCCTACCTGTTGTAATCTTGTGGTATGCTTTAATTTGAGCCTTCTGTGCTTATCCAAGATATTTCCATATAAATGAATGAAATGAAATATAAATAGCTTTAAAAACCAATGCCAGTTATTTAAAAAAACCCACCCTTCTATGGTACCACATTAAAACCTCACTGAACTAGTGCTTACTTTCGTGGATCATAGTCTAACACAAAGAACAAAAGATCCTGCTTTGTCTTCATTTTTATTGTCTTTCTTAATTGACAAAAATTTTCCTCCTTGTTTTACTAGTAAAAGAAAATATACAGTATTGCCTCTACTTTGTCATAAATCAAGACAGCTTGAAGGCAAGTAGTTGCACGAGTGAAAAAACATGAACTCTGGAACTGATGAAAATGGATACAGTCAAGTGGATATTTTCAGGGGAAATAATCATAGGTATGGTATTATGAGTTCCACAAGCCATATGAATAAAATACCCTGTTTCATGAAAATTTAGTAATAATTCTAAACACAGAGGAACTTGCACTTTAATATTAAATCTTCATCCATTTTATTTGCAGTTTTTTTCCTTGAGAATTTTTTTTTAAATATACTTCTACAGTTTTCAGAATAACAGTGAGAAACTATCAATCCAATTAGAGCAGCCATGGCACTCAAGAAAGTAAAAACTGATAGCATGGTAGGAAGCTATAAGTAGTTTAAAAATTATTCTAATCAAGGGAAAATAGCTTAGAGTCTTCATAAGCAGATTTTGTATTTTTTGTGCCCTGAGGACAAATAATAAATCTGTAGTGTTTCAGGAAGCCAGCATAATGAAATGACCTTTTTTAAAAAACTGGGATTTTGGGGAGGGAAATATATGATCATATTGCAGCTAGATTGCTATTAAAGTAATATACTGCTTCATATGCAACAAGAAAGGTACCTGTAGCAACACTTATTTGAGTCAGACAGCATTGAATCGAACTACTGTTAAATGCTAACCTGTCTTTTTCTGCTTGAGGCAGTGCTTTCTGCTCATGTGATGTAAGAGAGAAACGGTGAATATTCATTTGATATCCAGGTAATTCTTATTTTTGGCAACTTGATCTAAGTACTGCCTGTTTGTATATGAACCTTGCTTGGTATGAGTCCATTTAACTGTGACATTTTCAGAGTAATTTGAGCTTTGCTTTGAAAAAAAATAATGAATGATTAGTGCAAGTTTCTAAAAGTGAGTTTCTGATATTGAGAGCCTGGAAACTATGCTGCTTCTAAGAAGATGTAATTTTATTTGAGAAAAGATAAGTTAGTAAAATATTAACATCAGGGCTTGATCACAATTTAAACTCGATGCTTATTCCAGCAGCCCCCACAGTTCGGGGGCGATTGGCCCGTTGCGGTGCCGGTGAATTGTTCCCAGGACCAGGCAGGGGTTCAGTCTGGCTCTGATCCCTGTGCTGCAGGAGCCATGGCAATGATGCAGCTTGAATGTCTGTGGATTTAAGCTCTGTCTTAAAGCTGGTTATAGTCGTTTATCTCCCAAATTCCTGTTGCAAAATTGTTTCAATGCTTCATTTGCCTAGTGATTAAAAGAAGGTCTAAATTACAGTAAATTTATTCAAGTCTAGTTTCCACCCTTTGTTCATATACCATGATTGTCCTTTGGCTTAAACAGCTCCTTTAAAACCCCGTGATAGTTAGCGATAGCAGTCAGCCTCTCTCTAAACAAGACAAGCTTTTTCTCTCTCCTTTTATGACATATTTTACATTCTTCTCATCATCCTAGTAGTCCTTCTCTGCAGCTGCTCCAGCCTAAGTTAATCTTTTTTGAACACAAGCGTTCATAATTACGCACAATAATTGAAGTGATGTCTTAGCAATGCTTTACCAGTACTGTACTAATACTCCCCCCATCGTTACTACAAATAATTGAGCTGATGTATTTTAGGGCAGTTTGCCTTTTTTCACATCGGTAGCTCATTGTCAGACTGCGATTAACTGATGTGGATTGAGCTTTCTCCTCCTCAGTCATTTCTAGTTTATAGCTGGAAGTATTCTTGTTATTGTCTAAAGTGTATGACCTTACACTTTCTACAAGAGGCAAAGAATCCACTTGTACTTTTTTCCAGTTGTTAATTGTACTCTGTTTAAAAAGGTGCCTAACTTCTAATTTTAATATGCCTTGTTTCAGCTTCCAGGAGCTGGTTCTTGCTATGTCTTTTATGATGTATCAGAGTCCTTTATTAGGGGATATTTTCTTTATGTTAGGATACTTGTCTACTGAAATCAAATTAACTTCTCAATTTCAAGAAATAAATTATAACCTATTGAACACTAAGTTTTTAGTGTAAGGAATCTTTTTTATATCTAAGCAGAAGGTATAAGGCAGATTGCTACAGTGTGAAGAAAAGCTAATTTTCAGCTTCCTTCCAAAAGTGTGAACCCCAGCATCATGACAGATACTCTTGTCACCTCAATTCATAGAATCGAGGAATGGTTTGGGTTGGAAGGGACCTTAAAGGTCATCTAGTTCCAGCCCCCCTGCCATGGGCAGGGACACCTTCCACCAGACCAGGTTGCTCACAGCCCCATCCAGCCTAGCCTTGAGCACTGCCAGGGATGGGGCACCCACAGCTGCTCTGGGCAATTCAGTGCCTCCTGCCCTCACAGTAAAGAATTTTTTCCTAATCTCTAACATAAATTTATCTTCTTTCAGTTTAAAGCCATTTTCCCTTGTCCTATCACCACATGCCCTTGTAAAAAGTCCCTCTCCAGCTTTCTTGTAGGCCCCTTTAGGTACTGAAGGCTGCTCTAAGGTCTCCCAGAGCCTTCTCTTCTCCAGGCTGAACAACCCCAACTCTCTCAGGCTGTCTTCATAGGAGAGGTGCTCCAGCCCTCTGATGATTTTTTTGTGGCCCTCCTCTGGACTTTGTCCAACAGGTCCATGTCCTTCTTACGTTGGGGGTCCCAGAGCTGAATGCAGTACTCTAGGAGGGCTCTCACGAGGGTGGAGTAGAGGGGTGGAATCACCTCCCTCGACCTGCTGGCCATGCTTCTTTTGATGCAGCTCAGGACACGGTTGACTTTCTGGGCTGCAAGCACACATTGTCAGTTCATGTTGAGCTTCTCATCAACCAACGCCCCAAGTCCTTCTTCTCAGGGCTGCTCTCAACCCATTTTCTGCCCAGCCTGTATTTGTGCTTGGGATTGCCCCAACCCAGGTGCAGGACTTTGCATTTGGCCTCATTGAACTTCACGAGGTTTGCATGGGCCCACCTCTGGAGCCTGTCAGTGTCCCTCTGGATGGTGTCCCTTCCCTTCAGTGTGTTGACTGCCAGTCAGCTTGGCGTCATCAGCAAACTTGCTGAGGGTGCCCTTGATCCCAGTGTTCATGTCACTGACAAAGGTGTTAAACAGTGCTGATCCCAATACTGACACCTGAGGAACACTGCTTGTCAGTGGTTTCCGCTTGGACATTGAGCTGTTGACCACAACTCTTCAAGTGTGACTATCCAGCCAGTTCCTTATCCACCGAGTGATCCATCTGTCAAATCCATGTCTCTCTAATTTTGAGGCAAGGATGTCATGCAGGACACTGTCAGATGCTTTGCACAAGTCCAGGTAGATAATGTTAGTTGCTCCTCCTTTATCCACCAGTGCTGTAACCCTGTCGTAGAAGGCCATCAAATTTGTCAGGCACAATTTGTGCCTAGTGAAGCCATGTTGGCTGTCACCAATCATCTTGTTTTCCTCCTTTCTTGGACCTCTTCCCTCCAGGGCTTTATCCTGTGGTACTCTACCAAGCAGATCCCTGAAGAGGTCAGAGCCTGCTCTCCTGAAGTCCAGTGTAGCAAGCTTGCTGTGAACCCTTCTTGGGGTTCTCAGGATCTTGATCTCCCTCATCTCATGGTCACTGCAGCCGAGGCTGCCCTTGAGCTTCATGTTCCCCCCCCCAGCCCCTCCTCATTGGTGAGAACAAGGGCCAGCATAGCACCTCTCCTTGTTGGCTCCTCTGTTGCTTGGAGAAGGAGGTTATTGTCAGCACACTCCAGGAACCTCCTGGATTGCTTATGTCCTGCTGTATTGTCCCTTCAACAGGTATCAGGGTGGTTGAAGTCCACCATGAGGACCAGGGCTTGTGTACGTGAGGCTGTTCCTATCTTTCTCTAAAGGGCCTCATCCACTTGGTCTTGCTGGTCGGGTGGCCTGTAGCAGACTCCCATTATAATGTTACCTGTCCCTGTCCTCCCTTTAATGCTGACCCATCAGCTCCTCATCCATCCCGATAGAGGGGGGCACATAAGAGGGTGAAACCCCCTCCTCGTCTGCCCTTCTTACGGAGCCTGTTTATAGAAAAATATCTGTTTCAGTGCTCCAGTCACAGAAGCCGTCCCACCATGTCTCTGTGACACCAATAGGTTCATAGCCCTAGAGGCCTGCACACATCTCTTAACTCCTCTCGTTTATTTCCCTGTGCTGTGTATTTGCATAGAGGCATTTAAGCTGAGCCCCTGGTGAAGCTGACATGCTGGCTGGAGCAGCTGAAAGTCCTTTGTACTGCTCTTCAGGTGCTCTCCTGCTGACTCACAATCCCTTTCCAGGCTCTGGGCATCCCTTTCTGACACTGGCATCAAACTGGTAGGAGCGGGATGGATTGAGGTTCCCTTCCCCTGGCAGCTTTAGGCTAAAGCCCGCTTCACTTTGCTCTGTTGTTCACTTTGATGCTCTTCCCCCCTCTCTGACAGATGGACTCTGTCAGCCCCCAATAAACCAGGTTTCTCAAAGTGAGTCCCATGGTCTAAGTAGCTGAACCCTTGGCTGCAGCACCAGTCCTGTAACCGTTTGTTGATTTGCCAGCTTTGGCTGGCCCTTTCAAACCCCTTCCATTTGACTGGGAGGATTGAAGAAAAAACTACCTGTGCTCCTGAGTCCCTTACTGCCGCTCCCAGGGCTCTGTAGTCATCCTTGACACTCCTCAGACTGCTCCTGGCTGTATCACTGGTGCCCGTGTGAGACAAAAGCAGCAGATAACGGCCAGTGGACTGTATGAGGCTTGGTAGTCTCTCAGTGACATGCCTGGTACGAGGCCCCGGTAAGCCTCATACCTTTCTAGAGTGCACATCGTGTCAGAAAGTGGGTACTCCAATTCCTCTCTGGAGAGAGTTGCCTACTACTGTCACCAGTTGCCTTTTCTGAGTTGCAGTGGTGGTTATACAGGGAGCAGGCTGGACTGCCTTACTCAGCTCCAGTGTCTGTCCTGATGTGATGGGTCTTTACTCTTCAGTCTGCAGAGCAGCTCTGCAAGAGCACCCCAGGCTCCGAGGAGAAGTCTCTTCCTCCTGCAGGTCCTTGCAGTTGCAAGCTTCCATGTCCCTACAGGTCTGTGTGGGTTCTGGTTGGTTTTGCTTTGTTCTTAAGGTGGACTCTGTTGACCAAATACTCTCTTTACCATATTCCATCTGTCTAACCTGATTCGGGATTTGTTCCCACTTGGCCAATGTTTTATCATTCAGAAAACGTCGCAGTTGGTGATTTCAGATCTGTTTCCACGATACTGATGAAAATGCTAACTAACAGCAGTACTCACAAAAGTGCCATTTAACGGTGATTTATAAGGGACAGCTGGCCGAAGTGACTCTTGTGCTTAATGCCATAAATGTATGGTTTGATATTGTTTGGGACTATTTTTGAATATAGAGATATTACATTTTTAAGTTAAGTACCTCAGAAAAGGCTAAAAATGGTATTCTCAAACTAAGTGAATTGGAGTTGATAAAAAAATTCAGAATATTCTGGATACAAATATATTATTTCAGTGAAAGCAGATTCTATCATTTTCCTGCTCTGCTAATTAACAATGGAGAAGAGTAGTTATTATGTGAAATTCAAGCCGTTCAACAATTCACTTGATTAAAACATGCAGAATAATACATGTTAGTCAAATACTGTTTTCCTCTGAGATCCCATTAAAAATTTGATCAAAGTTTAATTACAGCATAGGCCAGTTACGTTTAGATGACACTGAAAACATCAAGGCCTTTCAAATAATGGAAATGAAACAAAGGGAGTCGACAATTGTCATGAACCAAACTGGAAGTCTGCAGATTTCCTTTTCAACCAAATGGCTGCACAATACAGAGAATAGTGCTCTTTTGGTGATGGCACATCACAATGAAAAGATATTTTTCATTCTTTGAGGGTCACTTTAGTTCCAGAAGTCACTCGAGGGCTTGATAGGTATGTACAGGAGCTCTGGGATTTTGTGAGCATACCGTTCTGAGGAGATAGCTGACACAGAAACCAATATACGCTGGTTTCATGAACCCTGGTGGTTTGCTTTGGGATTAGCTGTTTGATATTTTCTTGAGTCCATTTCTTTTTAAGAAGGAAGGTGAAGATAGCTCTGTTTGACAGTTCTCTAGTGAAGATTGTAATTTGGGAGCTACTTGAGGAAACAGGTTGAAGAAATGGGTTGTAGTGCAAATCCAAACAGGGAAATCTGAAGTCTACAAAAAGCATGGAAGCTGGTAGAGTAGGAAGAACGGGATAGCGGAGAGGTTAAGGGGAAAGAGGTTTGCTGAAACAATGAAAGTGAGGGAGGCGTAGGCATGAGAACAGAGGAACTAACAGAGATGAAGCTGTTCAAATCAAAGTGTATCTGCTTCTTCCTTGTGAAAATTAATCCAAGAACTCAGATGTTGGGTTCAAGAGAATTAGGACTAACGGTTTGTACAAAATGCATGGAAGTTTGTAAATCAGCCTTCAATGCAGGGTCAACATTCCTGGGATGTGCTGTGATATGTAGCATAACTGCATTTTTAAATTTAATGTAGCACAGTCCATTGGTGGTCCTTCAGGAAGCAGTGAAGAACAGGATGTTCTTTCTTTGAGCAGTTATAGGGAAGAACCGCATGACCACATCATAGCTCTGTAAAGCTCCATGGGGAAAACACAAGCCTCAAAGCAGAAGTACTGCTATGCCTGCTTAGATCATCCCACCAAAGACAGACTTTCCTTCAGGAAATCTCATCTGGACAGAAGTCTCAGAGACTCTAAAATAAGTTTTCTATGATATGCTGGATTTTAAGACATACTACATGCACAAAAAATGTGTACTGATGTAACAACAGGAGTTCCTAGGAAGGAAGCTGTGATCAAATGTATATTCTCTAGCAGAGATCCATTTCTAACAGGATAAAGAGATCCTATACTCTCCTAGCTTACTCATTTTCCCTGTAAGAAGACCTATAATGATATGAAGCACTTACATCTCTACACGTATAGTTGTAGATATAGTTATTTAACTATTACTTTCTTGTCCAGATGCTCTGAGGCGTTTCAGACTCAGCTTTAAATATAGCCATGCATTCATTTTTATGAGTAATACATCACATTAAAATTATCCGCTTCAGCAGCAAAGACTTGTTTGTTTCAAAGGTTCTTGAAGACTGTTTTCAACTTTGCTGCACTAGTATAGCATCTTTTCTTACCTTCATGATTTTAAAGCACCCCAGAGAGATCACCAAAACCAACCTGCCTCACCCCCCACTACTCAGAGATTTTAACCTCTCTTCACTTCAGCCTTTTTTTGCTCTCCTTAATGACGTTCTTTAAACAATCTTGAAGTAACTCTTATTTTTTTCCTACTTCAAAAGTAAATTAAATTTACTGAGGTAGCCATCCCTAATGGCATAATTCTCCTAAAACAATCCACCCACATTACGTGTCCCTGAAGACTGCTATTTGCACTGAGTAGAATTAGTTATACAAAGATTTAAAATCTCTGAATGCCACATCTGTAGTGAATACTGGGAACTTGTTTTGGTTCATAGAACATGATAGTCAGTGTAAAAAAAAAAGTGCCTGCTAGCAAGAAAAAGATTTTTCCTTCATTTTCTTGGAAATAGCTGTATTGTAGGGCTAGCTAAGGGCAATCACAGTCTCTTTTTGTTGCATATATTGATTTTTTTGCTCTGTAATCCTTATTATCAAGCAATGCCTGAAACTTTTGTGCAACTGAATGGGACATAAGTTATAGGTAGCCTTCTGCAGAACCCATCACAGGCACCTGTCTCTCCATGTTGTTTATAAATGGAGTGTAACCATTTACTGTGTGAGGAATGGCTCATTAAGCATCTAAATTATAGGTTTAAGTGGTCTGGACTATACCCGTGGAAGTTATCAGAGGCTAACCACTGAAGTGTTTACTCAGTTTTTATAGAAGTTTTAAAACTTTATGTGTTCTTATCAATAACAGACTTAAGCAGCTGAAAGCTAATTTGGAGGTGACCACATGGGTCTAATTATTCAGGGAAGTGATTTCAGCATAGCCAAACTTAATGATAAGATAGTTCAAGTGGTATAAGTTGCTGATATGCATTGGACAGATCTGGGCTTAGGTCACACTGTGAGGGTCTGTGTATTTGCATGCGATAAAATGCTTAATATCCTTGATTTTCTATTTTAAAAATATCTCTTAAATACATAATCTAAGAAGGAACAAGGAAAAAAGAAACATTCAAAAGCTGGAAGAGAATATTGCACGTTTTGCATGGTTTTAGTCTTTCCATTATTATTATTTCCCTATGGCTTTCAAAGTAAGGCTATCTATTTTAAGCTTAGATGTAATTTCCAAAGAGCTGTATGTACTCTGTACTACACTGCATAGAGTTGTGTAAGTAATAACAACCTGCATGTATCTCCAGAAAAAAATATTCCCGTATACACCTATATGCAGAGTATCGGCAACCCTTGAGCTTTGACATATTGCAGGGACAACCTGCACTGCTGGATATTTCATAATTTTAAAATGAAAAATAGATGGAAAAAGAATTGTGGAAATTATTTCAAATTGAAATGTGGCAATTCGAGATAAACTGCAAAATAAAGACTAGGCAGTGTTCTTGAGCACGGAGTGTATAAAATTAATTACAGCCACAATTAGTGATCACAAATGCTCTTATCATGAATATTTTTTTTGTAGAAGTGGGACACGGGCATTCCCCACTGCATCATGTCTTTGCTTGCTTGCAGACATGCAGTAGCTTCCTCAGGAGGCCACAGTGACGCTGTCTTCAGTCTCACTCCAGAATGGCTCTGTCACCTTTTGGATTCACTCGTGTGAAAGTAGGCATCAGCTACCCAAGAAGCATATTTTAACCAATAGTCCCCTTCGTCAGTGATGATTTGGCCATGGCACTCCATAATAACTCCTGTCAGCCAGCTTTAAGCTCCCATGTTTTTCCAGATCAAACTATCTGGCATATTTGGTTCTATTTGTAGATCTACTCAGTTTTGGTAAGCATGTTATTTACCGGAAATATCCTTTTATATACTAGTTCCTCTATCAATGGGGAACAAGATCCAGAAGCACTAAGTCCATTCATAGATTAATAGATGCCTTCCCAGAAAATCATCAGTATCAGAATAGAGAACACAGACATGTGGAGAAGGGTTGATATTTGTGAGAGCTGATGTTACAGCGTGAGACAGCAAAGTCACAACTGCAAAGTAGCTGAAAGTCCTAGCAGGAAACCATCTCAATTAGCATACGTGGCTGGGCTGAGATTAATGTAAATCAGGAAATCTGCTCATTTTCTGAATTGCTAATCTGTTTTGAACAAGCAGAAATGTAGGTAAGACCTAGAGATGGAAAGTCAAATTTCTCCTTTTCTGACATACACACTTTCCTATTGATTTCATCATATTGCAAAGCAATAATGAAGGGGGGAACTTTGCTGTAGGGCTGCAGCTCTTTGAGATATTTTTCTTGTTAAGTGCACATTAGCAGGTCAAAAGGGAGAGCCATGTTTTAATCTCCGTATTTTTAGCCTTCTCTTCACATGTTAATGGGACTACTGCTCTGTAGTTCAAGTCTCTTGGGCGTTACTTTGACTTATTGTATTTTTTAAAACTTTTTAAAAAAACTGCAGTAGAATCTTGGAACATACATCCCACTACAGTTGCAATGGGGGTTATTTACTCAGAGACAGGTTTTCAGCTAAGTGTTCATTCGTGGAACTGAATCAAGCAAGTTTTAAGATTAAATTCAAGCATCTAATTGAAAGACCCACAGTAGGAGCACTGGAGGTGCTCTGCTCCCACTCACCCCCAGCATGTCACGGCCTGGAGCCCAAATATTTTTTTCTCACTTCCGTCCCAGATCTTGAAATGCAACTCAGACCACTTCCAGGTGATAGTTTGCTTGGTTTTCTCCTCATATTGCGATAGTTCTAGATGAAGCTTTCTTCCTTCCAGCAATGCCGTGGTTCATAGAGGTCACGTAGTGAAGGTCCCCTGCACCCTATTTCTGTAACATACTTGATTTTCACACACTTTGTGGTATTAGCTGCTGTCACATGAACATTGACTAGGCTTCAGATGTGTGTATTGTTTATGTTTTAATTTTTTTCCCCCTATAAGTGGATAGGACACCAACCATAGAGGGGGCTGCATCTCACCCATGTCTGTGGAGCTGTGTGTGCTGGGCAGGGGGATACAGCTCAGCCCTGTCATTGGGCTGACCCAACAGCAACTGCATTACAGCACTCCCAGGGCAGCATTTTAAGATCCCATACTGAACATGAAAAGATGGCAGATGATCAGCCTTTCGTCATAAAGTGCTCTTTTGAGCATAAACACTTCAATAACAGCAGTCTTTTCCCCCAAAATTACTGTTTACATTGACTGATATTTTACAAGAGGGTTACTGGTTGGTTTGTTTTTTTTCTTTGGGGTAGTTCGCTTTTATTTGCCTTTCTTGTATCTGATCTGGAAGTGCTCTTGCATATTTGGAATTGGTAATGTTTTGTCTAGAACAAGTAAGTTTCAGGCGATGGAATGAAACGCAGAATTACTTTCTCCTCTGATTTCTTGCAACTCTCAACTAAGAATATGTGTTGTCAGATAGAAATAAAAGGGCAGTGTTATGATTTTCTGGCTGTCCT
The DNA here is from genome assembly GCF_023634155.1 of Falco peregrinus. Classification (NCBI taxonomy): domain Eukaryota; kingdom Metazoa; phylum Chordata; class Aves; order Falconiformes; family Falconidae; genus Falco; species Falco peregrinus. Next base: position 17,473,342 of record NC_073726.1, read on the forward strand.
ATGTGTCTTAATATATACCATATGGCTGGGGGAAATTGCACCAGATTTTTTCTCATTACTTTTTTTTTTTCTCACTAGAGTTAAAAGTAGTAATATGGAAAGGAATGAGTAAAATAATTTGCTCTCCCTCTGGACTTGTTGGCTGTGATTATTCTGTCTTATTTTAAGTGTAAAGTTTTGTATTTAGGTTTTGTTTCCTGAAAGTTTTGCAGCTGTTCATTTTTGTCAGCTTGTAACGTTTTCTGAGGAGCTTTTTTTTTTCCACGGGTACCATTCTACTTTCAGGGGGCAGAAATTCAGACTGCTGGGCATGCTGCTGTGCTCTTTAGTAACTTCTTAGTGAAATACTCTTAACAGTATAGTCCATTGCTGATTAGTGTGGGAGATGCAGCATGAAGTTGCAAAGAGTGGGATCATTGCAGTATTTAAGGTAGAACAAAAGCCAAGTAAACTGTTGCCCATTTCATAAGGGAAAGGGAACAACTGCCAGACTCTGCAGTGATCAAGTTCCAGTTTTCTGTTTTGTCCTGTAATAATCACAAAAAAAGAGGCATAAAGAATTAAAGCAACTGTTTTGAGTGTTTGTAGAAAAGGTATTTTTTTCTTTTGCCAAACATACTATGGAAGTCTGCAAATCATAGTTGATACTTCTACTTTGGTGATGAAAGTGTGAGAAGCATGTAACAGGGAAATACTTTGATTTTCAAACTGCAGCTTTACAGAGTACCTGAATACCAATGCTTCTGCCTCTGTTGCCCCTGCGCACCTCCCTGGTGACAGCAAGGTGACGCTGCATGGCCAGGGTATCACCCTGGTGGGGTCAGTTGGGCGTTGGTGGCTGGCGCTGCTTTCAGCCTGCTGGCACCTCCAAGCTCCCCCCCTCTTGCAGTCGGTACACAGCACCTGTCTGAGCACACACTCACCCACCCGGGGATGATTTAGCTCAGGCTTAAAGCCTTGTCACCACTGCCAGCCAGAGCATCCTCAGTTTGGGTCTTCTGTGCTATAAAAGCTGTAAATGTGATAGCTTTATGGTTACAGAGGAGGTAAATCCAGCAGGTTTTCTCTTGATATGTCAGAACATCTGTGGAGCATACAGGTGGTGTACAGGGCTGTGCTTCCTTCCACCACTTGTGTTCTGGAAAGAGATACTGGTGGGTTTCAGCCAGCGGTGTTGAATCTCAGCATAGTTTCAAAAAACGAACAACTGGAGATTGACAATTTTAATTGAAATGTCTCCATTCAACCCACAAAACCATTTTTCCTTCCCTGTTTCTCCTTTACCTCTCCCACTAACTTGTTTGGTGGTTTCTCAGCTCCTTTCAATCCCTTTTTAGAGGCTGAGAATGACCATGGTGCCCATTAAGCAGCTTTACTTACAGTTCTAGTTTTTATATTTATGAATCCTGAGGAATTTGTAACTCTTTCCTCAACTCCCAAAGAGGCAAACCAGTGCTTCTGTGTCGCTAGTGTCAACTGCTGAAAAAAATGCAAATGTCTTCACTCCTGAACACAGTGTTAACAGACGCTGTAACTAGTGTTCATGAATTGCACGTTGTAGTGCTTGGCCATGTTTAAATGTATGAAGATAAAACCATATTCTGTGATTGCCACAGCCAGCTTTTCCCTCGCAGATGTGTAGCTCCTGCACACAACCTTTCCTGAGCAGATAGGAAAGGCTTTTACAGGGTACCCCTGCCCCAAAAATCTCCCAGAGGCTCTGGGACTGGACGTACCCAGGTCACTTCAGTGTTCCAGCAAGGGACTGTGGGGCTGTAGAAGGCCTTACACAGCTCACCTGAATGTGGGCATTGCCGAGATGTGGGGAGGGGGTCAGGAGACCTGGAACATCTCCAGGAGTGCTCCTCTGGATAGAAACTACCTCCTGTCTCCAGTTTCGTGGAGTTGTTGCAGCCGGTGCTGACGAGGGACACACTGTGGCTTCTGTATGCAATACATGGTTTCAAGTTGACTTTCAGATTGTCTGAGATACGGAATTGGGGAATAGGACAGAATAACTTGCATAACAACATCACTCCAAAACAGGAAGAGATGCCTGTAAATGACAAATACTCCGACTGTAAAAAGATTTCCGTGGAAGTCCCTCTGGTTTCATTATATAGTTATCCTTATTGATTGGTTTGACTGATGTAATTTGCTTTGGAGGAAACTATTAATTTTTAAAACATCAGAGTTCACCAATGATGTTGATAACAGAGATGTAATTAGGGAGGGTGCAAGTGCAAAGAAGATACCAGACGCTGAGTGTGTCCTTCAGGGACTGAGGCAGTGATGGCAGTGCTGGCAAATGCAAAATATGTCTGTGGGCGAAGGATCAAAATAGAGGAAACGCGTTACAAGCCAGACTGCTGCCAGAAACCATTAAGTTCATTTCAAACAAATTAGAGAGACTTATCCATTTTGTAGGTAAAGCCTTGAAGCCATTATCCCATAGTCATACCAGACTATAGAGGAGCAAACAGGATATTGGGATGTGTCACCAGACCAGTATAGCCAGAGAAGGGGTGTGGTGAGCTGCAAACGGCTCAGCCCAGTACAGCTAAAGTCTGGGGTGAAGATTAGTTAATTAAGTTTTTTTTTTTGGAAGCTAATGCTTAATAAAGGATGCTTTATAGATCCAGCCAGGATGTATGTGTTACAGATGAGGGCTGGAACTTTTTACTGGGCCGTGTGGTTGTTTTCTAGTTGTGGCACAGCAATGTTTCATTTGATGTTACTTGCACTGGTAAGCAGGGAGGTTTGGTTGGTTCATGGCTCTAAGTGAGCAGGTCAGTATGGCTTTGTCAGTTAAGACTTCTGGTTTGTAGTTTCACCTCTACCAAAGCAAATTCAGGGCAATTCCAGGGGCTCTGGTGCTGCCTTGGTGAATTGTCACTGCTATAAGGAAAAAGATGTAGTTACTGCTGGCCCTGAGAATGAGTCTGGTGGGAGCAGATGCCTGGTGCGTTAACAAGGTGGTCCTTTGTCACATTTGTCACTGGTACAAAACCTATCGAGCAGTATGTCTGTTTGGCTCCTGGGACACATATAGGTTTGTGAAGTGGAAAGATTCAGAACAACCTGATACTTTAGGGAAGTTGTACAAGAGTTGCTCCTATGGATGGGATACTCATCAGCCAAATATGGTCACAATGAAAAAACCAGACACAAAAGGTAAGTGAATGCAAACCAGGGACAGCTGCTTTTCTGCAAGAAAGTAAACTGGAATACGTTGCTAAAATAGACCTATGTAAAGCTGATACCTTCATTCCATATCAGCCTCACAGGTTTCTGTAAAGAAAAATATAGAAGTTGCTACTACAAAACATGCTGGGGATGTTAGGAAAACATTTAAAATAGATTTTGGCTCAAGCCTTTGAAAAGAGTTGTTTTTTCTTCTATATTTCAGCAACACAGTAGCTTATTAGCATTTTCTATTTATATTACTGCCGGTCCCTGTTTACTGTTACTAAATCTACTTGCCTTGGAGCACTTAGTACTGTGTTGCTCTCTATGGAGCACTTAGACTTTAGCTGTAAATTGTCCTCTCTTCTTCCTGACAACAGCTACCCTAAAACCACCAACACGCTGCAGAGCAGGGTCTCACCACCCCCGCCCCCTGACTCACGCTGCCATATTGCAAATTACACAAGGGGCTCATTCAGTGTCTTGGGGAATTATGCAAATTAAAGGAGATATTCTCCTCCCTGTGCACCACAATTTCCATATGTGTAACTCCTGTTAGGTTTAATGAGACTAGCACTCATAAATCCCTGAGATGAAATTATACCCCTAAGTGGGTTCTAACAAAAGGCTGCTCAAAAGTTTTGATTAACAATCCCTTAAAAGTAGAACATTAAAAGAGAGATTAAGCAAAAAAAAAATATTCTCTCTTTCAGAGAAAGTTTTCATAAATCTGTTCATTCTTGCAGACCTGCGTTTCTAGTGAAGTGCTTGCTTCAGTATTCAAAAAACGTGAACATAAAACACTGCTCTTGTTAGCACCTAAATGCCCTTACTGAATCTGCTTCGTACCTAGATCACAAATTGTGAATGTAATTCAAATGTGAACTTCCAATAAATTGTTGTTTTCAGAACTATATAAAAAAACACGTAAATTTTGTATATGTATCAAAAGGTTATAAACCCCATACTTGTCCCAAGTCTGAGTCACTTCAGCACAGCAGTACCCCCCCAGGAATCAGATTGCTATATTCAGGCTCAAGTTGGCTCCTGACCATAAAAGGAGTTATGGATTTTAGTGACAGACTTTAAGTTGTTATAAACTTACCCATTTTTTTCTACTGTTCTTAGCCTGTGGAGGATATTTTGCCCAACATTGCACATGCTGAAAGGATTTGTTATTTAATAATGAAGTGGTGATAATCATAGTGAAACAAACACATGACTTCAAGAAAGATAAAGGTAATATATTGCTGGGTGGAAGAATGTATCTGATGGTTGCTGGTCTTTTGTTTCTTCATACTGTTTAATCATTTATCAAACCATCCTGACCCTTAATTGATCACAAGGGCCAGCAAGTGCTTTAGCAGTCTGTTACATTCTATCAAACGAGATGTGTTTTTCCTGTGAAGCAGAATGAAATCATCCCCCAAAAATCAATCAACAAGAGCATATTTTAGCTAGGTGGGTGCAGTCCACTTAAGGCCAGATTCTGCAGCTTTGTTTACTTTGAAAGGAAGTTGCATGTCTAATTCAGTTGCCTTTAGCTGGCTGCTTGCTTGAGTAGAAACTGTATGAGCGCATAATTGTACTGTTCTGTTCACGTTTTAGAAATTATAGTTACCAGCTCCAGATATTTATTTACTCCAGCAGTCCTTTTTAACAGAGACTACTGATATTTTTCTTAAACATATATTTGTTTAGATTTTTTATTAAAAAAAAAAACCAACCAACAACAACAACAACAAAAAAAACCACAAACAGAAAGAAACTTGTTTTCTTCCTACCACAAGTTCTCCACAGGATTTTAGGACTTACATTTCAGAGTACCTGTAAGGGGTTCATAATAGCTTAAGGATGGTGCTCAAGTATTCTTCCAGTAACTAAAAATAAACCATTATTTCACTATATCATTCAGGGAAATCACGTATTTCATTTTCACATGTATTTACAGGTAAGGATCAAAACAGGCCTTTAAACATCCAAAGTGACCTAGGACAAAGGGAGGTGCTAGCTCTGAAAATGTGGCCTGAGAGCTGCAGCTTCAGCAGCTGTAAAATGCACTTGGTGTCTATATACGTTCAGTGAATAGATTTTAGCCTGAAGATTTCCTTAGGGCCTGCACTTGGATTTCTGTGAATTTGCATCTTGCCAGCTATGTGCCCAACTGTGCCTCAGCCTCTGTGGCTCCTCAAACAATGTAGAGAGGCGTGTGGCTTTCCCTTAACTTGCAGAAGAACCCTGGTTCTGTGGTGGTCCTGGAGACCTGTCCCACAGGGACTTTACTAAAAAGCCAGGCTCCTTGTCAGTAGCCACTAAGCTATGTCACTTATCCCAACACTCTTGCATCTGAGTAGTGTGGTCTTATATGCAACAGGAGAATGAGGGGACCTCTGGATACAATTGATCTTCAACTTCATAGAAAGGATGTGCTTCTGGGAAGAAGAGACTATGGGCATAAGCTTTCTGCCAAAGGGGTTGCTTTAAATGATAGATTATTATAAAAAATATGGCTACAAGCATCTCTCCGTTGCGAAAAAAATGAATTGTCCTGCATCCCTTCTCAGAACAAGTCCCTGGTGCTGCATGGGAGAAGCAAGCTGCAGACTATAGTCTGGCCACTTTAGCGTGGGGTTCAGCATGGGAGGTGTATTCTGGCACATTCCCATTTGCATCACTCCCTGCTTCGTAGCACCAGGCAGAACCATGCTTATCTTGTGGGTTTATGGATTGCCCTTTGAGATGCTAGAGCCTGGGTGGAGAATGTAGGTCCCCAGCTCTATTTTCTAAGGGAAAAGACTGTTCCTAGGACTAGGTAATTCATTTTTACATAACAAAAAATCTAATTTGAAGGTGTTTATTTCTGACTGAAATTTATTATTTACTATCAGGAATTATTACTTTCCCAAAGATCCCAGAGGGATTTGGTTACTTACAGCTTTATTTTCTTGGTATTTCATCAATATTTTATGTTTGGCATTTTGCTGTCACTCATGCATAACTTTGAAAATGGAAGTATGTAGCAGAGAATCAGTTTAGAGGCAGCAAAAAACAAAACAAAACAACACAAGCAGTCATTTGTTTTACACCTGTATTTAACATTTAACATTAACTCTCTCCTTTAATATCATACTCAATTAATATAATAAGTAGGAAACAGTAGACTACTTACCATCTGGTTGAGTGCTGGAAAGTCTGTTGAGACTTAGCCTTGATGAAGGATTTACCAAGGACCTTGATGTGCAGATGAACTCCTTGCATAAAGTTTTGGTTTAGGAAACTGTTTTCTAATGAGGATGCAGAAGAAGGATACATCGTGTTGTAATAAGGAACATTACATAGTTGCCACATGTAAGTCAGGACTATTACAAATCCACATTTCTTAGACCTAGAAAGCAGACAATGATGAAAATCTAGTGCATGTATCTGAACCGCTAGATGCTTCCCAAGCTCTGCCAGTAGAAAAAACCCCATCTTTTGGCTTCTGGGGGGCCCAGCTGGGAGAAGAGTTCCTATCCTCTAGCTCTCCCTTTTGGAGAAGCTACACAAGATGAAAGTAATAAGAAGTTCAGGAACTGCATTTGTGCTTGGCTATTTATGGACCACCTAAAACAGCATCTTCACCTCTTGCTCACCTTCCTCTGGCCTTATAAAAGGGGCAAAACATTCCCCTGCTTTAGTTGCTACACTTCTACTAGTCATTCTGATTCTAAATAAAGTAATTTTCCGTATATAAAGTTTGAAACTATGCATTTGTCATCTGACTTCACCTAAGATTTTTCCATTCAATAATTTTTCTCTATCCCTGGATGTCTTTTATTTAATCTATCTCTTGAAATCTACTTCTTTACATAGAAGTTGATTCACTGACTATAGATAGCGCATTGAATAGGGCTAACCACGTTTTTAAAAGTTTACACAATAAAAACAGCTGCTGAGTTAAATCTTAGAGGAACTGAACACATCTAGTTCTTCTAGCAGTGCTGTTGCCAGTTACAAAGCATGTCTGGGATTTGTAGTATTATGCTGAGACTTCTAAAGCCTCAGAAATTTTAGAGGCTGGAGAATCTAGAAGGTTCAGTTGTCTGAAACGTGTCAGTATGATGAGTGCACGCTGTAAAAACAAAGGGAGCAGAGAGCAGGAGTTCAAAGTGATGCTAACAGCATCTTTGCATGTAGGTTGTTTTAGAGCTGTGGATGTGTAGCTGTTGCAAACCTTTGAACGTTTCAGCGTCCAGTAAGTCACATGGAAACACTTGGTTATTTGTAAAAGTATTTATAGAGTTGTAAACAGGTGGATCTTAAAATTTTACCTTAAGATTTTTACTTTTTTAAACACTAGACTTGAATGTATATAGTTGTATTGGTCAACAGGACATGAGGGGGGATGCCTGTAGAACAATGTTGACCTGAGCCAAATGCCTTAAACAAGTGTCTTTGAAGCCATCTGAGGTACATATGGGATACAGTTTTGTTTCAAGAGCTGATAAATAATCAGGCTTGTCCTATATTAATTTCCTTTTTTTGTAGCAGCAGAATGCTGTTTCACATTTGTCCTCCGATTTGTTATGGGGCAAATGTTGAGTTTGGGAAGCAGCTTGTCAAATTGGAGAGGGGATGGAGGAGAAGGGAGGAGCTGTCTTCCATAGCAGGGGATTGCAAAAGGACTGGAAGCAAGGAGGAGAAATATTATTCTTTATCCTTAACTTAGTAAGTTCTTAGTATCCATTGCATTACTCCATTCCTGGCATTTTGGTGATTTTTATGTTCACCTTTTCAGTAGGAAACTTTGGGGTTTAAACATGAAAAAGGTTTTTTTGATACCACTCTGTGGCTCACGGAAGTTTCACTATTTAGTTACTGTGAAATATTGTGAAGCCGCTGAACTCCAAAATGGAGTCGATGTACCCAGTAAAGGTTCAGCAGATGAGGTGTAATTTTTATTGTAAAAACTATCACAATAAATTATTAATAAAATATAAAGGTAAAATGGTGACACAATGATAAAATTTGAATATTCCCTGTGCAATTCATTGACTATTTTCCACAAAAACATGAATGAGTTGTTGTTTTTCATTGGTTAGAATTTATTCTAGTCACTGTAAAGTTGTTCTTTTTTTAAACTGTAAATCAAAGGAAAAAGAAATTCTCCACAGATGTTGTATGTGTTTGATGTATTAGACACATTTTTGCAGTCTACTGTCTGAAACCTAGGGAATTCATTAACTCACAAGTCGCTGCCAAGGAGGGAAGCGGTCACATTCCCCAAGCTGGCCAAGCTGGCGTGCCTGTCCCCTGGCTGGGGAGTGGGGTAAGGGCAGGCTTTGTCCTCCCTTGTATTTGGCTGGCTCTGGAGAAAGGGGGATTCCTTCAAATTGAAGGGCTGTTCCTCTTTCTCCCCTGACAGCATCTGGTTTTCAATTAACCTGATAAAGTCTGTAGTTGTGTTTCCCATTGTGCAGCCAGAAATGATGATAGATGAGATCTGGTGCACTGTGTCAGTCCCAGAGTGCCATCACTGAAGTCACTGGCTTTAGCACAAACTTCAAAGAGAGAGGGACTAGACTCAGGACTTTGGGAAGGAAACAGAGTTACCACCTTTCACCCTCAGCAAAGCAAAGCAGTTGCCTAGATAGCACTTGCTCTGTGAGGGACCTCTCTGGGCATATTTTTTGACATGCCTGTCTCAGCAGGGCACCACTGGATAGACTTCATTAGTGAGGCTGAAGACAGGACAGTGGGTCCCACCGGTCAAGTGGGTTTCTTTGAGGATGTTAATGCCACCCCTCCCAGTTAGCCAAGGCAGGCAAACAAAGATTTAAAACAGTGAGGCAAGAGATGGCCAAACCTCATCTCTATCTAGTGTCCTGCAATAAGCAACAGTTAGTGAAATAACATCTCCCTGTGTTTCCCTTCTACTGCTCTACAGAAAATAGGTTCATCCAGGGGAGCCTGAGCCTTCCCTGTGGCCATCGTGCCCCAACGGGCTTTAGCATTGCTTGAGGATTTGAGCTGAAAGGTGTAGCTGTGTGAATGATGGAAAACTTCATGTGTATTGCTTCAGTGGGGAACTAACAGAGAGACCCTGAGTGAGAAGACTCTGGTCCTTTGTGAAAGATACAGGCATCACTGCCATCACCCACTGTCTCCTGTCATTCCTGGGACACACTACTTAAACTCACTATGGCTTCATTTCTCCCCCCTCCCCAAGAAATTGAAGCTGGTTTAGAATTTGATAGCCCTTAGGATAAATGACATATGTAAAGCTGAGCTATAGTCTACAGTCCTCACGAGTACCTGAATGGGATTTCAGATGTTATTTTTGATTTATAAAATGCTAAACGGTTTGCTTGTGAGACAGTCGTCCTCCGTGCAACATGCTGCTGGCTGGGCAGTCCCTGCCGAGGCACCAGGTGGAGCAGACTGTTTGCATTAGGAAGGATTCGTCCCCCTCCTTCGTGGCAATTTCTCGCTCTGGAATTCCTTCCACCTCCGGATCTGTGAAGGGTGAAGAGAGATTGCTGGGTTCACATGACAGAAGAATTGTCATCAAGAACAGTTGTAGAGGATTCTCGGGAGCAGAGATGGGTTTTATTTCTCTGTTGTTTGAATTGCAGCAAGTAAATATAAGAAATACCAGCCACCATAAACTTTCTGAGATACAGTCACCCAACAGCTAACAGTGACCTGGTTGAACACAGAGGTACCTGCTATCATTTGCTTTTTCCTTTTGATCCTACTAGCCATCTTTCAGCCCATGTCACTATTTTCTGGACTGAAGGTTCAGTATTTAAAGTGACTTGGAACAAGGCATTTCCTTCTGATAAGTGCATTCAAAAGAATAGTTTCAACATTTACTGTTTAATGTACTAGGATTAAAGGCATAGTACTCCACTCAAGTAAGACTGACATACTTTAAGCCAAAGGGTGTTAAACAAACAACCCAGTTTGCACTAACTTGTAGGAAACTACAGAAGGGCTCTGAGGGGGAGAAGGTTGCTGTCTGATACTGTTTTGTTATTAAAAAATACAGTTCTTTTGTCTAACGATGAACTGCAGCGAATTCCAGAGGGAGTGATTAATAGATGACATTTACATTCATCCATGTATTAGAGGCTGATAAAAAATTTTTCAAAGGAATGTGTACTGGTAAACCTGCTGAAGGTTGCTGCTTTTATTTCAGATCAGAAGAGTTCGTGAATCCAAAGTTCATCTGCTTTTTTCCAAATAGATGTGCCTGTCTACTAAAAGATAACACCTTTCTCTTAACAGCTTCATTTTGATTATTAAAAGATAGCATTTTTTTCCTTCAGGTTTATATTTTCTTTTAGATCTGTAATGGGTGTAAATCAGGTAATAGAATAATACTGATTTACGGTAACTGTGATCCATATTTTCCTTTAAAAATGCAAATAATTCCTCTGGTATTGGTCTCATGAAGAATAACAGTAGTAAATACATGGAGCCTTGTAGTAAATACAGTTAGCCTTGGCTCAAGCAAAGGCCAGCTCCAATGTTTTCATTGGCACGAATTCTAATTACTCAGTGGCATAGTCTTGTTTTTTTCCCTGTGTTGTCATGATGAAACACATGGCAGATGTATTTCTCAGTTTGTTAGCACCTTGCAATGAGCCATTAACATGTGTTACTGTTTATCTCCCCTGTGTCTTTCTTGTAGGAATAATGTCTGACCACCAGTTTGGAAACCAGTTTATGTGCAGCGTGGTTGCATCACACGTGAGCCATCTCCCGACTACAAACCTCAGTTTTGTTTGGATTGCTCCACCTGCGGGGACAGGCTGCGTCAACTTCATGTAGGTATATGAATCACAATGCCTATGAGAAGATAATTACTTGGGAGATAATGAAGAGATCTAACCTGCTTGTACTAGAACCTTAAGTCTGGATCAAGGAGTCGGTCCTGAAAACTGTAGACTTTAGTGAAAAGTAAGAATATTGAGTTCTTCCTGGCTGAAGGGTTTCTGTGCATATTTAGACTTTATATTTCAAAGCTTCTAGGAAGGACATAGTTTTTGTCATGTAGCATGCTGGCAGTGAAATGATGTACAAGTGCATCAAGCCTAGCATTTCAATAGAAATTGATTCCTCTCAGTTATTAATCATATCATCGATCCTTTAAGTATACAGTACATTTGCATTGACCTAATTTTTTGCAGACCTAAATCTCTTGCATTTAATGAGAGCTAGAACTCCACACAGGTGCATTATTCAGATTGTAAGCTTCAACATAAAATACAAGTATTTGAAAGTATTCATACTTAGGTATTTACTGTTCCTAATAACAAAGACTTTTAACTTCTGCTTAGTCCAGCTAGTTTACAACCTGGAGAAAACCAAGAGGTTATTTTTACACGCTTTTTGGTAATTAGTTTTAAAGACCTAAGGTGTCATTTGATGATTTAGTACTATATAAAGTTCCAACAAAACACACAGACATGAATTATTAGAATATCTTTTGCTGTATTTTACATTAAAGTAATTTCTAACTGTTTGTCCCAGAATTTTGGTGGATCAGATTTAAGAGAAATCTTATTTAAGAAAATACAACTGAAGTGGATTTGGGAGTAGGAAATATTTCAAGTTTGACTCGTTCATAGAAAAAACTCAGATTGCTTCCTAATTAGATAAGTGAACAGTTGCAACATTTCAGTGTTCCTGTGGCTGTCCTGTTTGTCAAAACAAATCTTCTGACTATTATTCCCTTTCTGCCTATACCAGGAAGCTGCAGGTAAGTGCCCCACATAAGCTGTTTAACATGTTATGAAAAGTAGAAAGTGAGTGAGTGACTTCTCTGAGAACATAAGTTGCTGATGGTGAACATGGTACCTGTTGACTGATTGATCTGTATCTTTGATAGTTCCCTTTTCCCACATAATGCTTTTTTTTTTTTTTTTGCCTATGCTGTTACAGTACATTATTTATGAGCTGCAATGACAATGTCAAGAGAATTTTATTTCTAGTTTTCTTTTTCTTCTGAACTTCTAAACGTAAATTGGGAAAAATATTAGTTTTGATGAGTGGTAACTCACTTCTGAGAATATATTTGTTTCTTAGTAATTTCTACAGTGTACCAGAGAAGCTGTAGCTGTTTACAGTAGTTAAGATTCCCATTCACTATTTGACAAAAGTAAAATTTGATGAAATATGGGAGGAAATACTGTCACTGTTTTACTTAAATTCTGTATTATAAAAGTTAGCCTCCTTGAGGAAATCTGTCAACTATGTTTTTTCTGTGGAAAATCTGTGAATTTTATACTTCCTTTAATTCTTCTCTAAAACTAGTTTCCTTTGTTGATCAAGTTGTAGCAGCTAAATTTTGTTCTTTGAGCTGCCTGAGAAAAGTGAGGTATGAGATGTGCATCTTCTCTGCATATTCTTGCTTACTCCCTTTCTTTCTCAGATTTTTGTTTTTCCTGGTATTCAAGAAATAACTGTTGGTCCTAGCTTGCACAGTGACTGAGAATGTGTTTATTTCTGAGAGATGTGACCCTGCATTGCACATTTTGAGGTCAGTTTATAAACAGCTCTTTGTTTTCCTGTGACTGATTCCCCACCCTGCCCACCCCCATAGTTTTGTACTGAGTTTTTTTGTTCATGTTCAGCATTGTTGAAGAAGAGGTGACAAGTAGCTCTCTAGAAATAAAAATACTACTGTGATTGCTCATTCCCATTTAAGTGAAATTAAAGGGCTGTTCTCTAAGGCAATGGGTCCTTACCTTAGAGTCTTTAAATCAATGGAAGGTTCATCACTGGCTTCAGTGGAAACAGTTAGGTCAGCATCAAACAGTTTTGGAAATCCAACCTGTAATTCACAGTGTGTATAAGCCATAATGTACCTCTTCACCATTAGCACCTCTTCAAAAATGGTGGTGTTTGTACTATCTTAGCAAAGCCCTTAGCCATGCCGCAGTGTGCAGAGCATACATAGCAGAAATCTGAATTTATTCTCGACTATGCAATTTACAGCATGGATGTATACCTATGTGTGTCAGCAGCCTGGCGCAGACACCAAAACTGTCTTTCCTTGCTATCCATAAAACCGTCAGGGCTGAGAGGTCTGATCCTGCCCAGCAGCACAGCTGCTCCCAGCGTCCTGACCCAGGTGTCTGTCAGTCTCAGTGGCTTTACAGACTGCCTCACCCCATGGTATAAGGATGCTCCACGGGTGATACTTGTTTGACTTTGAGGATGAGCAAACCAATGCAGTTAGATCAGTTTGATGTCCTGTAGGACAAATTCAGACAAGAGTGGAAAGGCTCAGCTGCTCTGAAGTCAGTGTTTACTCCAGGATCACATTTGGCTGCAGGACTTCTGGGTAAATGTGATCATCAGTTGAAGAAAATGAATAGAGGAGGGATATGTTTTACCTCCAGTCCTCCTCATTTTTTCTTCAGCTGCCCACACTTTCTTGCTTCAGCTGTTGTTTCCCCTGCCTACTAAATCACAAGTTACAGTAAACAAAGCTATTTTTTTGGTGTGGTGTTAGTCTGCCTGCCTTACCCGCTTCTCTGACTTCAGGATTTCCAGAGATTTGGCTCTACCTTGTTCATCTCCATTTGCTCCTCTATAGTAAACAACTAACGTAAACAAGATTTTTTTAACACTTGAGACTAACTACCAGTCTAGTTCAAATTTAATATAAATTAATTTTAATTAATTTAACTTAAGTTTCATTTAATATAAATTTTAAATATTTACAGAAGGTATGTGAATTTATAGACTGACAACAGTGCAACATAGGTAAAAGCTTCCTACACTCTTTGTTGCCAATATGTCTGTGAATTCACATTAACTCATTGGTCTTTGACCTCTTTGGGGATGGATAATAAGATTATTAATTATCACTAGCTTTGCTGTGCCATTTTTGCAGCGTTGATACCTCTCCCTGGACAATTTGCACAAAGGTCACCAGGCAAATCTCTAAACAGGCCAGTGCACGGCTAGCTTTTATTAACTGCACATACTATTGACCTGGTCTGTCTTCCACTGGGAGCATGAACATGACACAGGGAAGTCATGACCCTGCAGATGCCATGGGTAAAATTCCCTTTCGCTTCATCCATGCTTCTTCTAGAGCTCAGTCCTGAAAAAGACTGAATGCCTACGAAACAGGATTTGTGTGGTGATGCTGTCAGTCTGTCTTCCCCTTTAGCTCTTATACCCGTTGATAACAAAACAAATGTGACAAAGGGGTTTGAGATATCAAGGTGCTAAGTTTCATAAAAATCAGCAACCAGGTAGAGCATTATTTATACCAGTAAATTCGGACATTCCTAGCAACAGTCCTGCCTGCTACAACATGATTGTGTATGAGCTGCCAAAATTTTCCTGGCATTAATTTGGCAGTTTCCAGCTACCAGCCCATGCGTTTCCCAGGCATGGCTAAGAAGCATGGCTTCTGACCACATTTAGTTTACTAAAACAGCCAGTGATGGACACCCAAAGTATTGCTGCTGTTGCAGGAAAGAAGGGCTAGCAAAGCTTTCATCCTTTGGGATAAGGGGAACTGGGAATGCTGTGGGGAGAGGTGTGGGGTTCAGTGCCATAGGGAGCTCCTACAAGGAAGATGGGCTTGTTCTTGGGGGTGGGAGACGCAGGGATGCAGCAAGCTGGGATTCACACCTTGTACAGCAACTAGCAAACACAGCACTCTGTTTCTTTCCTTCCCTGCTGAAAGATTCCTCATGTCTACAATTTGATGTAGCCCAGTTATTTCCATTGCACACAGTGCTGAGCCACTGCCAGATGTTGCCTGACCTGATGGAGCCACATATCTTTCTTTGGCTCGCACTTCACTCAGCAAGCCTCCTCCCCGGTTTCACCAGGGCAAGGGACGGTGCAGAACCTTACGCTCTATGGGGCAAGGTGGCAGGAGCCAACCTGCTTCTATGCAAAATCAGGTAATAGCCTTTTTTTTTCCCCCCCCCCCCACTGATCATGTGCAAATTGTTGCTTATTCTCTATTCCCCCCCCCCCCCCCAAGTACATTATTATGGCAAATAAATATTTAGAAGTACATTTTTATAAAGCACACTTCTAAGAGAAACACAGGAAGCTGCTAGTGTCCCTGTAGTCCACCTCAGTGTAACCTTTTAGTATTTTTTCACCATAGATACTTTCAAATGAGCTACTGAACTGAAGGATAAAATGCATCATTTATTACAAAACAAAGTAAATTAGGACCATTTTAAACAGGTGTTGAGCACCAGGGGCTTCTGAGGAAATTGCCAGGATCTGTAAATGCTCTTTACCACCAAAAAATAGTAGATCGTCCTTTACACTACCACGTAATTTCTCTGATGGTGTGCAAATTTGTAAAACATTATCTTCCTAATCCTTCTGCTAGGTTTCACTGTTTGTAATTTCTGCTCTAAGCTCACGCTAACCTAGTTAAAGCTCAGCCTGTCATGGAGGGATAATGGTGGCTGTTAAGCAGGTTACATCTTCGGTTGTTAAGCCTGTTGTTTTATAGATGGCTTAACCTACTAGTTTGTAAAAGTGATAAAGCTGACCTAAATTTCAAAAGCATATTGTGTTTTGACCATCAGCATGGTTTATTTTAGAAGTTCCAGCTACTGTATTAAATAGAATAGGTTGCTATAGAAAGTACTTTGGAAAATAAGTATTTTTCTTACATAGCCATTTTTGCTAGTCATTGAACAAGTGTCTTATGATTGTGTCTATATATATATATATATTCACTATAACCTCTACCAATTGTTGACTGGACTTCTGTAATGCTGTCTGCCTGAGTCTGTAGGCAGTGCCTAATAACCCATGCAAGAAATGTGACCCATCACAAGTGATCTTAAAATTCTGTACATTGAGAAGTCTTTGAAAGTACTGAAAGGCCCAGTTGTACATTATTTGACGCCTAATTCATACAGCTTATGGCACAAATGGCTAAAAGGGAACAGGAATAGTTGTGGTGGTGTCCCCCGATGAAGACAGAGGTAAGAGAGCTGTGGTTGCTGAGGCAGGGCACTGGCACATTGCTTCTAAGGCAGGAGCAACTGGTTCTCAGCCCAGCTCCTGGAAAAAGTTTTAACTGAATGCTGAGGCAGAACTATTAAAAGAAACTTGGAAGGAACTTTCAAGAAAGGAGATGTGTTTTTCACTGAGAGTATGCCATTTCCCATAATCACCTAACGATACAACTCCATTCTGGGAAATCTGGAATGCCCTGTTCTAGAACTGGTCTTCTCATGCCCTTGTATTTAAGCCTGTTTCTAGGAACTGGCAATGGTGTTAATGTATGAACTGGAAATACCATGCTGTACAAACACTACAGAACATAAAGACTGTGATTGAGAGGCTTGGTTACCTATTTAAAGCATTTATAGAAAACCTATGATAATAATTATGCAAGTATTGAATAAACATCCAAGAAGATTACATGGTTTGCTATATTAGTCCTCTAGCCAGGATGGGAAAGGGCTATGTTGTCTGAAAGCACCACATTCCCCTGGTAAACCACTTAACTAAGCTGTCATTTAAGACAGTGTTTACTGGTTTTTTCATTTGTTTGAAAGAAATACAGAGGATTATCTTCAAGATTAAGTACACAATTATGTTTACTCTATACACAATGATAATACACACAAATATTAAAACTGGAAAGTAAACAGGAAATAGCAAATATCAGAACTAAGGTTCCTTAAGTCCCTTGTATTTATATATAATCATTCAACTCTTAATTATATGGTCATGTAAGTTTTTATCTCTAATGTTCCTATGATGAAACAGAATTGTACAATTAAGTATATTGTTGTGCATAGCATCCTAGCTGTTGCTATGATCTACAATCATTGCAGCCTGTTGAAAAGTGTGTCTTAACGCACATGGAAACCTTAGTGTAGAGACAGCCTTGGCTTTGGGGTTCTGTGGAGCACCAGCACCCTGCTTCAGTTAAGTGCTGCCGTTCTCTTCCTACTCTTTATTGCAAGGTAAGGGTGAAAAAAAATAAATCATCAGTAATTGTTCCTTGTTGGTGTGCCAGCTTGGTGGAACTATGAAGAAAAATTACTCCTTTGCTTGGTTTTCCACTTCCCTGGGTAGAGGCATTGTTGTACTGTCAATCAATGTTATGTGTAACATTCTGAAAATCACAAGCCAATATTTGATTCAGATCTTGGCTCCACTCTCATATCCCGTTTTGATGTGGTGCCCAGAATACCACCTCCATCTTCTGTGTTTGTTAATTTTCCAGTGAAATGCAAACACCGTGCATGGAATCATTGTGGCTTCTCTAAGTATGACCCAAGCAGCACAGACTCAGCTGACTGTGCACAGTTAGATTTAGCTTGTCTATTAGTTTTGTCTGAGCTTTGTCTATTTTGTGTGGTGGTAAAGTAAACAGAGATGGCTAATGAGGAATTCTGGGTGTTTTCAGGAATTTTAGTCGTGGAAGGTGGTAACACAAAGTGTACCGTGATGGTAAGTATTCAAAAGCGTTCAGAGCAAAGCAAGAAAACCATAAGGGAGGGTGGAAGCTGGTTGCACCTCATTTTCCACTCCTTAAAGGGATTTTAAAGTTTTTTCAACTGGAGGTAGTATGTGCAGGTATCTCCAGGTAGGCAGTTATCTGTGAGCTGTGTGTCTAACTCCGTTGAGAGTTAATGGGAGTGCAGTCTGGTTCCATAAACGTCTAGGGCCTGACATTAAGTTCCACATTTAAAGAGAGGTACCTGTAGGTCTAGAACATCTCTGTAGCTATACTAGTTTCCTTAGGACATTTCAAATTGTTTTAGATGTATTTAGGCAGCTGAATCAAGCCCTAGGTCTCCACTGACCAAAATGGATCACTAGCTACCTAGCTCCAATGTAGACGTTTATATAGGTACCTCTTTTAAGCTTTTTTAAACGTGGATCTGAATCCCACCCAGACTCACTCAGCTGCCTAAACATAAACACTTTGTGCCAAATCATGAAGATGAATTTTTCATCCCCACCACCCTCATCAGTCAGTAGCTTTGTCAGTGTCAAGAATTTCCAATGAGCAGGCTGCTCAACAGTTGAAATCTGCTAAAGGGTATGAATAAAAAAGGCAACTTTGTAAAGTTCATAAAATCCTGCAATTTTTTTCCTTTTTCCTAAAGTCTGTTGTCTAATATTCTCTTCCATGCCTGATACTCCTACTAAACCCCCACTTTTATGAGAGGAATGTTCAGTTTTTAATGTTTTCTCCAAGTTTGTAAACAAATGGTCATTTGCTATTTTAGGCTTCTCATGCTGTGTAGGTGCAAGAAAAGCAGAACCAACAGAGCCTGAAAGAATGGCGATGTGAACCTTTATTAAAAATAAAAGCACATGAAAATTCTATTGATAAGTTAGTAGAATGTAATTCAAAAGATGACCAAAAAGCGTAAAATGCTACTTTCATCAACATTGTGTAATGCCAGAATAGAAACTGCAAGAAGATACAGTATTAGGATGGTTTCTGTTCTTCATATGATACAAATTTAGTATTCCACGTACTTGTAATGTCTGATAGCAGAAGGCAGCTCAATATAGCCTTTGGCTACTCTGTTACGATTTTGGCGTGGTTCCATATAGGATTCTGGCACCTCCTGCATGAAATAAAATGAAATTCAGTAATTTTTTACTGGTATTATTTAAATAATAAAACAATCATGGTGAGAATTGTTGCCTTCTTACAAATGTTCATTTGGCAATTCTAGAAGCAAAGTTTAGATTTTACTTTCTTCCCTTTCCGAGCAACGTACCCATTATTTTTGTGCATGAGACCATCAATTCACAATACATAGTTCAATTATCAGTAGTTGTGTTTAAAATTCTCTCCTGAACTTTGCTTTTCTCTCTCTGAAATTTAACCTCAGGGTTATTTTTCAGAGATATTCTAGTTCATCAACAACATAAATCTTTGTTTCGTTCAAAGCAGTGCTTTGTCTTCCCCTTTCTCAAGATGGCTTAATTTTGAAAACATGACTAGACTATAAATGTATTACGCACACTCCGACAGTTCGCTTCCACCTAGAGATTTTCCTGTGTAATAGAGGAGTTGAATGAAATATCTTATGACTGCTAATAACTGATTGGTAACAAACTGTTCAAAATGACATCCTAGAAGAAATATGCTTAATGAAATAAATAGACATGCAACAGTTTTTGCAAATTCTTTTGGAAATGTTGGTTACATAAAGAGTGAGCAATAAAGATCCATGGAACCATGATGTAGCAGTAAACGTATAGTGTGTAAAAACACAAGTACAGGCAAAGGCAGAGGATAATTATAAGAGATGTTTTAAGCTAAATTTCAGTGCTGCGGACAAGCCCAAACAACTGGACACTGTGGCTGCATGGAAGCCCTTTATAGCTCTGGAATGTCCCCCTGGCTGACAGAGAGTCTGATCATTTCAATGACATCTCTCAAGTGGATAATACAACAAGTGTCCAGTGCGTGACTGAGTTTGAGATAAGTGTATTGTCTGTATACTTTGTAAAGTACTTGACTTCTTGCAAGGGATTATTACTAAATAACTTCATGAAGAGCTCTATACTGCAGGATACTAAGCACTGGCCTTGGTCCAGCAGAGCAATCATACGTGTCTGTGCTGTCATCAAAGGCACAGGCAACACTTTTTGTATTTTTTAAAATTCATGCCTTCAAATTACTTGTTTGAAATTTGTCTCTGTGTATCCAGCCAAGGACATATAAGGATGCTCTGTCCATATTCTCAGTTCACACAAGTTAACATATTTTTCTGACCTTGGTTGTTTGGATGAACTTTAATAGAGTGATCGAAAAAGTATTTTGTAGGCATGGATTAACATTCCACGAGACTTCATATATGTGTATAAAATGTGAAAATTTAGATATGATGAATGTGAAAATCCAGTAATACAAAAAACGCCACAACCTCCCTTTTTCTATACTATGATGGTTTCCTCACATCTAGTTCTAGCTAAAGTCTAAAAACCACAAAAGAAACCTTATACTTGAAGCTATAAAAAAATTAGATCAGCTTTTTCTGCCTGCTTTTAGGAAAATTTGGATTTGAGTATTCAGAATGACCGTGACCTCAAACTAGCTGACAGAGTGAACTCTGAAACACCTCTTGTAATAATTGTTTAAACTGCAGTTAACAATTGGGTGTATCCCTCCCTTCTCAGTTTGAGAAACTCAAATCTGTTATTAATATTTAGATAATACTTATTTGTGGTTATAGAATAAAATATGATTTGATCTGTTTATAAATCATAAAATACTATAATGTTGCATATAGAACATTTCAGAATATATAATAAAATATTCTAATCCTTCTATAACCTCAGTATATACATTATACAAATGTCATCAGAATAGAATTGTTAGGAATATATTTGATAGTATCTGTCTCTTTTTACAGTATCTGATTTTTTTACAGTATTCACAAATGATGTTAATTCTTTTGATGTCATTCAGAATACAAACATTGCTGATATGCACTGGCCTGTATGTGATCATATTGTGGTCTATATATCTTTATGAACTCTGTCTTTCATAGCCAAAGACCCCTGTGGTCAAGATAGCTCCAAAGCTTGCAGAGGTTTCTAACACAGTTGTTATTTGGTAGGTAAAAGAGAAAATACATAGAGGTAAATAGAATCATTAACAATAATTCTTTTGCTTTGTTTTTCTTCTAGTCTGGTCATTAGGCAGGTTTAAACCAGAATCTTTTATTAGCTCTCTCCTTTCTTCTCCACTGTCTTTCACTGTTTGTTCTCTGGAAAAAAGGAAGTTAATTCCTGAATGACTCCTGAATGGGAGACTCGTTGCTGAATCCAGCGAGGCATGTCTTCTTGTCTCCTTTTCTCTTACTGCCTGGAATACACCCTTTTTGAAAATACCCTTGATAAGCAGCACCATCATCAGCATCATCCGATGCACACAACTACCCCAGGGTGAGTGCCGTCCCCCCTCTGCCATGGCACTGTGGCCCTTTCAGGCAGTAGCCCACAGCGGGTCCATCTGTGTGACGAGAGAGCCACCAGATTTTAACAGGTACCTAGTGCTAGCTGGTACAGCAGTGTATTGGAAACCTCTGTGGAGTGTGGAAGTAAAAAAAAAGGTAATCTGAAAAAGAGATGTACAGCATTAACTTTCAGAATTAATAAACAGTGTATCCATTTCCCGAGTCATCACATCTGCCTTAACAGCCCTGTTAGAAGGCCAGGGTAGCTGTACCGAAGTGTTACATTACTTGCATCTTGCCAAGTGTGATTACTTAGGCTGTGGCCGTGACATATTGGTGGGTCTGTGAGCTGTGTGGGGCAGAGACAACACATCAGCAGGACATTTTGGTCTAGCCAACTTTTGTGTATTGGCTGCTCAGCAGTTCCTGGTGGGCAGCGGCTCAGTCATGGGAGCAGAAGTCTCAGACAGGTATCAGGATGGCACCTGCTCTGATAATGATGGCATAGTGATGTTTTAACGGTGGTTGCCCTAAAGGCATCATAATGACAAGGTCATCATCGTAGCAGCTGTCAGTGAGAGTTCTGTTCCGTTCTGTGATACAGAAGAGTTACCACCTAAAGGAAGGCTTGGAGATCTTACACTAACTCAAATAATAATAAATTTTATTTTAAGTGCAAATTATTGAAGGATTTTTCCTGCCATTTTCTGGCTCTTGTTGCTGATTAATGGCTATTCTCACAACATATTTCATAGATGCAGTACCACTGTAACATTACAAAATCGGGTTTTCCTTACATGGCATTGTTTTCCTTATTGCTCTCAAGTGGCTTGGATCTTTTAGTTCTTACTAGAAATTTAACAAATATGCCATTTTCTTTTACAGCCTTCTAAATATCCCTCTTAGCTCAACATAAGCTGTTTAGCCCTAGTAGTAATGTACATTTACTTGAGACGTTTGCCATGGAAAATGCATTTTTGAAGTCTTAAAGTGTAAACAGCTCTCCAGCAATCTCTGTGATTTCCCACACAAGTAGGGAAGAGTTTAAAATAGCAACCTTGAAGAAATTGATAATGGAAGAAAGTCAATCTCTTTGCCTTTTTTTCAGTACTTTGCCAGCTTGAGGCCAGATTTTGCCCACATACAACACATCAGCTGCAGTCAGGAACCAAACACATGTTCCGTAAGCTCACCCAGCTCCTGTCAGCATTAGTGTTTATGCAAAGGATTATAACTGATATGAACAAATTACTTTGCAGAACCTATTTACACATTCAAAGAGCAATGTCCTAAAACAAAATACAAAAGCTAAACAGTAGTGCACTTCCAATCAGTATCACCGACTGTTTTGCAAAGCAGTGAAGATGTTAGGGACATAATTTGAACGATGGTTTTAACAAGCAAATAGAGAGAATATATATGGTGAGTTAAGCTGCAATAAAGCCTTTCTTCTAAATCCAGATGTAGGCATTAACTCGCATATTTGAGATGGCATGCTTATTTGCTAAGTGCAAAGATGGTTAGAAAAAGGCTTTCCTGACTGACGATAAAAGCTGGAGTACTCTTTAATTTTGGTTACTGCCAAGCTTATTTCAACAACCACAATAGTTATTTGGCTCCATACCAAAAAGTGGCAATACAGTACTTACATGTCTATGGATCAAAATTAGATGAAAAATTGCTGTTTCTCATCTCCAAAGCCATTTGCTACACATTTTATAGGCCTCAAGATGCCTTTTGTAATATGTGATAACAGAGCCAACTGAAGCATCTGCCTGGGAAGAGATTACTTTAATTATGGACTCAATGTCCTATTTTCTGCAAGTGCTCCCTAGAGAATTTCTTACTGCTGGATGAGAGGTGTTATGATACACATAAAAACCTACAAGTCAAACAAAAGAGGTTGTAAAAGTGAGACAAGGACACCCATAAAGTCTCCAGCCTTGTATTCAGTGGCTAAAAAAATAACCCTGAATTCTGTGGTGATAACTTTTTAATTAATCTGACACCTGTTAAAATAAATCTCCATTAATGTAGAGAAAAAAAAATATGTTGAAAAACTTATCCTATTTTCCTAATCCTATTATGTTTTCTAAAATAGATTGATCTATAAAAGTCTTTAAAATTCTCATGTTTTCCTTTTTAGTTTTTTCAACATAGTAGTTACTAATGATGTAATGTGAAAAATGCGGTAGAGATTTCTTCTTAGCTTCTATTTTTGTAACATGCAAAGTTTCTTGTCGTTAAGAATTCATTTGCCTTCTGCTATAGTATCATTGATCACAATTAACTCACTTGATATTAAAGTGAATGTGCTGTAGCTCCTATAGAAATTCTGTGTAAATCACCATTGATTTAGCACAGTTTAATGGCTACTTAAAATATTTGTCATTCTCTCTTTATCAATTAGAAGAAAGCCTAAAGATCTTCATTAGCAGCTGGTGCAGTGATGAACTAAAAGTTTTTCTTTACACAAAATATGATGGAAGAGCTGTAAAGATGGCTTGAAGATGCTGTGACAGCATGTGAGGTACTGGGAAACTTCCCTAGAATTTGTAAAATTGCCCAAATTAAAAGGGAAATATTATCTCCAGAAGATACTGAAGTTAAAAAACAAAACAAAAACCAAAAAACAACACAAAAAACCAAACCAAAACCCCAACAGCTATTTGAAGTGCATTTAAATCAGAGGGCCATATCTGATAACATTTGGGAGTACTGTCTCTTTGATCCTGTACAATTATTAGAAAGGTTTATTCTCTTGAAACAGTAGAGTGAAAGCAATGCTCATCCTCTGTAAATAACATCAGCTACCATTAGGGTTTTTTCAGTTTCCTAATTTTATAGTAACTGTCTTTACTGAAGCAAAACCAAGTGTGAGAAGGATGTTACATAGTCGGTACTTCCCTGCCTTAATGAAGGTAGTACAGAGATTTCACAGCTTAGCAAAATGGCAGAATTTAGCCAGCCATGCAGCTTCCAGCCCCAGGAGGAGCTTCTCTCCGGGGGAACTGAGAACATCACGTTGGGGTCATATGTGTCTCTTCTTCATGGTCTCCAACACCATTTCAGGTGCCTGGGGAATACCCACCCTCGGCTTGGTCTGCGCTGTCCCATCGCCTAAGCTTGTTAACCTGGTCACAGCACGATGTGCTGGTGGCTGTGGCTCAGAGATACCTGATCGGCATCTGCAGGATCGAATTTGGGTTTGGAGGTGATAGCACCTGTTCTGGCTGGGCTGTGGGTATGCTCCTTAACTCACATCACGTAACCTTTAGGTAGTAGATGAAGAAAGCTGAAATACCGAAGGTGGTTTTTCATGGGGCCATCCTGGGTAGAAGGAGCTGGAGCTCACCTTCTTGCTGCATATGACATGACATGGCATGACATCCTGCAGTCCGCAGACACATGTGGACTCCAGCCTCATGGAAGAATTAAGGATAAAAACTCGGATCCCTTGTCTATCTGCTGGGCTTTTCTTTGCTGATTTTTTTCTGACTCCTTCCTCTGTCTGTAAGAAGCTGTGCAGCGCCAGGGTTTAATGGAAGGTTTTAGTTTATAAGTGAGTCAGAAAAGCCCTGCTCTCTGAAGGCAGATCTTAGGACCAAGGTGGGAACTGAGTCAATATTGACTATTTCCAGGCTTGCTACTTTGCCTTTTTGTCTGTCACTGAAAAGATGGAGGAAACTAACTTCTGTGGTTTACGGAAGTGACTGAGGCCACTTTGCTTGGAGCTGGATTCAGGACGTTGTTGAGAGGTAGATGTGCAGGAGGATGGCTGGTCAGACACCAGTGTCCCTTCTGGGAGTTTGGGAGACCCTCTGCCTTCATCAGGCTGTGGAAATGACACGTGCCTGAGTCCATATGCCTAGAAAACTTTCGGTGAGGCACCCTGGTGCATCTGTAGCTGGGCTCTCTGGGCTGCTCTCCCAGGCTCATGTGCCCTACATACCACCAGATCCCCTTGCGGCACTCAAATCATGCTGAAAGTCATGCAAAATTTCAACAGTGATGTCTGCAAGGGCAAACATTTCAGCTGTGACACTTTACCTCGCCAGCAGCTATGAAATCTGTTCGAGTATTTTCCTGCTTGACAAAGAGAGTTGACCTTTGCTTTGGGTGAAGTGCCCAGCTTTGGAGCTACTGTCCAGAGCTGGCACTGTTTCATGTGTACCAATGTTCTTAGCCAGAGATTTATGTTTTAAATAGTATGGGCAATTAGTTCATTGTTCCAATTATCTATGTACAAATTATTGCCTTTTTTCTTTTAAGGAGTCTATTTTGAAGTGACCTCCATGCAAAAAAGGTTCCAAGAGGTTGGACCTCTGTTGTTACTTAACATGATGAAAACATAATTGCTTCACAGGATGGTGGTGTGTCTCCCACTAGCTTTGAGCAATGGGTTTCTTATTCTGTGGAGCCTTGAACTTGTTAGGGAACTTTTTTTTTTTTTTTTTTTTTTTTCCATTTTTCTGGTAGTTCTTCGCAAACAGGAGTCCCAGAGTCAAGTGAGTAAAGAGATGGAAAAAACAGCTCTGCTTCTGAGATGCTCTTTGCACTATCAGCTAATGTTGGTGGTAGATCACATCCCTCTCCTGCTAGCTTAGCCTGGCTGCGACAGTCACGACTGGGAGGTCTCTGCCCACCTGGACAGGAGGCAACAACTGCGCTGTGGTGGCTCCTGCCTCCTCCACCAGCAGACATCTGCAGCTTGGATTGCCAGGGGAAGGGATCCCGCCCTCCTCCCTCACAAAGCCATGTGAAGTGCTCTTGAGTGAGAACCACTAGTTTAATGCTGTAAGCAGTTGCCCATGCTGACAGATGAGGACCGTCAGCTTTATTTCCTATTTGGGGAGGGCAAACAGATCTGAAGTCAGTAATGACACTATCTGTGTTCTGAAGTACAATGAGGATACGTTTCATTTTTTCTAGCCCATGCAAGGATTTCAGGACCTTTTACTATGGAAACTAAAGTACGGTCTCACAGATATTTCTCTTTGTATGGTATTTTCTTTAACGTATCATTTCCTCTTTTTTTTTTTTTTTTTTTTTAAAACCACCCACTGCCCCTGCACCATGTTACACAGAACATCCATGTCAGCCTTTTCTCCTTCTTACAAGGCTCATTTGTAGCTCTCCTGTGGCAGCAACGTACCTGGCAGTAGTGAAAAATTTCACAATCCTGGCAGAGTACTGTGGTCCCTGCGAGTAAGTCATGCCTCTGAAAAGTGCTTATTGTTTAATCTTAAATTTGTGAAAAAGAATACATTGCTCATGTATCTATTAGCACATTTATTTCTGCCTTTAAAGAGATGACCGTTGTGATATTGAAGCCAAATTTAAATCTAAATTTGCAGTGCCATATGGCACAACCTGTAGACACTAAGACTCTGGGCGTTCACGTATTAGATTGCCAGACTAATATGGTGGATTAGTACATTGTCATAAAAGTCATTAGTTTCAGCGCATATAGATTGCACTTGGCCTTTTTTTTTTTTGTTAAGCTTTTAAGGGTTGATCTTTTAATGTGTTGCTGTGATGCAAAACTAAAGCATGTCAGGAGGACACTAAGGTTACAGATTGTTAGTATGTGTTAGCTGAATGAAATAAAAATAAGAACAAAGATCTCGCTCTTGCTAGTATTTAGGTTATGTCAGGAATGTTTACTTATATTTTTCAGTATATTTCCATGGTTGATTTGTAACCCACCAGGGATCTAACTAGTAGCTAGGTTTACTGTTTGTGACTATGTTCAGAGCTCTGGAATACTTTTGGCTACAAGCCCCCGTGGACTAGGAGAAGAAATAAAAAATAATAAAAAGATCAGAAACAAGTATTTCTGAATTGACATATGTTCTGTAGCAGGATATCGATGACTATTGGATGACTGTTACATTTATCAATAAAGGTAGTTTAGTTTGGTAAGGTATAGTTTAGCTTGGTAAATGTAGTGTATTTGCATCAGCAGCTCATAGCTCTTGATCTGTATCTGTCTCATAGTATGGTAGTTAAGCTGGATTTCAACTCTGGGATTTTGACCTGGTTTTGGCAGCAGGGCTTTTCTGGGGCAGACTGTGACTTGGCATGTGAATTCCTAGCTGGAGCTATCAGGGAGTGCCAAAGCCAGGAAAGAGTAGTTAACCTGTCCCAAGGATGCTCCCTTTTACCTGGGAGCCAGTCCTGGAGCTACGCATGCTCCAGAGCCCCAAGGGTTGTGGCATGTGTCTTGGGGCTCTCTGCTCTATGGAGGTTTTGGGGTGTAGCTGGTAGACTGAGGAGCACTGAACACCCGGTGACATCCAGGGAAAGGGAGGGGTACAGACCGCCGCCGCAACATTAACATTAGGCCAAGTAGATGAAGTTTTCGTGAGTTTCAGTACATTTCCAGATAGTAACAAAATCACAGGGTAAGCTCAGTGTTTGCCAGTGCTGGAGTTTTGCGTTGCTCTCTTTAACAGTGCTTTAATAATATATTTAAACTTTCAGATTATATTTTAAAAAATATTAAGTAGAATTTTAATAAACCTTGTTTCTTTTTTCGCTTTAAATTGGCAAAATAATGACAATAATATTATTAGGACTTATTCTTTGCATGAAAGTGTGAGCACAGGATATGTTTCATGGTTGATTTATGAGCCCCTTGAAAATAAGGTTTATAATGAAATCCTGACAGACCCTTAACAAAATTAGCATAACAAATAGCAATGTAATAATACTTTTCATGCCTGTGCATTCCTGTAGATTTACTTACTAAGCACTTGCCAAAGGCCCACAGCACTTCCAGCCGGGGCTGGGCAGCACAGCATGGCCCGTGCACCCACAGAAAGCTGACTGCCTGCTGCACGTGGTGCCAAGTTATGCATTCGGAGTCTGTACGGGCAAAGTTAAATCAGCAGTAGTGTTACCAAAATAGCGTCAGACTAAGAATAGCTGTCTTCAGCTACACTGATTGCTGGTCATCTAAGGCAAAACATGAAAAGTGTAACTTACGCTGCTGTCAATACTTAATTTCAGGGTTTTGTTAGAATTAGGAAATACAGCTGAGACGGTAGCTAGAAAACCAGTCACGACTTGGGCTGTCATTGTTCATATAAGAAGTCTATATTTGTCTTTATATTTTAAAGCTCTATTTTGATGAATTTTACAGTTGAGTCTGGTCTCTAAAGGCTGAATTCCGGATGCTTAGCCTGTATCTAACGATTGCAATGTAGGAGTTCAGTTTCTGCTGCTGTGTCTCTTTGGGAACATTTGGGTTCTGTATCAAATAACCTGCGCCAAAGCTGGATAACTGGATCAGACTCAGAATTTTTTATGTGGAAAAGTCTGGGCTGTGGCCATCTCAGATTTAATAGACGTAACACCAGCAGTTTGCCACTAGGAATTTTGAGGGCATTATACTGACCTCAATCTGCTCACGCAACCACTGAAACAAATTAAAGAGCAAAAGTACTATGCAGCTGTTGGCTTGTAAAGGGCTGCTGGAGGTTGTTGAAATAAAAAGCAAGGGGAAGACCTATAGTGAGTAGCATAATCTTTGGTCTCCCAGCAACAGTTATGGATAGATGGAGTTAAATTTTAGCATTGAAGTTCGTATGTGTAGAGTATAATTACATTTTTATTCTAAAAACATAGTTAAAGCAATGTTAGACTGAGTGGTTTATTTTCAAAGGAAAAGTTAAAATGGGAGATATAATTCCAGATGGGATAGTTAGAAAGAACTGTTTACTGTCTTTCCCATTGGCAAATCGTTAGGATTATTCTGGGAAATACAGAAATGGGTGGGAACAGAAAAAAATGTCTGGGAAATAAAAAAAAGAGGAGTGAGCTTGTAGCTTGTGGTGAGACAGCGGAGCTCGTTGGATGTGCAGGTAAAGGGCAGGGCTGGGACAAGTCTGTGCGGAAAGTGAGTACCCTGCTTACAGAAATTTTGGGAAAATTAGAAACCATTGAGTGACGACTTTGTTATTTTTCCAGAGCTGTTTTGTTTAGTTTTGCTGGCGTGTCTATGCCCGTGGCAAGCCTCAAATCTCCACTATCAAAATGTCAGAGTAGGAGGTAACTCAGTACTGGAGATCACTGGTTTACTGGGGAGAGGAGCAGAGGTGGAAGGAACCAAGAGTTTGGGGGAAGGCTAAACCAAGGCTCGACACAGATTGTCTGTTGTAATAATTCAAGCAATTTTATTTCCTTTTTTTAAGCACTTTTTTTTTTTAAGATAAAAAGTGATCATGAAAAGGTTTTATCATAAAGTGTACGAAATGGGGACAGTGTTGTTCTCCTGCACTCAGCCCTCAGCTTTTTCACTGTGATTTTTAAGACCAGAATTTTTCCTTTGTGTTAATAGACTTATGAAGGAATGAAAAAGCCATCCTGAGTGCAACAGCATACAAATTGTCAGACTGCTATTTTTCCCTTTTTTGTTTGACTAGCCAGGCCAAGTACCCTGAAAGAGCGATATTTGGCCTTCAGCCAGCATGGCCGGGTGCATAGTCCATTAGCCAGATTTCTTAGGCTTACAGTCTTGCTCTTTTGAGCACAATTACTTTTCTCTGATCGTGTCCTCTGTAGCCACTAGCAGATCCAGCAAGGAGGGAGAGATGTTTGTGCACAACTTTATGTGAGGGGCTTCCCTGTTGGGATCATATGTCAGGACTGCTGCCGTTTCTGGGGAAGCAAACTTCTTTTACGGTTGTAACATCCATGACATCACTCATGACCTACACAACAGGGTCGTAATCCAGTTTTACGGTTGCTACCTCACAAATTGTACAGCATCTGAAATCTGATCTCTAAAGGGGTCAAAAACTTATAGCCAATAAGTATAATTGGCCATGGTTTTACTATTTCTCAGACAGAGAAAAAGATACATAACTCATGCTGAGTAATTGCAGAAAAACCAACACTTGAAATGAAATTCCCCAAAGTACTAGAAAGCAGGCCATAAGAAACAAATTAGCTGTTTTTCCTGCAAAAGGCTCTCAACCTTAACAACTCCTAACTATTTTTAGTGTCAGATGATTTGTAAATTTATCATTCATTGCTCTCTAATTTTAATTTTCTTAAGGAAAATGTTTCCTAATCTCTGTTGGACCAGATTCTGCTATTTTACATCACATTGCACAGGACAGTATAGTATGAGCAGTGAGCCTTACTAAGCATAGTGTGAGTATTGGTGTACACACACGGCATGAGATCTTCTCATGAGATAAGGTGCTGATAACTCGGAGTGAACTTTCAGGACATGGGTCTTCATATTTAATTGAAGAGCTGCAGCAGCACTGCTAGTTGTTGGGATAGTTGCCTATGTGGTCAAGTCAGTAACTCGTAGCAGCAGATGAATAATTCAGAAATAAAGGTACTGGAAATGGTTTGGCACGCTGGGTTGTTGGACTATGTATAATGTTGAGGATGACACAGATGCAATATTTTCTTTGCAATTTGCTTCTTGTTTTAAAGAAAGAAGGTCTAATCCAAACCCAGTTAATCTGAAGTCTGGCATATATAATGTTATTTGATAAAATTTCTTGTTCAGAACTTTCACATTTTTACAAGAAATGGCAGGTATTTATAATTTGCTGCACAAGTAGTTTAAGTATTTTAGCATAATTTAGAGTGAATTAATGGCTTGTTATTTATTGCCTAATGCTCTATAGCAGTGATTTATAAAGCCACGCTCTGCACTGCTTGTTACTTTGTATTCTCTGTGTTAGATATATCATCAATATCATTAAATGAATTCGCAGTGACATTGCTCTGGAACTATGGGTTTTGATACAAGAGTAACAGAACATAAATCAAGAATTATGTTTAATTCATAAGAGGCACCAATCTCTCATTTAGGTGTAGGCTGGGCTACAAGGTGTCAAAAATATGCTTTACAATACCTCTTCTGATTGCATTTCAGACCTTCTCTATATGCCCTTATGTTCTGTATGAGAATAATATATAGCAATACAGTGCAGTTTGTCAAGTGAATAACATTTGTGTTTTTATTTATTTGGGTGCAAATGGTATCGTTATTTTTACCACAAGCCAAGAAGGAATATATTTACATGAATATACCTAAAATGATTCTTAAGGGAATCTATAAATTTAAAGACAAGTCTTACCTATTCTGTGCAATAAATACTATTGTTGATTATTTAAATTACATTTTAAAAACCTAACCCTTTCTACTATTTCTTATGATTATTTTTACTTTTATCCCTGCTGAAATATAAATAAACTTTCATTTTAGTCTTTACTTACATCTTTAAATCCCTCCTGAATTAGTGCATTGAAATCCAGAGCATCAAAAAGCCTATAACAAGATTTATCTTTTATCTATTTACTTTGTCTTAATTTTATGTACATATTTAGTTTATATACAAAAATTATTCTTGCAAAGCCTAAATTTAGAATCAGCACTGACTTGGAAGTGTACTTTTACTTCAATATTATTCCAAGTGCATATGAACTCTTCACAGTATCATTCACTTACAATGGTAATTTTGAAGCAAGAAGATTTAACTCTTCATGCTGCTAATGCAATTTATTAGAGGTGTTAGTTATGCAAGATCTGTGGATGACTCCAGGGCTGCCATTTGATAGAAGTTTGTTCATTGCCTTGCTGCAAGAAGTGGAACACGTTCTGTTTGACATTTCTTGGAGTTACTAAAATAGTCATCACGTATTTTAAGTGTATGACTGAAAGGAGTTACATTCATGGGAGAATACTAATGTTTACGCCTAAATCAAAACTAGAAAAAACCGCTATCTTATGAAAAGGATGGAAGATTTTTTGTTCACTATTTTAAACTCTTCTTCTCACTTGAAACAAAGTACTGTAAAACCAATAGCATATCACTGGACAGGGAGAGAAATCAGACTTCAGGCTCCTTGTGTCACAGCTTTCATGCCCTGTCCTGTGTGAATATAAATCTGGAATAAGCACAGATCAATGCGGAAAAGAATTGTATTCCCCTTATTCCTCACTGCAGCTTGCTGCCACAGCTGCCTGTCCCTGGTCTGGAGCAGTGGAGGCAGGACATCCCATGGTCTCTCTGCTTCACTGATGCTGGGGCTGTGTTACCCACACAGTGGGGACCACAGTTCTCTTCCCTGCAGCCCTGTGGCAAATGGCAAGCAGAAGTGTGCTGGCAGGAGGAAGTCTGGGAAGATAGTTACAATTTTCCTTCTTAAATGACTTCTAAAAATTATCACAAAGTATATCCTACGTTGTAATTAAATATGTGAAAAATTAAAGAAGATCTTTTTATCTGCTCTAAGTTATGCTTTTATTGTTTCATTTGATGAAAATTTCAGAATGTCTGGATTTCTTTCTGAGATGCTAGGGAAGCACATTGCACAGTGCTGACATGCCTCCCAAAATGGAATTTCTGTTCTCTTTGCAGGCCTGACTAAAAGGCTAAGGTTACAAAGAATCAAAAGCTAAAAGCTTTATTAACAGACAATATTTTACTTTTCACTAAGATTAGAAGAACCTTTGTATTAGAATGAGGAAAAAATCGATTTAAACATGATAAAATTTTGTACACAAAGCTAGAAGATTTTTTTTTCTTTTATTTTCACTTAAAAATATGTTGGAAGGGAAGTTTTCGGCTTAATATTGCCTTTTTACCTTTTGCAGTTCAGAGTTCTGTCCTATTTCTAAACAAGATTTAGACGCTCTTCTAGAACAAAAAGCATCTGTATGTGAAAATCAGAATTTGCCATTAGTATTTTATTCGTCCCAATCTTCCAAAAATGCTTTATCCTCAGTGCTTCATTGGCTCCTCCTCCCCCCTGCAATGATGCCTTTCCTCCCGCTGTTGTGCTGGGTGATGTTAAGGGTGTGACCAGTGAGTTTAGGGATGGTGTGTGGACCCTGAGTGATCCCTTGGTCTCGTAGGAGGTTGTGGCCCACAGATTTCCAAGTCTTCCTTACAGGACCCCGGGCATCCCTCCCACCTCAGCAGGCAGCCAGCACCCAAACTGCAGCATACTAGACACCTTCTTCTCAGTTTTGCAAAGAAAATGGATATCTTGTTAGTTTTGGCATCCTTAGGCAGGGCATAAGGGTGCTCAGTAAAGAGCTATCATGTACCTACTTAATGACATTAACGTGCCTAAGACCCCAGAGCTCCTTTAGGATCAGAGGTTAACACTGCAATAAGTAACTGCAAACTCATTTCATCTTCTAGTACTTCTGAAACAACAGTGACTAGGGTAATTTTTCTTCGTTATCTCATGTGTCCTTTGATTAGGAAGGTTATGTTTTAAAATGGGTAGCTGCTGTGCATGGTGACATAGTACAGATCCTTCTCCTGGGCAGCTGTCCAGTTTTCAGACAGTCATTAAGTAATGCTAAAATTTTCTGTCACCAGCATTAAGAGGTACCTGTGCCAGTTAAAAACAGGGAGAGAAAATATGCAGGGAAATCCAATTTAATTTAGTGTAAGATATATTTCTGCAATGGTAACGGTGTCTGTCATTCTCCCTAAACTAATTATTTTTGAACTTGTAGGTCCATTCCAATGAAAGCTGGCAGCAGTTTAAGTGTCTTAATATATTAGCTTGGGTGTTTGAAGGACTGTGCTGAAGGAAACGCTGGGAGGGATTGTCATATCCAAGAGGATCACAGGGAGAAAACTTTGGGGCAGCTCATGCTTGGCAAGGAGCTCTGGCTGGGCACATGTTTAACCAAATTTCTCCTCAGCCAGGAGGGGTTTGAGGTGACTTGAGAGACTAAGAGAAAGATGATACCAATGTGGCTGCAAGCAATGAGCTTTCTGTGGCTTAGAAATCACTGCTCCTCACTTCAGGTGCAGAATGACTGTGTACACGCTCCCACTGTGTGGAGGTGCACAGGAAAATACATTAAGTTAAACTGGTACCTAATAAACTCATCTTAAAATCACAAAGCAGCATGGTTCAGCATACCTGGCATCAGGAATGCAGCCATGGGTTTCTGACTTCAGAAATGCAAGGCTTTAAACAGGATCTTTTTTTTTAAAGTGCATTTCCAAAAATTAAAATGGGATATTCTTATTTATTTTGATACAAATTTCAGAACTGTTAATTCATATAAACATTTTTTCAAAGCATTAATAGTTTTTAAAATAGACTATTAAGGAATATAAGTGCAGTTCCTATAAATACAATTCAGCAGGACCAATATTTATACTCTAGGGAATAAACCTTAGCATTTAAAAACCAAATACTTTCTGAAATGTAATGTCTTTTGTTCTGCATAATGAAGCATATGAAGTAGCCTGGGAAAAAAAGAGCAATTTCAATCATACTTTCTCAAACAAACAGATTAAAATTCTTTACAATGTTCTTACTGGTAAACTCTTCAGAAGGCCAAGTAGCAGCGTGGAAAATATTGAAAACACTTTTCCACCATGGCACTAACAGCTGCGAAAAAGTAAGCAAGACAGCTAGAAAATTTTTGTAGCAAGTGTAGTTCAAAGTATTTGTGAATGGAAACTTGGACAAGATTCATGTTCTAGTTGACTAAATGTATCTAAAAATATTTAGGATGTTTTCTATTTCTCTTAGTTTAAGAATTCTGATAATTTTTTATATAATTTTATACAGAATCAATAATAAAGCCACAGCAATGTTTAGGTGCAATATATACTGAGAAATAGAAATAGATAACGTCTTTGAAATTCTAAAGCTAAAAGGTACATGTGAATATGTGTCCACTGAGTATTATAAATATATAAACCCAGGTCTTCAATTTAAATGCAAGGGAGTGGCTTCAGGTCAATAAAATAAAAAAAGGAGATGGGCAGTAATGTCATGCAAGGAATCCAAACTTATGAGCTGTTTGGTTGACGGATTCTCAGAAATCGATGTATCTGGAAGCTAAAAGGCATAGATCACCAACTGTATTTTATTTGTTTGCAATATATTGTTTTTCACAGCCTTCCTAGTAGAATAACATAGCGGGGTTAATCTTTGCCAATGGATGAAGTCTGCCCATGTCCTTAGCATGTGCCAAACAAGTGATACTGCATAGATAGGGCTGCTACTTTTACAGCGTTGTTTTTAGATGCTGTTCTCGGGTATGTCTTGATTTCTTCTAAACTGATAATTGTATCTCTGTCATCCACACACCTTTACCAGTCCACAGTTCACTGCTATTTCTTCCATCTGTCTGATGGGTCTTACTTCAAGTCCTGTGACTCACAGCCACATCCATCCCACCCAGAGGGACAAGGTACTTTCTAGCCTATGATATGTTGGGGTTTTTTGTTGTAGTTTTTCAAGATTTCAGCCATTCTCTGTGTAGACATGGGATTTTTTTTGCAGAGATCAACAGGTGTTTGGTGACCATTCAAAATAGGAAATCGCCTTTCAAAATAGGAAATATTTGTGGTACCTTTATGTGATCAAATCTAGTATCTGTTGGGAATCCATCTGTAATGGCAATGCTCAGAAGTCTGGTTGGTTTTGCTTAGACTACATGGGAAGATTTATCTCAAGGATGTGATGCAACTGCTTCCCATTGCCAAGGGACTCTGGCTGGAACCAATATTTCAGATGTTTTTGCCAAAGGGAGTGCTCAGATTAGCCAGGGTTTTAGAAAACCTGATTTACTCTGACACACTCCTGAATTTATCCTGAGCAGCTTATGAGAAGTGTCTCTTCCCTAATGGTACAGGGGTTTGTATTAAATGCGGTGGTGGACCTACTACCCAAAATTCCTTAGTTGAAGAGGAGAGATTTGCAAGAACAAACCCACAGTTTTTGCTGTTGTTTATTTAATGCAGTCTTTTAAAAAAATCTTAAAACCTGTGACACTCCGAAAACCCCATTAGAATATCAGTTTTGAGAAGTCCCCTTTTATCATTGTGTTACCTCAAGTTTGCTGCTTTATTAATCAACCATATATTTCATAGCTATACAAATTACAGATGAATTTTACTCATTTCCAGCACCACTCTGCTGTGTACAGCACCAGATGTGCAAGTCTCTGATGAGTGCCTTCATCTGGAATACTTGGTATTTGGGATTCCAGACATGGGAATTTGAGCTCCCAAGCAATATTTCATGTAACAGAGCAGTAATTATTTGTGTGTATTTGAAAAGTTCACCTTCCTAACAACATTACTGAACTGAATTCCCAGTGTATTCCTTTTGATTGGAAACTGTCATTAGCAAATAAATGAAGAGTCGAAGTCTGGTTGCATTTCACCCAATATTGCCATTTTTTGTTCCTTTGGGATATAGGGAATCCAGTATTGGGAATGTGCTAAAGAGTCTCAGAACATCAACAGGATATTTTCCTACAAAGATTCATTCTAGTGTTGTGCTTATTCTGCCAAAGCTTTCTGAAAAAAATCTGTGCTCCGAGGAAAAATGAGTCATTAACAAAGAAGCGAGACCAACCATCTATCCTGGCAGTACTTATGTTATTGCTTAGATTCTCTGTTACTTTGATTTCTTTCAAGGCTGTAGTTATAAATCTCTTCATTAATACTTTACTTTAAGAGAAAGGTTTTTAGAGTTTGATGTCTTTTTTAATTATAGGCTTAAAGAATTATTATCAACTAGTATCAAAAAGAGATACTATGGCAATGTAGCTTAGTGGGTAATGTATTTCCAAGTAAGATAAATCACGGTTTGTTTCCTAATGAGAAACATGAATTCAAACTCATTATTGTTGGAACAGTATATTATATGGGAGGCTGCTGTCCAAATGAGTTGTAAATTGAGATTATTTATGCCTGTGTCAAGTGGCTGACCAGTTCAAGCTGAAGTTCACACAGCAGTTTCTGTTTAACATAATCTTGATAAACCTGGCAGTATTTTATTATGCAAAAACATTTGCAAATACCAGAACCACAACCCTGGACGTGCTGTTGGGCAATGTGGCAAAAGGCATAGCAGGGCTGTACGTGTTTGGATAGTGCAGCTGATCCTGCTTGGAGCAGGAGGTTGGTCTGGAGACCTCCTGAGGTCCCTCCCAACCTGGATTTTCTTATGATCCTGTGATCCTCTCTTGGAGGTGAAGATGAGTCTGTGTGGACAGGCCAAGGTCTCCTGGGTGGAGGAAGAAAAAATTCTGCCATGGCTCAGAAGCAGCTGAACTCACCCATTTTGGAGCTGGCAGCAGGTGGGGAAGTTGGGTCCTGACCACAGCTGCCAGCTCACAGGGACAGAGCTCCCATCCACAGCAGAAGTGGAGGCCAGCACCAAGGAATGCTGAGCCATTGCTAACACCCTGCAAGGGGAGCACAAGAGCTTTGCTCAGCTCAAACAGCTGCTGAAAGTTGCTGATTTCTAAAGCAGAGCTGGAGGACAGGACCTATTGTGGAGGGGCACAGAGAACAGATTGTTCTCTTTTACATCTGGGGTTTTTTTGATCTCTCTGGCTGAGGTGGTAGAGATTGGATATGGTTTAGATAGTTTGGGTCTCTGTCTTTTAATCCAAACCTTAAGATATTACTCAAATGGGCATTTCTGAAACAAACATCTTTGTTGAAGAAATGCCTAACTATGCCGTGAGCAGCAGGATCCATGAAGCCCTTTTTCCTACATCTATAGGCAATAAGGCCCTATAGCACCCACACTGGAATACTCCCAGGTGCCCTCAACACCACATCTCAGCCTCACCTGCAATACCCCCAGGGTCCCTGAATAGCCTCCTAACCTTCCCCAGAACCTCCAGCTCCTGATATCGATGGCAGGCCTCCTCACCATAGTCTCTCCAGTTTATGCTGTGTACCTGTTGCTATTCCCCCTGCTTATTTTGGCTGGAGTTCTGTGATACTTAACAAATTTGACATTTTTTCAGTGGCTGATGGTATTGATTATTCTCCTAAGGTAGTATTTCACCTGCCTATTTCTATTTGTAAGCTGGTATGGTCTTCAGGGATATGTTTTCTTCCAATACATAAATCTGGCTGAAAATTAAAAACCATGCAGGAGAAGTAACTGTCCATTGTATGATTAGTGACCCTGCATTTTTTTCGAGACGCTCACTACATTCCCACCAAGCTGGAGGTGAGTGAGAGCAAGGAGACATTAACAGTTTTTCAATAACAACTATAGCAGATTCTTCCTTAGTTTGATTTTTATCAGTCTGTGAAAGGTTAGCGTACTTCATTTGTTTTTCAGTCCTCTGAAAACATTTAGGACAGTGGGAAGAGTGCAAAGAAACGTTAGAGGAGTGTAATATTTCAGCGCTGGGTGAAGCCTTAGGAAGGGCAACCTGCCCGACCCGTGTGCTCTGCAGTGCAGCCTGTGGACAGTTCGATTTTTGATGAACACTTTCTAGCTTTCAACTAAAGAGGCAGGTTTTATCCTTCCCTTGTAAGCTGATTTTGACATTATGGATGCACCAGTTGCATCTCTGTAATTAATATTGAAATGAGTGGGTTTTAAGAAATGAGGTTAATTTGGCTATTTGGAGATTTCTCTGTGTGGGTTGTAAAGCATACAGGGGATGAGGTTTCAGATTCTTCTATGGTCCAGCTCATCCACAGATGCTGGCATCATCCTTCGGGAGAGTGGGCAGCTAAAGCAAGTTATGGCAGTCTGCTAAAACCTTAACTGGGAAATGAATAGCGATCCAGATGGCATGAAAGCAGTGAACTGAAAAGGTGGCCTTAAAATCATCCTTTTCCTGTTATTTAGGAGCTTTTAAAAGCAACATTGTTTTCATCATAGGATCTTATATGCTGTTTTAGATTTTAGTCTTTTAGGTTTTACATGTTTTTAAATTTTCACTGTATTAGCTGAACGTGTTATTTCTTATCAGCTTTCATGTGAAAATGTATCACACCAGAAAACCTAGAGCATCAACTACCTGCAAACTCTTCATTTTCTGGAATCATACAAAACCCTTGGCACTTCTGGTGGATATTCTGAGATACATAGCCATAAACTCACAGATAGGGAGAATCAATATCACAGGTATTTACGCAAAGTGTTGGACATAATGAACTTATTAGTTCTTTTGTGCTATGAAAAGCAGTTCTCAAAATACATGTTGATTAATCTGATTAGATGCAAACCTTGCTTTCATTTCTTTGCTTTTACCTGACATGCACAACTTCAGAATCATGGGTCTGTGGGATAATGCAGACTGGAAGAGACCTCAGGAGGTCCCCAGTCTAAAATTCTGCTCAAAGCAGGGTCAGACCATGTTGCTTAGGGCTTTAATCCAGTTGGGTCTTACAATACAGCAGTGATGGAGGGGAACTGCACAACCTCCCTTGGCTAGCTGCTCTCAGGTCCCACTAGAGTCATCTCTTCTCCAGGCTGAATGAGCCCTGGTCCCTCAGCCCCTCCTTGCAGGGCAGGTGCTCCAGCCCTGACCATCTTGGTGGCCTCTGCTGAACTTATCCCAGTTGATCAACACTGTCAAACTTAATTAGTACATGTTGATAAGAAAAGGATCATACTCATTGTAGAAGCATATAGGAAATAAGTACGTGCTGCAAGTCCATTTACTTAATATCTCTATGTTCCTTTGGAGATGTCAGGTACTTTAAAATCCGCACTAACTGTAACATTTATTCTTGTGATACAGGAAAAGACAAAGACCATTTTGTTCTTGAAAGATAATTTAGGTGTTTGAATGCTATCTTGATTAAATATAGTCTTTAGAAGACTACACAAGCAAAAAACTGGGAAACACAGTATTTATTATACCAGAAAGATGTAACACATTCATTAGCTTAGGGTTAAATATAGATTTCAAATAGTTATAAATACTCAATGTGTTAAAAAGCTGAAATCCATACAATCGATATTTCACTAGATAATAAAGCATGATAGATTGCAAAACCTAAGAGAAGGACAGCATCCTCTCCCAAACACTGAAAGAGGTAGAAAACAGTTGTTGGCACTGTGTCAGTAGAGAGACAGTGGATGCTTGTTCTATTATTTATATGAGCTGCCTACTTGGCAGATGCCTCTGCAATAACCCTTTATTTAAAATGTAGAAAAAATAGAATTTGCTTTCTTTTATAATCACACAATGAAAAATACTAATGAAAATGTTGGATTTCCTGTAGCTGAGAAGAAAATGTTGTCCTAATCTGCTTTCAGTCAGCAAGAAACTCTAATCATTCCCATCACATGAAACTAGATAGAAGCAAAAACCCCCATCTTTTTATTCTCTGAGATACAAGGGAAAGGAGAATGAAGATGTTTATATACAGCTTAAAACAGTAATTCTTGCTTTTTTCCTCTTTCATATACAAGGGAAAGGAGAATGAAAATGTTTATATACAGCTTAAAACAGTAATTCTTACTTTTTCCTTCTTTCATAATGCATATATACTGTGTTGTTGTATCCTTCTGTTGTACTTGTACCTTGCAACCAAAAAAAAGTTTTGTGTTTTTTAGGACTATAGAAGAAATTTCTTAGAAATTGTAAAGTGTAGTGGCCAGAGCTGCCTGTACACCCTTCTGCTTCCAGTGCTGTAACTTTAGATCCATTCTCTGTAATACAGGCTATGATTATATGCTCATCTCCTT
This sequence comes from Falco peregrinus, assembly GCF_023634155.1. Taxonomy (NCBI): domain Eukaryota; kingdom Metazoa; phylum Chordata; class Aves; order Falconiformes; family Falconidae; genus Falco; species Falco peregrinus. The sequence goes on from NC_073726.1 coordinate 17,513,943, forward strand.
TATTTTTCTACTTGAGAACATTTGTTTTATTCAAATCTTGGTTAAAGAAAACCCTTAAATTTGTACTTAATTCCTAATTAGACTAGCACAGCCTAAGTGTACACAGGCTAGCACAGGTCTCCACGTCAAACCACAAAAAAAGTAAATCCATTTCATTTTGGTTTGGTGTTACCATTTAACTGCTGTATTCCTGCTCTTATATGTAGTCCAAAACATCATGTTGCCTCTCAAGTATATAACTTTTTCTTTCTTTTTTTTTTTTAAATACCAGAGAGTAACAACAAAACCCACTTTATAAGTGTCTTATAAGTGTGCACTGGACCATGTATACAGTTGGAAATGTACACATCAGGTGAACACACAGGAGTGTGCATGGACCACTGCACGCTTTATAAAGGCTGAAGTGTGATTGAAGATGTAGGTTTTAAAAATGCATGTTTTGCATGGGGTGCACTGAATGAGATAAAAGTTCTGCAAGACCAGCTGAATGCAGGTTGGGTCTAGCAACTCTCAAGGAGTTATAATTAGCTTTTTGGAGTGCATAGATAGTGTGTGAGAGGGAGAAATAGCCTGTCTTTGCTCATAGTGTGTTTTATCCCAACTCAGTGATAGCTTCTGCCAGCCATATCAATGTTATGATGCACGTTTTATTAATGACAGTGTGGTATCAGGTAAAGGTAGTTGACACGGGTACACATGCACTTGCTTCTATAGGCAGACATGCATGTATGTGGCTTTAAATGTTGGTTTAATACCAAAAGCATTTGCAAAAGGAGACTGATTTCTTTCCTTGTTGCTTATTGGTTCTGGCTGAGAAGGCTTTTGACATTCATTCTACATTTTCTGTCTCTTAGATTTTATTATTTTCAAATTTTTTTAAAACAAAATTGTAATTTTAAGAAAGATACTCGGCACACCCTTAGGTTGACTTTTCAGTTGCTTTCCTTACATGTGCAGTCCCCAGAAAGAAATTCAGAGAC